>NC_142600.1:35667963-35978698 GCF_041222555.1 Hakea prostrata
CGAGATACAGGGCTATGAGGCCACGACATGTGACTCGTATGGTTTTCAAGATACTGGCGATTATGAACATCACAATGAAGCATACCCGTGTGATGATAGAGTGTATTAAGATTAGCCGGATCTTGGAGCTAGAGTGTCTTGTGTTGGAGACAGAGACATCTAAGTCTAGACATTGTTTGACGGACATAAATACTCATTATGTTTAGTTTATAGACCTCTTTAACTCTTTCAGTTGTAATACTTTAGAGATTCAATCTACCTTCTGCATTGATTTTAGAGTTTATTTCTGCTATACTTTATACTTTGAGTTTATATTGGTATCTTTTTCCGTACTCTGATAATTCTTTATAATCTTCCTGAGATCCATTCGTGATTATTTATTTTAATGACATTTATATATTGATTTATTCTTGCTTTTGATTATATTATTGGGTTAAGAAGGAGGATGATTGCTAAGACTTGATCTTTGGTGTTGTGGATCAGACCTCTGAGTATTTCAGATAGGGTACTGGCTGGGGCGATGTGACAAATTATGCCTCTAAAATTACAGTATGTTTCATTATATGATTTGCATGTTTGTTATGAATATGAATGCTTGGAATGTGAGTGGATCATGACATGATGTTATATATGGAATCATATTTTGATGTAATTGCCTAAGTTGTGATTGTGGAATGGGAATGCCCTTTTGGTGTTTCTGTCTTAGGACATCAGTGTAGGTGGTATGGGACGCTTTCCATGATTATTGGATGACATACCTAGGATTTGTCTATATGTGTTTGTCTAGGAAACCCCATCATATCTCACCCTATCAGTGTGGGTATTGATGTCGAGTGATCCGTGGTAGCAATGGGGATTATGGACGCTCAAGACCCATATCCGATCAGTGAGAGGACATAAACACATTGTGGGGGCCATTCATTGGTAAGGTCGCATATAATAAACCTGGGCTCATGGACGCTCAAGAACGGTAGACAACCTGTGAAAGGACATGAGAGCTTCCTGTTTATTATAATAGACGACCAATAGGGTTAAGAGTCCGTAATCCGAGTTGGTTGGAGCTATAGGATACGATGACTCTAGGGAGAAAGACACTAGAACTAATTGCCAGGGGCACAGAAGGGAAGTATCCAACTCCGAGATTGATATGACTCAGTAGATGACGTGCATTGGGCTAAGTATAATGTGAAATCCCGCAAAACCCTAATCCAGAAACCCTTAGTGAAGATCTCATTTTTGGAAACCTTATCTGACTTTGGAAGAAGATGTCACTGGAATGATGTTGGACTGGGAAAGTGGACCATGAATATAGTGATGAAACCTTTGAAAGGTCCTATAAAGTCAGGTAAGACACTTTCTTAAGTTGGAGAAGGACCCAAGAAGAGCTTATGGCTTTTGGAGACAAAAAAATCTGATTTTTACCCTTTGGCATTGCCTGGTCGATTGCTTTGGGCGACCAAGCCAAGCGACCAATCGGGACAAAATTGGGTATTTTTGGAAAGTTAGGTTTCTAGAGCTCTATATATACAAACTTCGATCTAATTTGTACCACTTTGCCTCTAAGCCTCTTGGGAACATGAGAAGAACCCAAGAGCCCTCTCCTTAAGGCCAAGGAAGATTGCCAAGCATTTGTAGGAGTTTCTCCATCGAATCTTCTTCTTCAAGGTCAGTATTCGCTTCTATTCTCTCTGAATCTCTCTCTCTTTTCTGTTATTACCCATTATTGAGACTATGAGAATGGCCTTATGCTAATGTAATGACCTAATCTCTGATTCTCATAGATTTAGAGTGAATTCCAATTCACTCTATCCTTTTTGTGGGCAACACGGTCTGATTTTGGTATTAAACCTAGTATAATCTTCATGATCTCAATTCTACTTGTGTTGTTTGGCCTCTAATCTATGCTAGATCTATTCTTAAGTGACTTTTTGACCATGATCTACTGTTTTCTTATCTCTAGAATGAATCCCCATTCATTCTAGTCTATTTGTTAGAATCCGTGCATTGATCCTATTATGTGATCCGATAGATTTCTATTCCAGTGACCATGTTAGATGCTTAGATCATGCTAGATAGTATTCATATACTATTTTAGAAATTTTTTATTAATTTTGGAGTGATTGAAACTCAATCAAGGAATTTTCAATCAAAATTGGAGCTTGCTGTCCATACACAAAAGGCTTGGTCACTTGGAGCGACCAAAGAGGGTCTATGACAACAACTTCCCATTTCTTGCCTCCGTTTCGTCTCTAATTATTAGGGCTTGTTCCTTATGTTCAATACTTGTTTGTTTAGACTTTCTTTGGTGATTTTGGACATATCCTCTGATCTCTTTCTTCAGAGTTTATGAATCGAATATAAGGTGAGTACATTCGCTCACAATTGAAAAATTACATTCATTGTTTTGGTGGAACTTGTATGAATGATTAACTACTGTTTAGGACTTTATCATCAATTGTTATAATTTTGCAATTACAATATGTTATTCATGATGTGATTTATATATTTGTTATGAATGTGCATTGTTTTGTTGGAACTTGTATGAATGATTTAACTACTGTTTAGGACTTTATCATCAACAGTTATAATTTTGCAATTACAATATGTTATTCATGATGTGATTTATATATTTGTTATGAATGTGAATGATGGGATTGTGAATGAACCTTGATATGATAATTGTGGAATCATATTGTGATGTGATTGCCTAGGTCATGGTTGTGGAATGGGGAATGCCCTTTTGGAATTTTTGTCATTGGACACCAATGGCGGTGGTATGGATACATTCCTATGGTGCCCCTTGGAGCTTTTTGTAACTACTAGTTGACATCCCTAGGTTTTGTCTAGAAGTGTTGGCTAGGAAACCCTGTCATATCTGACCCTATTGAAAGGGGTATTGAGACCAAGTGACCCATGGTAGCAGTGGGGATTTGTGGGCGCTCAATACCGGTAGCCAACCTGTGAGAGGACACAAATCACATTGTGGGGGCCATTCATTGGTAGGGTCGCACATAATAAATTTGGGCTCATTGGCACCCAAGACTGCTAGAGACATGAGGGGACACGAGAGCTTCCCGTTTATTACATGTGGATGACCAATAGGGTTAAGAGTCTATGTAGTTGAGAGGGAGATGCTGACTAGGGGGAAGGATACCGGAAAGGATCGCGAGTGGCAGGGAATGAAAATATCTGACTTTGAAGTAGATATTACTCAGTAGATGACTTGCATTGAGCTATGTTTAACCTTGACACACACCAATATTTAGACCAATGGTGGATTGAGAGAGTGGTGACCTAAACCCCAGTCATGGAAAGTCCGAGACGAATGCCTTGACCCAACTGCTGCAGAGAACCCAAGAGACAGAGATTGTTGAGGGGGAGTGAATGAGACTGTCTAGAGGAGTATGATGTTATATCTTAATGCGTGTTTGTCATTAGAGACCAGCATATATAGAGTTAGTTGCATACTTGACTTTTTGTATTTGTTATCTGTGATTGAACTACTTGTTGAGTTCTTTTGAGCTCACCCTTTGGGGACAACATTTTAGACTTTGCTGCAGGTGTAGATGACGACAAGATCCAAGACTACGAGACCACGACGAGTGATCCGTATGGTCTATAAGATTTTGGCGGTCACGAACATCACGATGAGGCATGTCCGTGTGAAGACTGTGTGTACTAGAATTAGTCCGATCTTAGAGTTGGAATGTACTATGCGAGAGACAGAGATCTTCGAATTTAGACATTATCTTATGGACAAGGAAACTTATTACGGTTAGTTTTTAAGTAGGTTTATAGACCTCTTTAAATCTTTAAGTTGTAATACATTAACGATTCGATTTACCTTCCGTAGTGATTTTAGAGTGTAGCTCTACTATACTCTATACTCTGATTTTTTTTATGGTATCATTTATTCCACACTCTGATAATTCTTTGAAATCTTTTTGAGATTAATTATTTATTATATCCTTAATAATAGTCAAACAATGATTGTTCTTTGCTCTTGAATATATATATGGTCGCCCTAAACTTGATCTTTGGGGTTGTGGATCACATCTCCGGGTATTCCAGATAGGGTACCGGCTAGGGGGATGTGATATATAACCTTGACACATGCCAGTACTCATACCAATGGTGATGTGAGAGAGTGGTGACCTAAACCCCAGCCATGGTGATTGTCTGAGATGGATGCCTTGACCCAACTACCGCGGAGAACCCAAGATACAGAGATTGTTGAGGGAGAGACTGAGAATGCCTAGATGAATATGTTGTTCTATCTTAATGCATGTGTACCACTTGAGACTAGCATATGTTAGAGTTAGATGTGTACATGCACATTGTCTCATGTCATATTGCATCGTGCTTTGTACTTGAATATTGATTGTAATGGTTATTTGTAGAACTACTTACTGAGTTCTTTTACGCTCATCCTTCAGGGATAACATTTTAAACTTTTCTACAAGTTTCGATGACGTTGAGACCTAGAAGTATGAGACCACAGCGAGTGATTCGTACAATTTACAAAGTAATAGTAATCTCGAACATCACGGTGAAGACTGCTCCTGTGATGACTGTGCGTACCAGGATTAATCCAATCCTAGAGCTGGAGTACCTCGTGTTAGAGACTGAAGTCTGAGAGTTTAGACATTGCCTCTTCAATAAGGAAACATATTTTGAGTAGCATTTATAATAGTTTTGACATTTTTTGAATTATAATACTTTAGATTTTGATCTACCTTTCACATTGATTTTAAAGTTTATTTTTTCTATACTCTATACTCTGATTCTATATTGGTATCTTTCCACACTCTGATTATTGAGTTGAGATCCTCTTGAAATCCGTTCCTTGATTGTTTCCTTAATTACATTTATACAATGATTTATCTTTACTCTTGATTATACTATTGTGCTATGTGGGAGGTTGATTGATGAAAATTGATCTTCGGGGTTGTGGATTACACCTCTAGGTATTGCAGTTAGGGTACTTGCTGGGGGATGTGACATGTTGAAGACGAAGTTCTTGACCATGAATGGACTCAAAGAATGAAGTGTCGACTAGAAATCAAGTAACGAGTAATCAACCTCCCACATAAACAATAACATGATCATGAACAATAATAATAAAAGTGCGGAAGATAAATCATAGATCCAAATAAGGAAAGAATGAATCATATATAAATCAGAGTACTAGATATAATCAGAGTGTCTAATCAGATAAGTAAAGTGAGGTGAAATCCCACTCTACAACCAGCGGAAAAGTAGTTCTAAAAGAGAATAAGCAAGATAAAATCTAATCCCAATAGCAGGTACAATAGGTAACTAAATTGTTCTCAATCTTATAGACAACATCCCTATAAGTATAAATCTCATAAACGGCACAAGGGCACTTCCACTCTATGGACGGACTAAGCATCGTACGGAGCATAACCACTCGCGGGATCTTCAGTGTAATTGTTGTAACCGCAATCACCTTCCTGGAGATATGCCTCTTCTCCTTGCGCTTCTTCATATGGGCCGTCATGATATTCAGTACCTGTAGAATAGTCTAACAAACATTGTACAATAAAGGAATGAGTTTCAAAGAAACTCAGTAAGGCAGTTAAATCCATAATAACATAAATGGCAGGATTTCAGAGCAATCATAAATGCAATATGGTATGAAACAAACCATGAATGTATGAATCTAACTCTATATATGCTGGTCTCTATTGGCAGACATGCTTTAAGTCATAGCACCGTACTTCTTTAGGAAAGTCTCATTCACTCATCATCAGTTGGTAATGGGTCCGGCATCCCTCGGGACATTCCATGGCTGGGGGTATAGGTCACCACTCTCTCACATCACCATTGGTCTAAGTACCGGCGCATGTCAGGGTTAAAGCCTAGCCAAATGCAAGTCTTCTACTTAGTTACATCAAGTCAGATCCAGATACGTCCATTCCTCGTCCCTGACGATCCTTTCCGGTATCCTTCACACTAGAGTCCTCATAGTCCCTGACTACGGACTCATCAACCCTACTGGTCATCCACATATGGTAAACGGGAAGCTCTCACGTCCTCTCACGGGTTGGTTACCGGTCTTGAGCGCCCGTGAGCCCAAGTCTATCCATATGCAACCCTCCAATAAATGGCCCCCACAATGTGATTCCCTGTCCTCTCACGGGTTGGTTACCGGTCTTGAGCGCCCATGAATCCACCATTGCTACCATGGGTCGTTCGGTCTCAATACCCCTCCGATTAGGGTCTGACATAACGGGACATCCTAGCCCAACACTACTAGACAGTCCTAGATATGTCATCCAACAGTTTAGGAAGGTGTCCAGAGGGCATCTCCGGAAACATCCCATAATATTCCCGTAGTTGTCCAAGGACAGAAGTGTCAAAAGGACACCTCTCCTTTCCAAACCATACTTAAGCATACACATGCATCAATTCATATCATCACATATATGGTAACTTCATATATGGAAAGAAATCAATAATTACAATCACTTTGTATATAATCGGTAAGTAAATCATACATGAGTCAATTCAATATAAATAAGTAATGCTACGATATCAAGACAAGACTACAGTAGTATTACTACAGTAGTATAACATTATAAGAATCTAATTAAAGAAATAACTTAACAAGATTCAAATATAGAAACTAAGATATGCAATTTATGTTGTTAAAGAAGTAACCATCCTTACCTTTTATAACTCGCAAAGGAATCCTAAGAAATCAAGTAAGATCTTGACAAACTTGAGAAGAAGGTCCTAAACAAGTGTATACAACATATTAGGAAAGATCCCTAACAGAAAAGACACCAAAACATCCAAAAAGACCAATTACGGAGTTGTTGTACTCATTGGTCGAGTGGATTGGTCGACTGGTCCAATCGACCAATCGATCGACCAATGCGAGACGATAGCCTATAAAATCAGAGTTTTGAGATATAAAATCCGAATTTGGTGGTTCAAAAGGGTACTAATCAAGGGGTAAACTACAATAGTAGTATCCTATCATATAGGGGATCTCAAAACACTAATCAAATCAATTCATCAAGATCCAAATTAGGAAACAAAAAGTTACCATAATTAGATCAATCATGGATCTTGAAGAATTCAAGATAGGAATCAAAGACAAGAACAATAGGAGCATGGATCATTGATTCAGGTAAAGGTATCATGAAAAGCATACTTAGATCTTCAAGAAAATAGACCTAAGAGCATAAATCTAAATAAGGAAACAAAACCTACCATATATGTAGCTATCATGATTCATGAAGAAAACATGGTATGGTAGAAGAGAAACAACTAGAGATTGATAGATCATGGATCATGAAAAGAAAACACATCAATTGACTACTAACATGATCAATCTAGTAGATCCAAGGAGATCAGAATTCAAATCAAAAGATAAACAAAGACTAGATCATGGTTTGATCATGATTCCTTCAAAAGCTTGCAATGATCATGGTTAAGATCATTGTTTTAGCCATTAATCCTTAGGAAGATCATAAGAGACAAGTCCAGAGATGTTTGCAACAGATAATGCAGCATCTCCTCTACTGTCTCAACTCAAAAAGGAAAGAAAACAGAGATGGAGGAGAAGAAGAGAGTGTAGACATACCTTTAATGCAAAAGGAAGAGTTTTGACGAAGATCCGTCAAGAAAATCACCAAGGATGCAAGGGAGATGACTTGCAGAGGTCTTTGGTTCGTTCCAAAGAGTTTGGAGGCAGAAAATACGAAGTAGACTCGAGATTGGACTTAAATAGAGCAAGCAAGACCTAATTGCCAAAGACAGCACCCATTGGTCGAGTGGATTGGTCGACTGGTCCAGTCGACCAATCAGTCGACCAATGCAGACAGCAATTCCAAAACAGGGAATTGAAGACCCAGATCAAATCCAATCCTAAAGGGGTTTTGCACACATGTCAAGTGACTTACCTAATAGGTAGAAATGCCTTCAAACCATGATAGAGAGCACTCCAAGTCCATCAACTAATCCGATCTTCATCAAGATTCAGTTTCCATAAATAGAACTTCATCATCAACTCTCATGGATTCAAAGCCAGACACCAAGTCCTCCACTGGGATGGCCCAAAGCTGACTTCTTACTTTACTTCGGGTCACTGGACCTACAAATAACAAGGTTTCCGGGTCAAGGTTAGGGCTGGGTTTTACATGAAGAAACAATGCAGAGAGCCAAACCAGTCAAAAAACTAGAAAGGATACATGTTAGTTCAAAGCAACCAGATCAAGGAACAATGATTGGAGCCAAGAAAGATGTAGATTTCAAAGCCAGATTAATACAATTTCTCAAAGAAAATTAGGATGTCTTTTCCTAGTTAGCAAATGATATGCCCGTCATTGACAGACAAGTAGCCGAATATAGATTGTGTATTGTTCCTCAAGCAATTCTAGTTATCCAAAAAAGAAGAAACTTCTTTGTTGAGAAACATGAAGCAATCCAAACATAAGTCCAGGTACTAAAGTTGTCACATCCAGCAGGAATCCACCCAGCCGGTACCCTATTTGGAATACCCGAGTGTGTGATCCACAGCCCCGAAGATCAAGTTTAGGAACGATCATATCCATTTAGCACAATAACATAATCAAAAGCAAGAACAAATCATTGTATTCAAGTAATTTACTAACAAATGTCAAGAAAGGATCTCAGAAGGATCACTAAAGAATATTAGAGTGCAGAATAACAAGATACCAAATCAAAAGACAACTGTAAAATATAGTGGAAATATACTCCACAACATACGCGGAAGGTAGATCGAAATCTAAGTAAAGCTCTAAGCTAATACAAGTAAAGTAAAAGTCTAGAAGAAACAAGAGAATCTAATCAGCATCTTCAGTCGACTCTTCTTCTTCTTCAGTCTTCATCTTCTTCACCTTTGGGTTATGCTCTTGAAGCTTCAGATCAGCATCAAGCGCACGATCCCATCGGTGAATAAGATGATGCCGGCTGCCATCAATAGGAGCCATCAATGCAGTCCAAATCTATGTGTTGGCTGCCTCGCTGTTCATTACCTTGTCCAAGGACATCTGGAGCTGTACCATATATGGAAAGGTCCTCCATGCTGGGGCATGAGTTCTCTTTCAATCCTACAATGTCATCTAAAAACAAGTCCACCAAAGGATAAGCTCAAAAGAACATAGCAAGTAATCCAAACACAATAAGCATCTTCACATGCATTCACAAGCAACCATATATGCAATGATATGAAACAATATATGCAAATATGCTTCTAACTTTATATATGCATACTAGTCTCTAATGGTAGACATGCTTTAAGTCATAGCACCATACTTCATTGGGAAGGTCTCAAATCACACATCATCGGTTGGTAGTGGGTCCGGCATCCCTCGGGACATTCCATGGCTGGGGTTTAGGTCACCTCTCTCTCACATCACCATTGGTCTAAGTATTGGCGCATGTCAGGGTAAAGCCTAGCCAAATGCAAGTCTTCTACTTAGTTATATCAACTCAGGTCCAGATATGTCCATTCCTCACCCTAGGCGATCCTTTCCGGTATTCTTTCCACTAGAGTCAACATAGTTCCAAACTAAAGACTCATCAACCCTATTGGTCATCCACAAATAATAGACGGGAAGTTCTCATGCCTTCTCACGGATTGGTTACCAATCTTGAACGCCCATGAGCCCAAGTCTACTATTTGCAACCCTACCAATAAATGGCCCTCACAATGTGATTCATGTCCTCTCACGGGTTGGTTATCGGTCTTGAGCGCCTATGAATCCCCATTGCTGCCACGGGTCATTCGGTTTCAATACCTGTCACATCCACCCGGCCGGTACCCCATTTGGAATACCCGGGATGTGATCCACAGTCCAAGGATCAATGATCTGAGGTCCATGCCTCCCACATACACGGTAACATAATCATGAACAATAATAATCAATGGTAAAAACAGTTAATACTAAGTATCATGAATAAGATAAGATTAACTAAATCAGAGTGCGGAACACAATAACATTGAAGTATAAACATAATCATAAGGGTGAGAGAAGGTATGACAACCACTCTCTCAGAGCAGCGGAAAAGAAGTGTGATAACGTCAAATACATGTCCAAGTGTCAAAATATAATCCCAAAGATAAGTTAGTTACAAGATCCAAGGTTCCACAAATACACCAGGGGAATGGGGCACTATGCTAGGGTTTCTTCTATACTAATGGTAGTCTCCTCAACAGTACGGATGAAGTAAACCCCGCTGCTGCTCTCGCACAACTTTGGGGCTAACCCTGGTGCGGATAGTAATCCTCCTCGGCTCCAATATACGGATCCTCATCGATGCCACTACCCGGAGGGTAGTATGTGGAGTCATAGTCCGTCTCATAGGAGGTGCCATCGTAATCTTCAGTACCTGGAATATAATCTAAAAGATTTGCACAAAAGGGATGAGTTCGAAGAACTCAGCAAGGAAGTTATTCCATAATTAGAAATCATACACATTCAGAACATATAATAATGCAATGCGATATGGAACATATGATGTAAATATGAGTCTAACTCTATGAATGCTAGTCTCTAGGGTGACATGCTTTAAGTCATAGCACCGTACTTCTCTGGGTCGTCAGTCACTCTCCCATTTCCATATCTTGGGAATGCCCGGGGAAGATCGGTAAAGTCATCAAAAAGCCGTGGTAAGGGAATCGGTCACCGCTCTCTCACATCACCATTTGGTCAAGTACTGGCGCATGTCACAGTAAAGCCTAGCCCAATGCAAGTCATCTACTCATTCGGTCAAGTCAGATTCAGATACGTCCATTCCTTGCCCCCGGCGATCCTTTCCGGTATCGTTCACACTAGAGTCAGCGAAATCCTGGATTTCGGACTCATCAACCCTATTGGTCATCCACATATAGTAAACGGGAAGCTCTCACATCCTCTCACGGATTGGTTACCGGTCTTGAGCGCCCGTGAGCCCAAGTCTATCCATATGCAACTCTACCAATAAATGGCCCCTTTCAGGTATCCGTAGCATGGTTTATGTCCCCTACCGGATTGGCTACCGGCCTAGAGCGCCCATCCAACCATACACTACCACGGATTGTTCGTTCTCAATGCCCTTCCGATTCGGGTCTGACACGACAAGGATGAACCTAGCCACACAACTAGACAATCCTATGTATGTCATCCAATAACTCGGGAGAGTGTCGATAGGCACCATCGGAGAACATCCCATACTATTCCCTCCAATGCCCAAGGATAGAAGTGTCAGTAGGACACCCCCCAATCCCAAGTCATACGTAAGCAATCACACATCCAATCTCATCATTGCTCATGCATCCAATGCATAATCATAATAGTAATCAAATCATGATATTGAAACGAATCATTATAAACATAAACAAATCAAAATGCTACTGTTCTAACACAACAAGAGTATAAAGATTTAAATGCTACTGTTCTAACACATATGTAACAGTCTTATAATGATTGAAAGGAAATTAAGGGATTTCATTCTTTAAATAAAGCACAATTCAATACTTGATGACTTATATGTTTATGGAGATAACCATCCTTACCTTGGGTGAATTGATGATGAATTGAGAATACCAAGAATAGTCCAATAGAATTGTTAAGGCCCTAAACAAACATCAATAATAAGTTAGAAAAGAAGTCGGGAGGATAGGATGTCATTTGGATCAAAACTGGCCAAGGTTGCTGTCAGCAACAACTTTGGTCGATGGTCTTAGTCGATGGTATCGACCAAAAGGATCGACCAAAATTGTCTTCGGGATAGAAATGTGGATTTTGGGGGTTTTCATCCAAAATGAGTCTTCCGGTGTTCGGATCAATCTGAAACTTGGAGGCATACTTAACAACAGTAGTAGGACACTATAAATCAAGAAATTAACCCAATCCAATGGTCTAAATAAAAAGCCCCAATTTGAGTTATCAAGTTCAAGTGATAAACATCATGGCATGAGTTGGAATTGATTGCATTGATGAGGAATAGCATGTAATAGTTAGAGGAGCTAATAGAAATTCGATTGGAATCATATGGCAATGTTAAACATGAACATAATACACTCTATAGCTCAGTTTGGTATCAAATGGCATGATGTTAATAGGTAAATCATGGAATACATATGCTAGGCATGAGATAGAAGCATAGCATCAATGAATAGCTAAGGAAATCATGGATTGAACATGAGTAGACACTTGGAGTGGTGGTTGCAAGGTTGCAACACCATTCCCAATGTCTCATCAGCAAGGTGACAATAGAAAAGAGTAGAAAATGGTAGGGTGGAGAGTGGAATGAGGAGTCATACCTTAGTGTGGAAGATGAAGACAAGAATCAATGAGAAACTAAGTGTCTTTGATGAGGTACCCTTCACACTAACCAAGGAGCTGCTTTGGGAAGCTCTCCCCACGTTCCCGGTGAGAAAATGATTGCAAAAGGGCTCAAGGCTCGAGGTTATATTAAATAGAAAAGGAATATTCCATGGAATCATTAACTTGGTAGATCGGGATATTTTGGTCGATGGTCCTTGGTCGATGGTATCGACCAAAAGGATCGATCAAAATATTTTCAGCAGAAAATTAAGGTTTAGAACAGCAACTTCAAATAGGGATTTGAAAGGCTATACCAGGTCAAATTGAGTGAGGTTTTATTCCACAATTCAATCAAGAAGTCTAGTTTCGGGGAATACCTTCGGATTGTGCACAGGAGGTCATTTGGTACATCAACCATATTAATCTTCTCCGATGTGCAGACTTTCCTTAAACACTGACAATGCATTTAAGCAAGGGGTATCATTGTCAATGTCCATGGGCTCAGTCTCCGAATCCTGATCATCAATCAGAATGATCCATAAATCTCTTTATCCACCGCTTCGGGTCTTTGGACCTGAATACAACAGTGGATCCGGGTCAGGGTCAAGGTTAGAATAGGGTTGGATATTACAATACCCTTCCGAATCGGGTCTGATATAACAGGGTTTCCTAGCCAAACAATGCTAGACCAATCCTAGTTATGTCAACCAGTAGTTAGGGAAAGAGTCAAGGGGCACCATAGGAAAGCGTCCCATACCACTTCCATTGATGTCCAAAGATAGAAACGCTAATATGGCATTCCCCATTCCACAACCACAACCTAGGCATTCACATCACATCATGATCCCATACAAAACACATTCATATTCATATCATAGTCCAAATCATATTCACAATACTATATCTTCAATATCAATATGTAAATAACAATATGAATACGCTACTGTAGTTACAAGAGTTTTATGATGTAAAGAAAATAAAACATCAGTAGCTAGGTCATACATTCATGTCATAATACAATAAGACATGTAAATAGGCATATTGTGAGTTGGAATACTCACCTTGTAATCCAAACTTATAATCTTCAAGTAAGAGATCAGAGATAGTTCCAAAATCACCTAAACAAGCTTGACAAAACATGTATAGGTCATAAGAAGTAAATCCAAGAGATAGGAGTTGAAACAGAGCAAAATTGGAGTTACTGACTGCCTTGGTCGATTGGGTGGTAGCTTGGTCCAATCAACCAAGCAATCGACCACCTGAAACAATACGCGACATCAAACACTAAATCGGTCATAACTTCTTCGTTTGAAGTCCAATTGATCCGAAACGAAGGGGAACTCCACATAAACATACTAAGACTATCTAGCTTGGATTAGACACCATCCATGATCAAAATCAAGGACTTTCTAATTTTGAAACATGACTTTCTATTTTGATCAAAAACATGGTTTTCAATGAAAACAACCATGGCTGCAAAGGAGGATTAAGGATTCATCAAAAGGATCATTAGCAATAGTTAGAGATGAATACTAACATGAATTCAGATCTAATATGATTGAGAAATCAGATTAAAAGAATGATCATGAAGATATCATATAATCATGGCTAAGAATTCAAGCATGAAGATCATAGCATCAATGGAATGAATGTAGATTCATTCAAAGACATTGAATACAGTAGATCAGCAATGAAAACTAAGAGTAAGAATACCTAATACTGATTAGAAAGGAAAAACTATAGTAAGAAAGAATCATGCTATCAAAACTAATTTAGAAACAAGGAAAATCAAGGAGATTCACCATATGGCTTCAAGGAATGCATAGAGTGATTGGGGGTTCACTCTAAGACACAAGGAGATCAGAGAATAGGTAGTTAGAGTAGTGTAACACCTTCTCCACAATCAAAACAAAGAACTAGAATAGTAGAGCCAAAAAAAAAAAAGAATAGTAGAGAGAAGAGATTAGAGAAGAAAGAGGTAGAATACCAACCTTGAAGATGAACAAGAGAGGAGGAACTTTAGATCTTGCTAGGGTTGTTCAGAATCACCAAGAAGAGGCTTTGAGAGAGGCTTCCCACGTTCACAATAGGTTTTAGAAACAAAAGGGGCTAAGGGACACGAAGTTTACTTAAATAGAGCACCAAAAACCCTAAACAGAAGATTTTCTCGGATTCTGACACCTTGTTGGTCGATTGGTTGGTCGACTGGCCCAGTCTACCACCCAATCGACCAAGCATGTCAGCAAGGCCAAAATTAGGGATATCAAGGCCCAAACTTCATTAAATTCACATGGGCTTCTCCCAACTCATCAAACAACCTTCCTAGCACATAGGGCACCTTCAAACCATGTCCAAATGGGTCTTAGGTCCATCAACTAAGCTCTTAATCATCCAGGTGCATTTTCTTATCAAACACTGACAATGCTACAAGTATGGAGCACCATCATCAAACTCCATGGGTTTCGGGTCAAATACCATGTCTTCCACTGAGAGGGCCCACAGAGACCACTTCCTTCACTTCGGGACATTGGATCAACCCTAAGAGAAAGGTCTGACATAACTTCCTAAGACTTTCAAGGATAGCAACACTGTTATCAGGGTCCAACTTCAAGGTCAAACATTAAACAAACCTTTCTTCACCCAAAACAGATAGGGTGTCCGGCTAGGTTTGGGCTGGATTTCATAGAAGTAATCAGGATTCATAAAACCAATTGATCATCCAACTTGGTAATGTGGTCATGGTTAAAAAGTGAATGGCAAGTGGTGAATGTGCACAGATTATATTGGCCTCAATAAAGCTTGCCCCAAAGACTGTTATCCACTTCCAAGATGCTCAGTTTCATGGATGCCTAATGTGGATATAACCAGATTCTGATGCATCCAAATGATGAAAAGTACACTGCCTTCATGAGAGACAAGGACAATTACTACTATAAGGTGATGCCCTTTAGATTAAAGAACGCTAGAGCAACCTACCAACGAGCAGTAAATAAAATTTTCACCAACCAGATTGGCCAAATTAGGGAGGTTTAGGTAGATGATATGTTGGTGAAAGTATTTCGAAGACCGACAACATTACTAACCTAGTAGAAGTGTCACATACACCCAGTTGGTATCCATCACCTGAATACTAGGGGGAACGATCCACAACCCAACATATTAGGTCTCAGACAATCACCAACCATGCCACCCAATAGTTCAATATTAAATCAATGTCATAAATATTGATAAAAAAATATATCAAGTAATAAGGATCTTAAAATCAAATTAGAGTGCTGAAGTGATGACAAAACTAAAGTGATCAACAAGAAAGGGTAAGTATAATCAAAACTCCTAAGTATTACATTAGGTACGTGTTTTTAAGTAAAATATAATTTTGGAACTCGAAAATCTCTGTATCAAAAATGGTATAAATCAACTCATGAGTCAACTAATTTTGATATGCACAGTTGAGACACGATCATTCTTCACTATGAAAGTCGTAGTCCCCAAAATCTTGTACACCATACGGATCAGTAGCCGGTGTCTCATATTCTTGAATTTCTGTGACATCTAGATCTATAGCAAACTCTAAAGCAACAAATTCCCAGAAGGGTGAGCTCAAAAGAACTCAACGAGTAGTTCACAAACAAATAACCAATTATAGTTTAAATCAATACATCATATAGTGCAACATGGCATGAAGTGAAATGCAACAATGCAACTATACTATAACGGATGCTAGTCTCTAATGGTAGACACACATTAAGGTAGAACACTAATCTCCTTTGGGTAGGTCTCGTCATTCTGATCTCTTATGGGTTGGTTACCGGTATTGAGATCTCGGGTAAGGGGTCAAGGCATCCCTCTCGGACTATCACTATTGTCACAGCCCACCCGCCGGTCTCAGTTACCCACCCGACAACCCGTGGGAGTGAACCATCACAGGATCCATGGTCTTACCATCAATAATAATAAATGCAAGTAATAGATAATCATGAGCAAGAGTAAGTGCAATAATTAATAGAAAGATTACAGGAGTCTAAATACTCCAATAAAATAATAAAGGAAAGAATAAATGATCAAAAAGAAATGAGTTCAGCTAAAGCAATCAAAATAAATCAAATAATCTTCTTTCCAGTTTCTTTCTCTAAAGCTAAGAACTAAAACTCAAGTTTAGCAAGGTGAGGAGTTCTCCAATTTTTCTTTGTACGATTGGCAAAATGACTGGCAACTTGCCTCCTCCGTCCATCAATGGGTGCTATAAGCGCACTCCATGCACTCGCAGGAACTCTCGCACATGCTATCTCCATCTCCCGTTGCCGGTGCCACATCCTCTTCATACGAGAAGGCTCCTTTATGGGGTACCAATTCAATTTTCGACACATTTCCTCCATCTATACAGGCTAATATTACATGGAAATAAAGGAATGAGTTCTAATGAACTCAGTAAGGATAACATAATTCTCATCCATATGTCAACACCATCAGAAATGCATATATGAAATGTATGAAATGCAGAAGTATGAATGCTACTAAGATCTAACTATGCAAGTCTCTAACAGTTGACATGCTTTGAGATATACACCAGCCCTCCTCTGGGTAGGTCTAGTCACTCTGATCCCACAAGGACTAGATACCTTTGTAGGGATCCTAGGTAAATGGGTAAGTTCACACCTAGCTCTCAAACCATGGTTGGGGTTAAGTCAACACTCTCTCATCACGACCATTGGCAATGAGTACTAGCACATGTCGATGTTTCTAATCCAATGCAAGTCATAATAGCAACACACTACATGAAGTCCAGATACATCCCCTATGGCACCAACCAACTCGGTTCAGTATCCTTCGCAACCTAGGAATGAGAACCCTCACGAATTGGCTACCGCTATTGGACTCCACTCCCTAACCTTATGGTCATCCACATATTGTTAGGATGGAAAGATCTCATGACTCCTCATGACACCCGGTCCGCTCCTTGGACGTCCATGAGCCCAATCCTAACATATGCAACCCTACCATTGCATGAACAACAGTGGACCACCGAGTCTTTGCACGGACTGGTTACCGCTGTAGGATGAAACAGAGTCACATCACCATCGTCATAGGTCATTCGACCTAAATTCCCCTACCAAAAGGGTAGTAGTATGTAGGGTTTCTAGCCATGCAACTTTAGACTCTACCTAGGTATGTCATCCAATAGTTATGATAGTGCTGGAGGCATCAGCGAGCATGTGTCCCATACCACAGCCCTCTAATATCTCAAGCCAAGATATCCCAATGGAATACCCTTTCTATTAGAACTACAATACACCAATCATCATCATACCACATTCATAATTGATAAAGTACAAGTAAAGACAATACAAACAACAAGTATATGATAAGATCATCATACTTATTACGATTCTGACAAGATATACTAATAAAGAACATGTAAGTAAAGGCACTGATCTAGCATGTTCAAGTCATCGCATAAGACAAGAATGCATATCCTTACCTGTAAATAAGTAGAAGTCCTCTAGAATGATAACCAAGAATAATTATAAGACTTTTAGTAGAAACAAAGAACACCTATAAACAGGGTTACAAGATTATATAAGTCAAATAAGTCAAATAGACCAATAGCCAAAAGCCACATGCTTGGCTCAAGTGACCGCCTTGAGCAACCGCCCCAAAAATAGTGTGTTTTCAATCTAAAACTCAGGCTTTTGATCATCTGATTTCAATCCGATTTTGGGATTATCTCAATCCGAATTTTGAACCTAACACACCCATAACCTAGGGGTAACACGAAACCTAAAAATTAACGTAGATCAGTCACCCAAAATCCTCCCCTTGATTAGATCCATCTTTTTTCATGAAAGCAGGGTTTCATTTTTGGACAGAATCTCATCAAGAACATTAAAAGGGGATACCGCAATAAGAGGATCATTAACAACCAAAGAGGGGACACTACTACACTATTCAATAGCTGAAGAAGGAAACTGAGTGAATGGGGATTCACTTACCTCAACCAAATCAGCAAGAAAAGGAGGGAAAAGATTCCAGATCTCCAACAGCACTTCACCCACCTTCTAGCACGTCTCCACTGCCTCCTAACCACCAAAAATAGCAATCCCGAATATAATATTCGTTAATTGGGCGAGGGTTGCTATTTATAGAAGTTTGTGACCAAAACCAGGTGGTCGCTTGGGTCAATCAACCGCCTCAAGCAACCGCCCCCTAGTATATTGCTATACAAGGGTGTTTTGATCAAGGGGTTGAAATCCAAACACAACCTGACCCTAATCAACACATAGAGAGATCTTACCTTCATTCTGGACATCTCCAGACATCACTTGCCTTCTAGAGATCCAACTTCCAAACAAGGTAGGTTCATCGTCAAAAGAATCTAGATCCATGGGTTCAGGTTATGGATCATGGGCTTCTATCCGAACACTCCACAAATTTACCCAACTAGACCTTCGGGTTCTCGGACCTACAATATGGATTTCAGGTTAGAAATATGGGGATTGTTATAACTATGGCTGGGGTTTAGGTCACCACTCTCTCACCACACCATTGGTATGAATACTGGCACATGTTAGGGTTATACCTAACCCAATGTAGGTCAACTACTCAGTCACGTCATCCTAGGATCATATACCTCCCCTTATGCATTTCACACTGTTGGTTTAGTATCCTCCCCAACATATCCTATGGCACCATCCAACTCGGACTATACCTTCTCTTAACCCTATTGGTCATCCACATATAGAGGACGAGAAGCTTTCATGTCCTCTCAAGGGTTGGTTACCGGTCTTAAGCACCCATAATCCCAAGTTTATTATATGCAACCCTACCAATGAATGGGCCCCAAAATGTGGTTGTGTCCTCTCACGGGTTGGTTACTGATCTTGAGGCCACCACCCCACATTGCTACCACGGGTCACTCGGCATCAATTCCCACGCCGATAGGGTGTGATATGATGGGGGTACCTAACCAAACTCCACTAGACTCCCTAGTCATGGCATTCAGTAATCTTGAAAAGTGCCGAGGGCACCAAAGGATAGCGTCCCATACCACCTCCACTGATGTCCTAAGTCAGAAACACCCAAATAGGTATTCCCCAATTCACAATCACAACACACGTTCACTTTCCACAAGTAGCAAGAAGGTTCAATCACATTCCCAATTCATAAATCAATCTAAGTCCATACTGTCACATGTTGATCCATATAATAATAGCATTGTTAATCATTTTTATTCTGTAATTTTAGAGTCATAAACATCATTCCTATACCCTAAAACATTAGCATGTGAAATTATAAGCAAGTTTCATAACAACCAAGAAAGTAACAATGGGGACAACATTTGTTAGATGACTATGCAAGTAAGGAAGAGATCCCGAGCTCTTGTGCAGAGGACCCTTCCCTATATTATGCAGTTGAGGAAGCAATGGGAGGTGTTAATGACTGGTGGTACGACTTGAGTGCCATTGTGGAATACTATCACGACGCTGATCAATAATGATAGACATCATCTTGCCGCAGATGGGAGTATGAGCTTGATATGGATCCCAAGCTGCAAGAACACAAGCCCATTGAGAAGAAGGCTAGAATAGAAGAAGAGAAGAACCCATTGAAAATATAGACTATTTTTTATTGACTTCTTTAATTCTTCCAGTTGTAATGCATTTGATTTGATCTAACCTTCCGCATTGATTTTAGAGTCTATTTTCGCTATACTTTATACTCTGATTATATCGATGATGCATCTCAGTTATTATACCGATTCTTTTCACCCTTTAAGGCTCTGTTTGGATACTCACTTCAATTTTCATTTATCATCAAGGTTTAAAGTATCAATATCAAGTATCGTATCGGTCAAGTGATTTTAAGAGACATATCGTCCTGTATCGAGTATTGCGTCGCTCTTTAGTGTAATTCAATGAAGAGACGTATCGAGATGTATTGTATCGGTTGGGTCAAACATGGATACGTATCGACCAAGGGCGGAACCAGGATTCAATAATGGGGGGGTGAATAATAAAAGTTCAGATTGGGGAAGCACCAATGCTTTTTCACCACACATATTGTGTGGGCCCTTATAAGACCCATTAGGGTCCCACCTATGAATTATTTTATTATATTAAGAAATACGCCTACATATATTTTGTGGGCCCACATATATTTGACAAAAATAGGTAAATTATTAATAATGGTATTTTTCTAATAAGATATAGGTAAATTAAAGCATCAGTTAAAAAAAAAATAAACGTGACTTTCACCCTAAAATATTTGCAAAAAAAAAATAAAATTAGATAAGAAATGCAAACCAATGGTAGTTAGTTACCTTACAATTATAAACATTTTATTTACAATAAAATCAAATAATAAAAATTGTAAAAGAAATACAAAAACAAAGAATATAAAATCAAATAAAGAATAACATAATAAATAAGTAAGAGAAAAAAATAAATAAATTGAAAAAGAGAAAGAGAACCTAATTGTGCTGGAGATTTTTTCCCAAATTTTCTTTAATCCTCACTTATAGAACAAATAAAAGAAAGAAACTGAAGAGAATAAATAGGAAGAAAAGAGGAGAGAGAAAAGAGGAAATATGAGAGAATAAATAAGGATTGAGGAGTTAATTTTCATTAGAAATGACATTTTGAATACTTAATAATATATTTTTTTCAAAAATTTCCCTTAACCCACGTTTATAGAAGGAGAATATAGGAAGAAAAGTGATGCGCCCAAAAATGCTCAGCCCTTAGATCCCCTTGGAATGACCTGCAAAACGAAAGCGTCAGATGTGGCCCAATCGCTAGGGTCGGGAGTCCACCTCCGAAGGCTAAGTCAGTCGATGAACTTAATCACAAACGGCTCTGCTAGACACATAGAGCTAAGGAATGAATAACTGGAATATGATTTAGATCGTAAGCATATGAGTGTTTACGTCCATAAGTGTGTGTATGGATCTGGGTTCCTTTTTTCTTACCTCGTAGGTAAGTAAGGTTTATATAGAGTGTACCTTCGAATCTTCTTCGTTGGATGCATTTGAGCCTTCTTCGGATAGTCGTTGGATTCTAACAGTTAGATCCGTTGAGTGATAGACTTCTACTAGTTTGAACTAGTAGAGGACTCCTGAGATAACCTCACAGTTATCCGATGATTATCTCCTCAATAGCGATAAGTGACAGCTGCCAAGTTGAGTCTGCTATCATTAGGGTAATTAACCTAATCCATTAGTCGGATTAGGGCGTGCCTGTGGCTGATTTAGTTTTCTTCCTCAGCAAGCTATCTCTTGGACCCGGCTCGCTCGGAAGTGAGTCGATTCCCTGCGCCTCGACCGAGGTCGAGGGTCAAACCAAGTATGAACCGGGTTCGATCACATTTCCTCCATATCACGAGCCCCCCAGACCAAGCGTTCGGTCGATCCCGAGGGCTTGGTTTTTAACTGGGTTCTTCGTTAGGCAATAGTCTCTGCGTATCCCACTAAATGTCGTATCACATTTAAGGCGGTGGTAACTTTTCCTCGAGCGTTGCGAGGGCAATGCCACATGTCTTATTGCAGCCGAATGATCGTGGCTCACGTAACCCAAGCGACGGTTTCCGAACGTCTGTTTTGGATTCGTGAGTTCAAACTTTCAAATCGACTCTAAATCTCGATCGTCGTTGCTGAATCAATCTCGATCGTTCACGTCCTCGAACACTCGTGCAGGTGCTTAAAAGTGGTTTGTTGTCTTCGTAGGTTTCATTCTTCTTGTCTAGAATTTTGAAACTTCGTCGTCTGCTTCGTGCCTTCTCGTTCTCAAGCTTCTGCCTCACTGAATCAGTAAGTTTACTGATCCCTTTGCAAAGTTAAAACTCCCTGTCTCCAGTTTTTTTGTGTACCTTACTGAAGCTAGTAATGGAGGATAATAGGGTTTCTTCTTCCCTGGTGCCTAGCGTCAGTAATAGTAGTGGTAACGAGGCCTTTGCTTCCCTTCCTTCCGAGCAGTCGGATAGTGATAATAAAACCCTAATCGCTCTCGGCGTGAATTCGCAAAAGTTACCCATAAAAGATTAGAAAGAAAGGCTGAAACTTCTTCTGCCTTTCCTGAGTCTGGATCTTCCAAGACTCCTAGGGTGACTGCCGAGTCTTCTGGACAGTCAAAACAAACCTCCAGGTCTAAAGGTGGACCTAGTTCTGTTCCCTCCTCTTACAAGGAGAAAACCCTTCTTTCGGCCATCCAGGGTTTTGATTTTCCTCCTTCTTATCATCTTAGGGTTCCCAACCCTGATGAGAGGGTTGATTCGATCCTTTCGGGCGAATTTTCCCTATACATAGATGCATTGGAAAGCGGAGTTCGCTTTCCCTTTTTCAATCCTTTGTTTGCAGCCATCCTGAATCACTGGGACATTTGCCCTGGAATGCTCCTTCCCAATAGCTAGCATCTCATCGTCGGTTTCTTGGGTTTATGCTTTGAACTTGGCCTTATGCCTTCTCTTGCTCTTTTTGTGCACTTTAATCTTCTTTCAAATTCCCATCCTCCTGGCTGGGTTGTGCTCTCCAAGCGTAGTAAGGCTGAGCTTGATTGGAGGGGTAGCATTCTCGCCAAAGGAACTTGCCCTTCCAATCACAAAGGATGGGGCGAATGATACTTTTTCTGTCGAGTGCCTCAGTCAGATCTCAACTTCCCGACCGTCTGGAAACAATATACTTCATACTCTGAAAGTAACCGGGTCCTTCCTTTATCCAAAGAAGACGAGATGGCCGTCAAGAAGATCAAATCAATTCCATGGTATCAGGAGAAACATGGACTTGAGGTGGAGTACAACTCCATTCTTCAGTATTGGGGATTGGCTCATTGTGAGCTTCTTAACCATCATCCTTCAAATTTATAAGAGTGATATGTCTTTTTCCAAATCTGATTCTTGTTCTTCTTTTCAATACCACCAAGAATGAACCCTGAGTATCTTCGGGCAAAGGCTGTCAGGGCCGTTGTGATAGTTGAGCAATGGTCTCCCCGAGCCTTAACTGCCGAACAAGAGGTTTCTGTTCCCTCTCCCGACCCTTCTTACAAGGGTATCAGGAACTTAAAGCCTGTAGTTGACGCTTCAGGAAAAGGGAAAAAGCCAATGGTGGAGAGGCCAAATATCTCCTCCGCCGCTCGAACCAAAAGGAAGCACGATATTGTTGATGCTTTCTCCCATAAAAAATCCAAAAATACTGAAGATGGTGAGGAGGTCTTCATGCCTCAGTGGACACTAAAGCAAACTGACAGGGTGACAAAGGACTCTGAAAAACCGTAGAATGGAGTTCCCTTAGTCTTCTGCTTGCTGACCGTGAGGACTTTGAGGCCCTGAACGATGATACTCTTGTTAGTCAGTCCACCAGGTACCGGCCTTCCTGATCTTTCTCTAATTGTTTTTCATAATCTCTTATGATTTTTTTTGATAATCTCCTCTTCCCCAGGAATGCTGTGTTGAGCTTTTATTAGTCGGGTTGGTCGTAACTGCTCCTTGCTGCAAACCTGTGAAGAGAATTTGTCTAAGGCCAATTCTGAAATAGACTGGCTGACGGCAGCTGCCAAGGAGCTGTAGATGAAGCATGATGAGGAGATGAGCTCCTTGAAAAAGGCCCTCGACTCTTCAAAGGCCCGCGCTGTTGCTGCCGAGCGCGAGGCTAAGAAGCAAAAGCAGCTGCCACGTTGTTCGGTGACAGACTTGAGCTTAAGTCCATAGAGAACAAAAATATACTGAAGATGAAAGTCCCTAGGAAACCCGAGCATATCAAGCCAGAGCTTCGAAAGGATTGTGTTCAGAAGTACCTGAACAACATACCTTTCTCTAACGTGCTGGGTGCCTTCAACATCCAAGCTTACCGCTTGGGGCAGAATGATGTTTGGGAAAAGATCCTCGAATCTATCCCTTCCTTCGATACAACTCCCTTTCGTGAGGTGTGTCACAGAGAGGTCTTCGGGAAGCTTAAGTTGGACTTCCCTAACTAGGCTTCGGAAGAGGATGATCCTTTTCCAGCTGACCCAAAATATGAGGAATATCTTGCTAACAAACCACCCCTCCAAGAAGAAAAGTCACAGGCTGCCGTTGAAAAGGACCCTAATAATGACAATCCTGAGGAAGGCTCTTCAAAGGACCCTGAGAATGACGATCCTGAGAAAGGCTCTCCTGTGCAGGACTCTTCGGGCAATAATGAGGAAGAAGCGTAGGGAGATTACTCTCTCTTTTTTTTTTTTTTTTTTTTTTTTTTTTGTAAAAATTGAACCTCATTAATGAATAGAGACTTTTTCCATGTTTGCCTCAATATTTCCTCATCTCCTATCCGAACGCTTGTCTTGAAAATCAAATATAAATGATAAAACTTATCACTTAACTTCGTATACCTTGACGGGGGATAATCTTTGTAAAGATATCATGAAGAGACGTTCGGGAAAGATGCTTTAGCCTCTATTCCCCATTACTCCTTCATTTATTGCAAAGTCCACACGTTTCCCTTCATTTGTTGCGAAGTCCAAACGTTTCCTTGCCTTTGTATACCATTCACTTTTTTCAACGAATTGGTAATGCAACCATTATTTAAATGGTGGTGCGATGGTTGGAGGTATTCTCGTATCAGGTGCCTATTTCCATGTGGCTTCCTTTTGACCGTTGATCTTGCTTGTTGAGGAATTCAAAGCGTTTCTTTGATCTGGGCCTTTGGCTCTCAACTGTCGTCTTACTACCTAAGGCTATTTAAGTCCTTCGAGGGTACTCTCCATCTATCCTGCTATCTACAAGTTAGATTTGCAAAAACGACATTCCGTCTTCCTACTCTGCATCCGTATTCCTCGTACTCCAACAATATTTTCTGAACAAGTGAGCTTTTTTGCCCTCTCCTTCCCCCTGAGTAAACTCCACAATAGTAATACTTGGGGTTTACTTAATGGGTATTATGAGTAGTTCATATCTGACAGAGAACTAGGGTTTTCCCTTTTTCCTTATGTTGTTGGATTTTCGTACTGATACGGCTTTATCTGTGCTTGCAGTGCCTCCCAAGAATCGATCCGAACTTTATTAGAACGAAGTCCTATAAGAAAATTGTTCCAGCATCGATGGGGGTTTTGGCCAATAAGGTGATTTCATCTGGTGAATCCTCTAAGCGTAAGGAGACTGCTATTGGTGAATCTTCAGGTCAGATTCCCACAATTTCTACTGATGCCTCTCCTATGCTCCCTCCGCCAAAAGAGATCGCTTGGTCTTCCCAGGAAGATCTTGATCACTTCGTCGCTGATGGTGCTGCTGATGCCCCTATCGGAGATACCAGTCGGGCTTCTCCAAAGGAGACTCTTCGGACATCAGAGGCAACTATGTTGGCATCTGATGAAGGTGTGGCCCCAACAGGTGCTGCTTCTATTTCTAACTCTAGAGCTTGTTTGGCATCCTCTTCCTCTCCTTCTTTGGAGCCGGAGAATTTTGCCACTAGGAAGTGTCGTCGGTTGGTGGAGGATGCAACTCACCCTACTCTTGATGTAGCTCATGCTTCTCCTCCTCCAAGGAGGTCTAAATTAGTGTCAAACGAGTTTGACAAAGCGTTGGAGTGGTGCACTACTGCTCAAATGTCTAGCCAGAGTAGAGTTCTTTCTAAACTTCCAGACGATGACTTTATGAAGTCACTGGTGATGTAAGTTTCTATTCAGTTTCCTTTTGATGCGGAAGATTATTCTTTTGCTCCTAACTAACTCGGAAGTTGTTTGCAGGAGTCTTACTGGGAACTTCCACAACCAAGTGGAAGCAGCCTCTAGACTCAGAGAACTGAGTAATGAAGTTTCCAGGCTTCGGGAAGACTCCGAAGTCAAAGACGCTGAGATTGCTCGCCTTAGGAAATTAGCTTGGGAGGTTGCAGGAGAAAAGAACTTGGTGATCGAGCATCTCCGTTCAAACTTGGATGATGCCAGGGAGAAGATCCGGTGACTAGAGCGAGAAGCAGGAAAGTCATGGGCCCAGGGTTCTGAAGCGTCACCTCAAAGGCAAGCTGTCATTCCTTTGCCCGAATCTCTTCCAACTGACATTCGCAGAGCCTGCATCTTCAAGTATTTACACAGTAAGCCCTTTCTTGACATGCTGAATGCTTATAACTTGCAGGCGTACCGGGATGGCAAGAACGAAGTATGGGAATCAATACTAAGGAAAGATCCTCATTTTGATACGACTCCCTACAGCGCTGTTTGTCATCCTGAAGTGTTTGCCAATCTGGGTCTTCCTTTTCCTGATTGGACCAAAGATAAGATCGACCCTCTGCCTTCTGATCCGGATACTATGCATTATCTCGAGGATTCTCCTGTTTATTCTCCCCTGGAAGGATTCAGTTATGAAGAGCTCAGCTTGAATGCAAGTTTGATCGAGGACCATACTTCTTCTGGTCAAGCTGGACAAGAGTATGAAATTGCGGAAGATTTTGTTCATACTGTAATGCTTTTGTAATCCCCGTTCCTCCTCTTCTTCTTCTTGAATCTGTGTTGCTGCTCGACTTTTGTGTTTGTTCTGGCAAAGTTGTTCTGATCTTGTTTGATTTCTTAATGATCACCGATGATGACTTTCTTTTTTGACCAAAGATTGCCCAACTCTTGTAATCTCATGTGTATGTTTGATGTAAAGGTTGGCCCCTTCCGGTCTTTTGAAGAAATAAGAAATTAACTTTATCTTGAACTTTGCCAGTCACTTGAGTCGCTGTTGTACTAGGTCTTAGTTGTTCAGAACAATGCCTTTACTTAAAGATTTCCGGAGAAATACAATAAGTTTGAGAAGGAACTCACTCGGGTTTTAAACCAATGCCTTGTAGAAGGAACTCACTTGGGTTTTAAACCGATGCCTTTACTTAAGGATTTACGGAGAAATACAATAAGTCTGAGAAGGAACTCACTTGGGTTTTAAACCGATGCCTTTACTTAAGGATTTCCGGAGAAATACAATAAGTCTGAGAAGGAACTCACTCGGGTTTTAAACCGATACCTTTACTTAAGAATTTTCGGAGAAATACAATAAGTCTGAGAAGGAACTCACTCGGGTTTTAAACCGATGCCTTGTAGAAGGAACTCACTCGGGTTTTAAACTAATGCCTTTACTTAAGGATATTTCGAAAATTCAATAAGTCTTGAAGGAACTCACTCGGGTTTTAAACCGATGCTTTGTGAAAGGAACTCACTCGGATTTTCATCCGATGCCTTGACTTGAGAAATTCCGAAAAAATTCAATAAGTGTTGAAGGACCCACACGGATTTTCATCCGATGCCTTGTAGTTGGATCTGTTCTTGAATGTGATGTATGATGCCCCCCAATCAAAAGATAATTGTTGTAAACCAATAATTGTATTGATTGAGTTGAAATTGGTTACATCATGAACAAAATTGAAATCATCAAGGATAAAATTTCATGAGATGCTTGGCATTCCATGAATGATCCAACTCTTTTTGGGTGGTAATGTTCTTCAGCTTGTACGCTCCTGAACCGACTGGTTTTACAACCATATAAGGTCCTTCCCAGGAAGGGTCCAATTTTCTTTGATGGCGTGGATCTGAAGCTATGGTATTTCTCAACACCAAATCTCCTGCTAAATACCAACGATTCTTTACTCAGGTATTGTAGTGTGACGCTATCCTTCGTTGATAATGTTGAGTTCGTGCTATTGCCTTTGCCCGAACCTCGTCAAACAAATCAAGGCTATCAAGCAGTCCTTGCTCATTCGCTTTTTCTTCGAACTCTCTGTCCTGCAATGTTCCCGCCATTATCTCCACAGGTGCCAATGCTTTGGATCCATAGGCTAACCTAAATGGAGTTTCTCCTGTGGGTGTTCGAACCTTAGTTCGGTAGGCCCACAGTACATTATGCAGCTCTTCGACCCATAAGGCTTTATCAGCCTCAAGTCTTCTCTTTATCCCCTCAAGCAGCGTTCGGTTAGTAACTTCTACTTGTCCATTGCTCTGGGGGTTTGCCACTAAGGACATACGATGCTCGATCGTGTAAGTTCCACAAAATTGCTCAAATTGTGGGTAATCAAATTGAGTGCCGTGATCAGTGATGATTATCTTTGGAATCCCAAAGCGATATATGATTGATTCAAGCACAAATTTCTCCACTTTTTCTCAGTGATTGTTGCCAGGGCACTGGCCTCAACCCATTTTGTGAAGTAGTCAATTGCTACTATCAGATATTCCCGTCCGCCCGATGCCTTAGTGAATTTGCCCATGATATCAATTCCCCACATCGCAAAAGGGATGGGATCTAGAATTGAAGTCATAGCCTCCACTAGGCGTTTTGATACTGTAGCATGGATCTGACAATTACTACACCGATGAACATATTCCATAGCAGCCTGTTGGATCTTAGGCCAATATAACCCAAGTCTTAGAATCTTGTGAGCTAGGGCTCGTCCGCCCATGTGAGCCCCACAAATTCCTTCATGTACTTCGGCTAAAGCCGACTCTGCTCCTTCGGGACCCAAACACCTCAGAAGGGGTCCAGAATAAGATCTTCTGTACAACATTCCATTTTGCATAATGAATCTCGCTGATCGTATTTTGACCAATCTGGCCTCTTTCGGATCTTTTGGTAGTTTATCATCTCTCAAATATTTAACTATTGGATCCATCCAGCAACGCTCTGCTTCAATATAAGAAACTTCTTTCTCATGATAACTGGGAAATGTTATCTCTTCAATGTAGACCGATGGGTTTAAATTTTTTTCTTTGGCATTAGCTAATCGAGATAGCTCATCTCGCCATCGTGTTTTCTATCCTTGGAATCGACATACCTTCAAATTTCCTGAATTCTTTTTGAAATGCCCGCACAATCTCTTGGTACTTCTGCAAGCAAGGTTCTTTTATACCATACTCCCTCTGAACTTGGTTGACAATAAGTTGAAAGTCACTATAAATAGTTACATTTGCAATTGCCAATGCTTTTGACAACCTAAGTCCAGCTATCAGGGCTTCATATTCTGCCTCATTATTGCTTGCTTCGAATGCAAATCTCAGTGCATATCGAATGACAAATCCCGCTAGACTTTTCAAAAGAATTCCAGCTCCTGCTCCGTCCTTATTGCTCGAATCGTCCACATATACTTCCCAAATGGTTGGTATAATGGGATCTTCAACAGTGTTCCCCACTGGTGCAGTAGTCTCTACTACAAAATCGGCTAACGCCTAAGCTTTGGTTGCCGTTTTGGGCTTAAAGCTTACTTGGAACTCACTGAGTTCAACCGATCAGGCCACCATTCTTCCAGATAAATCAGGTTTATGAAGAACTTTACTAAGAGGGAAAGTTGTAAATACCTCTATTGAATGAGCCTGAAAGTATGGATGTAGCTTCTTGGCTGTTGTCATGAGAGCTAAAGCCTGCTTCTCAATTTGCGAATAACATAATAAATCGGCCACTGTTTCTTATCCTTCTCCCGAACAAGTATTGCACTAACCGCTGAAAGGGATGCTGCTAAATATAGCTGTAAGATTTCCCCCTTCTCTGGTCTGGAAAAAAGTGGTGGCTGTCCCAGTGTTTCCTTCAATTCATCGAAAGCCTTCTAGCACTCTTCAGTTCAATTCGCTTCCTTTCTGCCCCTCAAATCTTTGAGTGCTTTGAAAAATGGTAGAAACTTTTCTCCAGATTTTGAGATGAAACGATTCAGAGCGGCAATTCTCCCCGTTAAGCACTGTACATCCCGAACAGTTTTTGGAGCTTCCATGTCAATTAGAGCTTGTATTTTGGCTGGATTAGCCTCAATACCCCTCTGTGATACCATGAAGCCTAAAAAATTTCCTGAAGAGACTCCGTAGGCACACTTTTCTGGATTCATCTTCATTTGATACTTTCGCAGTGCTGAGAATACTTCTGTTAAATCTGCGTTATGATTTGCCCTTGTAATGCTCTTTAACAACATGTCATCAACATAAGCCTCAACCTTCTTTCCGATTAGGTCTTTGAATATCTTGTTGACGGCCCTCTGATATGTAGCTCCTGCATTTTTCAAGCCAAATGGCATGACTTTATAATAGAAGCTTTCACGATCAGTCATGAAAGCTGTAAACTTCTCATCCTCCTTATTCATGAGGATCTGATTACACCCTGAGTAGGCATCCATGAAACTCAAAGTTTCATATCCTACAGTCGCATCTATCAAGAGGTCAATCCATGGCAACGGATAGCAATCTTTAGGGCAAGCCTTGTTGAGGTCTGTGTAGTCTGTACACATCCTCCACTTCCCATTCGACTTTTTGACCATCACTATGTTGGCCAAACAGATTGGGCATTCAATTGGTTCTATGAAACCAGAACTCTTCAGTTTTTTGACTTCGCCCCGAACAGCTTCGTACTTTTCAATGGAGAAATTTCTCCTTTTCTGGATAACTGGTTTCACCTTTGGATCTATCCAGAGTTTATGCTCTGCGACAATCCGATCAATTCTTGGCATGTCTTCGGCAGACCATGCGAATACATCACTATTTTGTTGAAGAAAAAACTTCAACTCTTCTTTGAACTCCTCTAGCTGTTCGGATCCAATATAGGTAATTCTTTCTATATTATCTATGAACAACTGGATTTGCTCCAGCTTTTCTACCGGTTCGAGCCTTTGCATTTCTCGCTTCTTCCGATCATCTCGAACTTCTATTGGTAGGGCAGTCACTTTCTTCGGGCCCTCCTTGTCCTTCAAATAAGCAACATAACATTGCCGAGAGATCCTCTGGTCAGAGGAAACTTGACCAATTCCCATGTCTGCCGAGAATTTATCTTCAGGTGCTTCGTTGAAACAATAGCACCTAACTTGGACAAAGATGGCCGTCCGAGGATAACATTGTAAGCTGGAAGTTCCCGAACCACCAAAAAATTGATTCGGACGGTAGTCTCCTTGGGAAAACTCCCAATAGATAAATCCAACTGGATAGATCCTTCTGCTATCACAGACGATCTTGCAAAGCCATATAAATGTGTGGATGATGGCTCCATCAAGTCTTCATCCACCTTTAGCTTTTGATACACTTCATAAGATATCAGGTTAGCCGCAGACCCTGTATCAACTAGAACTCTATGTACTTCCCGGCGCGCGATCTCTACCTTGATGACTATGGCATCATCATGAGGTAGACAAACGCCTCTTTCATCCTCTTCGTCAAAGGTGATGGAATCTTCACCATTTGGCCTCTTACGCTTCTGCGTCTCTCCGGTCCCAACAAATTTAGATTTTGTCATTAACCTCCAGAGTGATTCAGGTTCTGGGCCTCCGGAAATTGTAAGGATTAGTGACCGAGTAGCATCAATCACCTCCTTACCTTTTTTAGACTTCGGAGCCTCCCTCGGTCATTCTGAACTAACCGAACGATCCCTTTTGGGGCCAACTTCACGTGGCTCCTCTCTTCTCTTATTAAAAAAATTGGACAAATGTCCCTGAGATATCAATCTCTCAATATCTGCCTTTAAATGACGACAGTCATTAGTATAATGACCGTAATCCTTGTGGAAACGACAATATTTTTCTCGATCTTGCTGCTCTCCAGGCTTTAAAGGAATTTTTGGTGGCCACTTCAAAATATTTCTCTTCTTAATGATATTCAAAATATCAGCCCGAGGAGCATTTAATGGAGTATACTCACTTTTACCGGGAGATCTCTGCCGCCATGCTTGAGGCTTTCCAACTCGATCTCGAACATTCTGCTTTGGCTTTTGCTTTGGCTCAGGAGCCTTTTGTTCTTTGGTGGAGGCTTTATTGTCTCCTTGGCGTGCATCTAAGATCTCCATGACTTCAGCTTGCTTTTGGCATCTCTGTACCAACTCAGCATAAGTAGTAATAACTCCAGGAGTCTTCGGTTAGTGAGTCCAGTGAATAGAGTTGTTTTAGCTACTTGCTCATCCATATTTTCTATCTCCATTGTAACTCTATTGAATCTCTTCAGATATTCTCTGATCGATTTGCTCTTTCCTTGTCTAATGGTAAACAAGGTTTCCTCTGTCAACTTGACTTGGATTCCACTCTGGAATCGCCCTATGAATTTGCGCGCCAACTCATCAAAATTTACGATCCTTCTGGATGGGAGGTTCGAAAACCACTTTTGTGCTGCTCCGGTTAAAGATGAACCAAAAACCCTGTAGAGAATTTCGTCAGAATTACCTGCAACTGCCATAGTCTGCTGATAATAGCCGATGTGGGCCGTAGGATCTCCGGAGCCATCGAATGTAGAAAAAGTTGGCAAGCGGAAATTGTGAGGAAACTGATATCCCGCAATTGGCTCGGCAAAAGGGGTCTTCTGAATAACCGAATAAATATCATCAAATATCCTTCCTCTAGCCAATTGTCCTAGCTTCTGATTGATATTGGCCAATTCTTGACCAATATGAGTCGAATGATCTTCTGCAACACGATCACAACCTCGAACAACACGATCATCACGAGCCATTCGATCATCATGAACGGCCCGCTCGTCACGAACATTCCATTCATCGCAAACTGCTCGATCATCACGAACGGTTCGTCTAACAGTTGGTGAGTGAGTCTTCACTCCCGTATCCAACCTTGTATTTGAATCGGTTGTACTTTTCTGTGGTCTGTCAAACCGATCATCCTGCCTACGTAGATTGTCGACTCTCCTAGGCCCTCGGTCACCTTCACGAAAGTTTTGACCAATATTCCGATCTTCATTCAATCTTTGATCCCGTGGTAATACACGCCTCCCTGAATCGCGATGATCAGGTTCTTGTGGTAATACCACCCATTTGGTTAGCATGCGGAGTGCTTGACTTACCTCCAAAATTTGAATTATTATTTGATTCAATTGATCTTGGAATGTCTCTGGAGGATCGTGCCCTCCTTGACCACCATCTACTTCAAGAGGTGGTAAACTTCCCTGGGGAATATCTGGATTATTTTCTCCAGGAATTTGAACACCAATATCACGTTGTACAGCGGCTGCTGCCGATCTAGTCACCATAGCTTTCTAAATCTTTCCCACAGACGACGCCAAATGATGCGTCCAAAATCTGCTCAGCCCTTAGATCTCCTTGGAATGACCTGCAAAACGAAAGCGTCAGATGTGGCCCAAACGCTGGGGTCGGGAGTCCACCTCCGAAGGCTAAGTCAGTCGATGAACTTAATCACAAACGGCTTTGCTAGACACACAGAGCTAAGGAATGAATAATTGGAATATGATCTAGATCGTAAGCATATGAGTGTTTACGTCCACAAGTGTGTGTATGGATCTGGGTTCCTTTTTTCTTACCTCGTAGGTAAGTAAGGTTTATATAGAGTGTACCTTCGAATCTTCTTCGTTGGATGCATTTGAGCCTTCTTCGGATAGTCGTTGGATTCTAACAATTAGATCCGTTGAGCGAAAGACTTCTACTAGTTTGAACTAGTAGAGGACTCCTGAGATAACCTCACGGTTATCCGATGATTATCCCCTCAATAGCGATAAGTGACAGCCGCCAAGTTGAGTCTGCTATCATTAGGGTAATTAACCTAATCCATTAGTCGGATTAGGGCATGCCTGTGACGGATTTAGTTTTCTTCCTTAGCAAGCTATCTCCTGGACCCGGCTCGCTCGGAAGCGAGTCGATTCCCTCCGCCTCGACCGGGGTCGAGGGTCAAACCAAATATAAACCGGGTTCGATCACATTTCCTCCATATCAAAAAGATGTGAGAGAGAAGAGAGAGGAGAATTAATAGGAATTGAGGAGTTAGTTTCCATTAGAAATGGCATTTTGAATATTTAAAAAATAATTTTTTTTTCAAAAATTTCCCTTAAACCCACGTTTATAGAAGGAGAATAAATAGGAAGAAAAGATGTGAGAGAGAAGAGAGGGGAGAATAAATAGGGATTGAGGTTTTTTTTTTTTAAATAGGGATCACATTTATATATTATACCCATTATTTTACCTTTAAAATTTTTTTCAAATTTTTTTTCAAATTTTTTTTTTGGGGGGGGGGGCAAATAGTGATATTTCACATGTGAGAAGAGGAAAAGGCTGGAAAAATGAAGGAAATTAATATAAAAAATGAAAAAGCTAAGGAAATAGTAAAAAATTTAAAAATCCTGGGTGCCGGCCCCTTAGTGGGTCCGCCCCTAGTATCAACTAGTATCCTATAGTATCATGGGATACTTTAAACCTTGTTTATCATCATCAAACGAGTCATAGCAATTAAGGTATAAGTAGTATGCAGCTTGATCCACCGGGGGATCATCAGAGTAATCTTGATCGTTACCAGCACCTTGTGTGTAATACGCTTCATCGGCTTGCGCTTCACTGTACTGTTCATCATAATAATTTGTACCTATAAGATAATCTAAACAAAGAATATACAAAAAGGAATGAGTTTCGAAGAAACTCAGGTAGTTAATTCATAACATCATAGATAACATGTGGCAAAACATAACATGATGCAATGCAGTATGAAACAGATAAAGTATGAATGCATCTAACTCTATGTATGCTGGTCTCTATGGTAGACATGCTTTAAGTCATAGCATCGTACTTCTTTGGGTAGGTCACGCATACGGCTCCTGTTGGTAGTGGGTCCGGGCATCCCTCTCGGACAAACCATAGTAGGGGGTTAAGTCAACACACTCTCTCACAACCATTTGGCATAAATACCGGCGCATTCAGGGAAAAGCCTAGCCCGATGCAAGTCATCTAGTCAGTTACATCAAGTCAGTTCCAGATACTTCCATTCCTCCCCTCTCGGGATCCTTTCCTGTATCCTTCACACTAGAGTCACGGATATTACTCACCGGACTCATCAACCCTATTGGTTATCCACATATGGTAAACGGGAAGCTCTCATGTCCTCTCACGGATATAACTCACCGGTCTCGAGCGCCCATGAGCCCAAGTCTAGCCATATGCAACCCTCCAATAAATGGTCCCCATAATGTGATTCCCGTCCTCTCACGGATATAACTCACCGGTCTTGAGCGCCCATGAATCCCCATTGCTACCACGGGTCGTTCGGTATCAATACCCTTCCGAATAAGGTATGATATAACATGGGTATATCCTAGCCAAACCCTACTAGACATCCCTAGGTATGACAACCATTGATTTGGGAAAGCATCGATGGGCATCTTCGGAGAACATCCCATACTATTCCCTCCGATGTCCAAGGACAAAAGCATCAAAAGGATACTCCCCAATCCCAAACCAAACTTAAGCAAACACATTCTCCCGTAATGCAGTCATGACATACACAACCAGCAGTTCATCATATACAAGAGAATGTAAAAGAAAAAAATCAGATTAGGCAATAATCAGTAACTCATATATCATGAATAATAAAAAGACAACATAAACAAGTGCTACTGTTCCCACAGTAGGAGATCAGAATTAAAATACAATAACAGTAGGTAATCTCATAGTTTCATAAAGTAGAAACCAGAGAACAAGCAATCTATGTAGTTAAGGAATTAACTGTCCTTACCTAGTAACTTGGATAGGATCTTAAAGAATCAAGTATGATCTTGACTAAACCTGAGAAGACAGTCTTAAACAAGTGCACACAACATGTTAGGAGAGATGCATAAAGGAAAAGATCATAAATCAATCGAAACAGACCAAGAATGAGGTTGCTGTACTCATTGGTCGATTGATTGCGTCATTGGACCAGTCGACCAATGCAGACAGTGGCCTACAAGAATCCGAATTTTGAGAATCAAGAACCGAATTCGATGGTTCAAAGGGGTACAAATCAGAGGGGAATTTTCATGGTAGTATTCTAGGGTATAGAGGATATCAAATCATAAATCAAATCAAGTTCCCAAATTGTAACCTAGGAACACAAAGGTTAACCTACTAGGTTAAACATAGATTATGAGGGAAAGATATTATAATCAAAGATTCAAGAACTAGGATATGAGGATTACAGATATAGTAAAGAAAACACATTGATTGGGTTACCATGATCAAACTAGGGGTTCTTGATCTTACCCAAGAAATTAGGGTTTTATCCTTTTTGGTTCCCTCGGAAATTAATTGAGAGCTCTGGATGAAGGGAGATAAATTGTTAGCCAAAAATAACAAGAAGGGTCATTCAATGATGAAGTTTAGGTTAACACAATATTACCCAAGAGGATTTTCCTTCACAAGAGAGGTTACCAAAAGCTCTCCAGATGATCTCACAGGTTAGGGTTTCAAAGGATTAGGGTTAGGGTTTCAAGATTCCATCTGGCTGAGGTTAAGATCATGATGATGATCATGGATCTTAAAGAACATGATGAGATTAGGAATAGATGGTTGCAAGAGTGCATCATCTTCTTCCCGATCTCAACGAAGAAACGAATTAAAGAAAGAAAATCAGAGATAGAAGATAGAGTGAGTGAAATCATACCTTTGCTGTAGGAGGATGAAGAATTCTTCAAGTCTTTGCGAGAGATCACGAAAGAATGCAAGGGAATGGGTTAGATTAGGGTTCTAACTCGTTCCAGAGGCTTAGGAGGCAAAGGAGGCGGAGTATTCCCGAGATTAGACTTAAATATAAGAGACAGGATTCAAATTTCAAAAATAGAATCAATTGGTCGATTGGTCCAATCGACCAATGAGTCGACCAATCAAGACAACAACTTCAAAATAGGGAATTGAAGGCTCAGATCAAGTCCAAACATCAAGGGGCTTTTCACACACCTAGAGTGACATACCTAGGAGTTAGAAATGCCTTTGAATCAATACAGAGACCACTCCAAGACCATCAACTAATCCAATCTTCATCCGGGTGCAGTTTCCACCATTGGGACACTGGCATCAACACTCATGGATTCCAATCCAGCCATCAAGTCTTCAACAGAAATGGCCCAAAGATGACTTCTTGCCTTACTTCGGGTCACTGGACCTACAAATAACAAAGTTTCCGGATTAGGGTCAGGGCTGGGTTTCACATTCTCCCCCCGTTAAAGAAATTTCGTCCTCGAAATTGAAAGCGTTCCTGGGTTTCCAAAGAGGTGAGGAAACTTCTCTTCCATATCTTCTTCCTTGTCCCAAGAAGCTTCTTCCAGGGTATGGTCCTTCCGACGAATCTTAACCAAAGGGATGGTGCGATTTTGCAATTGCTTGTCTTTCTTATCCAAAATTTCAACTGGCTCTTCATCATAGGTAAGATTAGCACTAAGTCCTTCAGGTGCTTGCTGTAAGACATGTTCCGGATTTTCAACATATTTCCGGAGCATCGAAACGTGGAACACATTATGCACAGCAGCAATAGCCGGAGGTAATGCCAATTGATAAGCAACGAGTCCAACCTTTTCCAAAATCTCAAAAGGTCCAATGAAACGAGGGCTAAGCTTCCTTTAACATTAAATCTCATCACACCCTTCATTGGTGAAACCTTCAAGAAAACTTTCTCTCCAACTTGAAATTCCAGATCAGTCCTTCTCTTGTCAGCATAGGATTTCTGTCTTGACTGAGCAGACTTAATCCTTTCTCTTATCATATCCACCATTGCGCTCGTAGCTTCAATCATTTCAGAACCTAAGACTTTTCTTTCACCCGTCTCAGTCCAATACAATGGTGTTCTACAAGTGCAACCATACAAAGCCTTAAACAGAGCCATGCCTATCGTTGCTTGATAACTGTTATTATAGGCAAACTCAACCAAAGCTAAGTGTTCATCCCAATTTCCACCCATATCCACCACTCAAGATCTGAGCATGTCTTCCAAAGTCTGAATTGTCCGCTCGGATTGTCCATCCGACCGTGGATGATGAGCTGTACTCAAGTTCAATTGGGTTCCCGAGGCCTTCTGTAAACTGTTCCAAAACCTTGAGGTGAACCTAGGATCACGATCAGACACAATACTCATTGGTACACCATGTAGATGAACCACATTATCTACATAAACTCTAGCTAGCTTATCCAAGGTATGAGTGATCTTCATAGGAATGAAATGGGCTGATTTGGTCAACCTATCAACAATCACCCACACAGTGTCATTGCCTTTACTTGTCCGAGGCAAGCTAGTCACGAAGTCCATAGAGATATCTTCCCACTTCCAATTAGGAACAGGAAGGGGCTGAAGCAATCCAGATGGAGGTTGATGAACGGCTTTCACACGCTGGCAAGTCTCACACTTGGCAACAAAGTCATCAACATCGGCCTTCAAACCAATCCACCAAAAATGTTCCTTCAAGTCCTTGTGCTTCCAGGGTGTACTGTAAAGATTGATTGGTGTGCTTCCTTCAATATTTCCTTCTTAAGATCTTCATTTGCTAGCACACACAATCTACCTCTAAACAATAAAGCACCATCCAAAGATATACCAAAGTCGGGATCCGACTCAGGATTCAAAGAAATCTTCTCAACTTTGTCCTTAAGTTCTAGATTAGAACTCTACAAAGCAACAATCTTATCTCTAAGACCAGACCTTGTCGTCATAGCAAAAAGAACAACATCAGAATTCTCAGGAACAAGGGTAGACTTCCAAGTCAAAACTCTCAATAGAAGACAACAAGGGTAGACTCTAAGCATTCAAATCCAAAACCTTCTTCTGAATCTTCCTACTAAGAGCGTCAGCAACAACATTTGCCTTACTAGGATGATACTGAATATCACAATCATAATCAGAGACTAGTTCCAACATCTTCTTTGCCTCATGTTTAACTCTTTCTAGGTAAAGAAGTATTTCAAACTCTTATGATCCGTGAATATGGCAATTTTCTCACCATAGAGGTAATGTCTCCAAATCTTCAAAGCAAAAACAACAGCGGCAAGCTCTAAATCATGAGTGGGGTAATTCCGCTCATAATCCTTCAATTGCCGAGAGGCATAGGCTACAACCTTACCGTGATGCATCAGTACACAACCGAAACCAATGTTCAACGCATCAAGATAGACTGTCATACCGCCGTAACTATCGGTATAGTCAAAACCCGGGGCACTTGTCGGTCTATCCTTCAATTCTTGGAAATTCTTCTCACAAGCATCGGACAGCACAAACTTCTCTTCTTTCCGGGATAACTTAGTCATAGGAGCAGCTAACCGAGAAAAGTTCTCAATAAACCTTCAGTAGTAACCCGTGCACCAAGGAAACTTCTTATCTTCGTTCACGTCTTCGGTCTTTCCCAGCACCAAGAATCGCTTGGACTTTTTCGGGATCAACACGAATACCTTCAGCAGAAACCACATGGCCTAGGAATACTACACTCTTGAGCTAGAATTCACACTTGCTAAACTTAGCATAAAGTTTCTTTTCTCGTAGTCTTTGCAAAGTGAAATCTAGATGCCTTTCATGCTCTTCTTCACTTTTCGAATAAATCGGAATATCATCAATGAAGACAATCACAAACTTATCGAGCACATCATGAAAGACTCGGTTCATGAGGTCGATGAACACAAGCAGGAGCATTAGTCAATCCAAAAGGCATGACTCGGAATTCATAATGGCCGTACCTTTTTCGAAAGTCTGTCTTGAAGATATCACTTGACTTCACTTTCAACTGGTGATATCCGGACCTTAAGTCAATCTTTGAGAACACAGCTGCACCCTTCAATTGATCAAAGAGATCGTCAATCCGGGGCAGCGGGTATCTATTCTTGATAGTCAACTTATTCAACTCACGGTAATCAATGCACAGACGCATACTACCATCCTTCTTCTTGACGAACAAGACCGGAGCTCCCAAAGGTGACACACTAGGCTGTATGAAACCTCTTTCAATGAGTTCATTTAACTGGTTTTGCAACTCTTTTAACTCAGTAGGAGCCATCCTATACGGAGCCTTAGATATCGGAGCGGCACCGGGGACGAGATCAATAGAAAACTCAACATCCCTATCTCGGAGGCACTCCCGATAGATCATTAGGGAAGACATCAACAAAGTCACAGACAACCTTGACTTCGCCCAACTCTTTTCTCCACTTTTCTCTTGCCTTCGAAGAAGCATCATCTATTATGGTATAGATTTGCATCGGTGCGGACAATATCTTTTTACAAACCCTTCTTTTCTCACCTTGAAATTCAAAAACCGAACCTACGCAAGTATGGAACCTGAATCTTTCTTGAGGAGCAAAGAAATACAGCTTTTCTGGGCTGTTAACCGACCAATTCCCAAAATAACATCGAAGTCTTTCATATCAAGAAGTACCAAATTAGCTTCCAAATTCATCTTAGCAACCAACACAAGACATTTGACTAATCCTTTATCTAGTTTCACAGTAGGACCAGTAGGTGTACTAATCAATAAACAACTAGACAATTTCTCATGGATTAGGTCAGTCTTCTTAATGAATGCAGATGATATGAACGAATGAGATGCACCCGTATCAAATAAAACAAATGCGAGAAAAGAAGCGACCGACAATGTACCCGTGATCACATCATGGCTTCCATCTTGCTCAGTACTAGAGATACCTGAACACTCTACCAAAGGGGGGAGCAGGAGCACTCTTCACCACTGGGATAGGCTGCTGGACAGGCTTCTTCAGACAATCGCGAACAAAATGACCGGACTGCTTACAGTAGAAGCAAACAGGATTGCTTGGTCCTACCAGAGCAGCTGCAACAGGAGGCTTCTGAACAAAAGGCTTAGGATTCGAATTCACTGGCCTAGCACTTGCATTCACTGGTGGTCGATTCCCACCATACTGAAACTGACCAAGCTGTCGAAAACCAAGGCTTTGACCTATACTCCTAGGTTGAAAAGGCAGGGAAGGGTGTAGGTCTCACAAACCCAGCGCCAATCATTACAATCCACCAAACCGGGGTTTCTAGACTGCCAAGGCCTTTGCACTCGAGCATTCTCCTTTTCATTTTCTTCCAACTTCTTCGAGTTCTCGCACCACTTGGGCATATGTCACACCCCACCCAGCCGGATCCGGTCATACCCGAATGCCCGTGGGGGTGATACACCGCAAGATCTAGGTTCGGTGACAAATCCATACAAAACATGATATAGCATAATTAAATGGACAAGAATAAATCAAGTTCAAGTAATAAATTATCAAAATAGAAATAATGGTTCCGGTCATCCATTACTTCAAAATAAAAATATAACATCGTAGTTTTGAAAAGAAAAGAGAGTAGTTTTCAACGCAAGCGGAAAACTAAACTAGACTAGTTTTCTAATGGAATCCCACCCAAAAGAATAGTCTTGATACGGCATGAAGCTCCATGTGCGCCCACTTCTTCTTCGATCACTCCTTCAAGAAGACATATTGGTAACGCATCATCCATTTGGAAGAAGTCCTCATAACCTGCAAGATAATCTAATAGAAAAAGACATATAAAAGGAATGAGTTCAACGAACTCGGTGAGGTCAACTCAACATCATATCACACATTCATTCTCAAGATTCCACACCACACATATAACATGAATATCAATAATGTAATTAATGACAATGATATGATATGTGAATGATTATGCTCCTAACTCTATCATGAAGTCTCTATGGTAGACACGCATTAAGTCATACACCGGTCTTCTTTGGGCGGTCTCATCACTCTTCCTCACGCACTCAAGCACGCTGGGTCTCCGGGTTGTTGTGTAAAGTCTTGTCAAGCCATGGTTGGGGATTAGGTCACCACTCTCTCACATCACCATTGGTATAAGATCGCGCGTGTCAAGGATAATCTTAGGCCCAATGCAAAGTCATATGGTCTCATACTACATATGGTCCGGATATTTCCCTCACGCCTAGTCTCGTGGTTCAATACCTTCCCACCTATGAATGGAATCCTCAATGGAGGCATCGTTGGACCCCATCATTAACCCTGGTCATCCACATATAATGGACAGGATGACTCCATGTCCTCTCACGGGTCATTTCACCGGCTTGAGCGCCAGAGCCCATCTATTATATGCAACCCTACCTCTCTATGATGATAGTGGGCCCTGACATACGGGACAACCACTAACATCACGGGTTAACCGGCTCAATACCCCCCGAAAGGGTAGTAGTACTCATGAGGTCACCTAACCAAACACTTCTAGACATGCCCTAAATATGTAAATTAGAAATCGGGAAAGAGCCAAGGGACCATAGGAATCGTCCCATACCGCCTCCTTTGGTATCCTATGAAAATGCCCAAAGGGCATTCCCCATTCCCAACCACAATATAAGCAATCATATAATATCACTAGGGCAATGGGTGAACCCACAACCCTAGTAGAAAATACAAGGTAGAAGAAATAATAATATTCTCCTCTCATACAATCACATTCCATTTCATAACAACAATAATTGATTTCAAAGCAAGGAGCAACATCGAAGTAATAATAAACATAAATTATAGCAATTCATATTTAATAAAAGACATAAAATAACCACAAGATAATACTAAAGCAATACAATATATCAATAATGAAAAGTAACCGACATCATTACACATGTAATATAAAGTTAAGTATATTCTCACCTTTACTTTGTTCTTCCTCCAAATCCAAGAATCTACTCCCACAAATTAGTGATTAAAGATATATTAACCTATTCATGCAAAAGAAATAATTATCACAAATTAGAGCCAATTTGGGTTTCAAAGGATATCCTAAAATCTTCCCACAAAAACCCAAATCAAAACTAGGCTAAAAAGGGTAGTTCTCAACCTCACTAGTGAATGGTCACTAATTTGCCACCAACTCAAGTCTAAACGAAACGAAACTTTGGGAGAATCTAATTGGAAACAAAAGGATCCTACGGTACCTTCAATTTTATTAAATTTGACCAAAATCAAAATGCCCCAAATTTGCTCCATAAATCACCCGTGGGTGACCTAGAGAGTCAAATTCTAAAATCTTTGCAAGGAGATAAAGCATTACTCCCAAACTCAAGGGAAACATTAATATAAGAAAATATAAGCATCTAGGGTACCTAACATTATTCCCTTTCACAGATCCCTCAATAGAAGAGAAAAGATATCACTCCCACAAACTAGGAAGGGACATTAATACAATAAAGGAAAGCAATACCTAACAACCTTCCCTTTCAAGATTCCTTAAAAGGAAAGGAGAGAAGATACTCACAAAATTGTGAGTAAGAGAAGCATTAAAGAAAACTAACCTCAATGATTTTGCAAAGATTCGGATCACAACACCTCGAAGAATGGAAATCGCTCCTCTATTTCGTTATCCTCTCCAAACCTCCGCCTCTCTAGCCTCCAAAAATGCGTTACGGATGAGATAAAACATAAATAGGGTTTAAAAATCCGAATTTCCAATTTTGCCCCAAATAGAAAATAGGGTGGGGGTTGGTTCACCTAAACGCCAAACCGGCTCATGGTTGGACCCCCAAACGAACCCGATTTTGATGATCTTTGGCTCGTTGGAAAGGTCTCGACGATCTTCGATTTGATATCTATTACGCAATGGATTCTCCACACTGATCTACAGATATTACAAAATTACCCTTTACACATCGAGACTAATTTCTCTCACTTAAACTCTAGGAGAGTTTTGAGTCATTATAAGGGTCATCTACCAACATTTGTTTAACCAACCTGGGCTCGAATGAATGGTCCACAATGTCGCGAATCAAGGCCCGGGTTCTCGGTCTTAAAACCACGGGTTAAAGGGGAGAATCGGGGGTGTTCCCAAAGACGGTGCGCTGGGGGGGGGAGGGGGGGGGGTTAATGGCGTGGCGCAATCCCTTCACAGAACTTCTTCGCCTTAGCAATATCAGGCTTCATAGAATCGAAGCAAAGAAATGAAGTTCCTCAAACTTCTGTTGGTACTCTAACACAGACAAGGATCCTTGTGCGAGAACCATGAATTCAGCTTCCTTCGCATCCTTCACCGCCTCAGGGAAATAATTCATGCAAAAAGCCTCTTTGAACAAATCCCAAGTTACAACACCGCATGCAAACCTTCCAAAATAGGCCGAGTGGAAGTCCACCAAGCATCGGCTTCATGCCGCAACTTGCCTCGGCAAACAAAATCTTTTGAGCTTCGGAGCATTGCAGATGATGAAAAGTCTTTTCCAACTCACGAATCCACTTGTTAGGGAACAAGAGATCCTTGGTAACACCAAGAAAGCTGGACACTTGCATCTTCGTAAAACTCACCATCAAAGTAGTATGAGGAGTTCTAGCAAGGCCACCCGCATTCGAATCTGCGGCATGAGGATTCACATTAACACCAGCACGAGTCTCATTATGGAGTGTCATGAAACCTGTCAACATCTGATTAAACTGGGCCGCTTGCTGTTGCATCATATTGCCCATGATGTTAGCAATATCATGAAAGCTTCCGACATTCGGGGCACCTGGTATGTCATGGGTACCTTGGTCACCAAGATGTTGATCATGACCACCTTCGGGTATCTCACCATGACCACTTCCATGACCACTGGATTCGCCACGCCCACTTCTCAGAGTAACCATTTTGCAAGAACCGGAAACGTCAAAATACCAAATTTCGAAGTTTCAATACAATCAACATGTCCAAATGATTTGAAAATTTTAAAGCATGCTCAAATACATCCATTTAGTCATCCAACAACAATTCATAGGACAAAAATCACATTTTCCAACATTTCAACCAAAATTGGAGTTACTGGGTCCATTGGTCGGTTGATTGGTCAATTGACCCAATCGACCAATGAGTCGACCAATGCTCACAAAATACGAAAATTCGCATTATAAGCCTCATTTTCACATCCAAACTTCATTTTAACATCTTCCACAAGTGAGTGAGCTCTGGGGGAAACATCTTCTAAGGTTCTTCCAAGCATCCTTGGGTGATTCAAGTGCTTCAACAACAACACCACAACTCACATTCATCAAACACCAGGTAAAACTAACATTTTCTCTTTTACTTTCATCTTCTCATGCTTGCAGTTCAATCAAATCCATGTTTTACTTGTATCAATTGTGAGAAATCATGTTTAGGACTACTTAGAAACATATTCCCTAGGTTTTAAACACAATGCCATGCATAGACAACAAGTTCTAACACCTTCTTGCACTTCTCGCAAGGTTTTCGTACCGAAATCGTTAACTTTAGAAAAATTTCAATTTCTCACAAATCGTTTGGAGTTTTCGCATGAAATCAATTGCTACATGCTCAAAATGATACTATAGATATGTTCATATAGTTTGATTTAACCAATTTCAACTTTTCAAAAATTCAATTTTGACCTAGAATGCAAAATCCCCAAATTCCTTCTTGCTGAATTTTTCGCTTTAGATCAAGTTTTCGATCGAATTTCATCAAATAAATTTCATAAACATGCAATTCCAAATATTATGCACATGCTAGTATCTTCAAATCAAATTTCCCCCAAATTTGAAATTTTCCGAAAAATTATGAAAATACCCTTTTTGGCTTAAATCTTGAAATAGCACTTAACCAATAATGTCATTGTATCTTCTACAGATATTCACTATGCCGAGAGGAGTACGCGGACGAGGTAGAGGTCGCATAGTAGGGGCACTCAGAGGTAGAGGTCAGGTTCCTTCAGAGCCTAGACAGTATGTCCGGAGACCAGAGCGCTTCGACACTCCACAGAGCCGAGTTCCCGTATGAGGCCTACTTCAGCTCTCGCGGATCGAGCTAGGACGTCTATTACACCTTCGCCAGCTCCGAGTCTTTAGGATACAGCAGAGGTTCAACACCTTGCAATGGACTCATCTTTTCACAGATAATCTACCTGTATATCCTGAGTTAGTGAGGTTGTTCTTCAGCAACCTTACTTAAACCGAGAGGGCTAGAGGTCCAGGGCATCCACTTAGACTTGTCCTCAGGAGCAGGGTCTTTCAGACTCAGATTTGCTTTTCCACCATATCACTAGCCAAGGTCTTGCGGATCCCTCACTCCCCAGATCAGTGTGATATGGATACCTGCAGGAGCAGATATAGATAGCTATTTGATGCTATACGAGTTGCGCGAGATATGCAACACACTGTGGGATAGCCGCCGGTGCTTCACTCCTAGGAACAGCGGACAGATGACATATTCTGCATGAGTTATCGGTCGCATCGTCGGTCGAAACATCATGCCGAAGGCTGGACATCACCATAGGGTCACAGTGATGGAGGCCATAGTCATCTACCGGATCTACATGGGCTTCAAGATCGACCTTTCCTACATCATACAGCAGGTCATGCTGGATCTGGTTCTGCGGCCTAGCATGCGGAATCCTTGCTATGGGAGGTTACTGACTTTGATCTTCAGACATTTCGGGGTTAGTTTCGAGGATACACCAGTGGACACTAGTCCACGAGGATACGTCATGGGGACTAGGATGGTACGTCAGATGGGACTGACACAGACAGTGAGATCTCCTGGTCCAGAGGGTGAGGAGGATGATGAAACAAAGGATGAGCAGGAGTCAGAGGATGGTGGAGAGGATATCGGTCCTGACAGTGATGATGATCAGGCCGGAGATGATACTGAGATGCACGAGACCGTGCTGGAGCATCACAATTTCCCTTCCTCGCACTTTGAGACAAGTGGTCCTTCTCATGCGGTTCCAGAGACTTCGGATCTCAGTGCACAGATGAGATCGATGACTTCCATGCTGGAGAGGATGGAGGTCAGACAGGAGCAGATGTATGAGAGGATGGAGTCACGACAGGATAGGATAGAGTATCAGGTGACTCAACTTTCAGAGGAGTTCCGAGCTTATAGAGATCAGAGGAGATCACCTAGATAGACTGTACTAGGGTTTTCTTTTATGCTTTTCAGATGTAGTCGTTGTAAAACTTTTCTTAAAGTTAATGAAGTTCTCTTTGTTTCACTTTATTATTGTGTATTATGCACTTTTCTTTTATTGCATTAAGTGACAATTGTTTAAGTATAATTATTGTGCATTATTCAGAAGTATTCAGTTATGCTTCATTAATAGTTTCTAGTCCAAGTGTTCTATTATTCACTTCTAAGAGTAGATGAGTAACTTCTGGATCTATGACTCGAGAATGTTCATTCGTTTTTTGTGGTTAGGATTTCCTTGAACTTTGGGCCCTGATACCAATCTGTCACATCCTCCCAGCCGGTACCCTAACTGGCATACCCGAGAGTGTGATCCACAGCCCCGAAGATCAAGTATCGAGGAAATCATCCTCCCACATATACAATAATATAATCATAAACAGGAAATAATCAAGGTTTAATATTATAAACAAAGGTTCAAAACAATAATGGATAATCAGTATAATCAGAGTGCGGAAAAGATACCAGATATCCAATGATATCAAAAAGAGTAAAATGAGGCGGAAACTCACTCCACCAATATAGCGGAACGCAGTTTGAAAGTCAAAAGGAATTACAACTGAAACAAATGTACTAAGAAATAAACTAAGATCAAGCGTGTTCTAGTTTATAGATAACGTCTTCATAAGTATGGACTTCGTCAATCCAATGAATCCGTTCTAACTCTATGCTGTTTTCAAAAGTAGTACGTAGCTTGATCCGCCGGGGGATCATCAGAGTAATCTTGATCGTTGCCAACACCCTGCGTGTAATACGCTTCATCGGCTTGCACTTCACTGTACTACTCGTCATAATAATCTGTACTTGTAGGATAATCTAAACAAAGAATATACAAAAAGGAATGAGTTTCGAAGAAACTCAGTAAGGTATTTAATTCATAACATCATAGATAACATGTGGCAAAACATAACATGATGAAATGCAGTATGAAACAGATAAAGTATGAATGCATCTAACTCTATGTATGCTGGTCTCTATGGTCGACATGCTTTAAGTCATAGCATCGTACTTCTTTGGGTAGGTCACACATACGGCTCCTGTTAGTAGTGGGTCCGGGCATCCCTCTCAGACAAACCATGGTAGGGGGGTTAAGTCAACACACTCTCTCACAACCATTTGGCATAAGTACCGGCGCATGTCAGGGAAAAGCCTAGCCCGATGCAAGTCATCTAGTCAGTTACATCAAGTCAGTTCCAGATACTTCCATTCCTCCCCTCTCGGGATCCTTTCCGGTATCCTTCACACTAGAGTCACGGATATTACTCACCGGACTCATCAACCCTATTGGTTATCCACATATGGTAAATGGGAAGCTCTCATGTCCTCTCACGGATATAACTCACCGGTCTCGAGCGCCCATGAGCCCAAGTCTAGCCATATGCAACCCTCCAATAAATGGTCCCCACAATGTGATTCCCGTCCTCTCACGGATATAACTCACCGGTCTTGAGCGCCCGTGAATCCCCATTGCTACCACGGGTCGCTCGGTCTCAATACCCTTCCGAATCGGGTCTGATATAATAGGGGTATATCCTAGCCAAACCTTGCTAGACATCCCTAGGTATGACAACCATTCATTCAGGAAAGCGTCGATGGGCCTCTTCGGAGAACATCCCATACTATTCCCTCCGATGTCCAAGGACAGAAGCATCAAAAGGATACTCTCCAATCCCAAACCAAACTTAAGCAAACACATTCTCAGAACAGTCATGACATACACAACCAGCAATTCATCATATACAAGAGAATGTAAAAGAAAAAAATCAGATTAGGCAATAATCAGTAACTCATATATCATGAATAATAAAAAGACAACATAAACAAGTGCTACTGTTCCCACAGTAGGAGATCAGAATTAAAATACAATAACAGTAGGTAATCTCATAGTTTCATAAAGTAGAAACCAGAGAACAAGCAATCTATGTAGTTAAGGAATTAACTGTCCTTACCTTCTAACTTGGATAGGATTTTAAAAAATCAAGTATGATCTTGACTAAACCTGAGAAGACAGTCCTAAACAAGTGCACACAACATGTTAGGAGAGATGCATAAAGGAAAAGATCATAAATCAATCGAAACAGACCAAGAATGAGGTTCTTTGTACTCATTGGTCGATTGATTGGTCTCTTTGGACCAGTCGACCAATGAGTCGACCAATGTGACATAAAGTGGCCTGCAAGAATCCGAATTTTGAGAATCACGAACCGAATTCGATGGTTCAAAAGGGTACAACTCAGAGGGGAATTATCATGGTAGTATTCTAGGGTATAGAGGATATCAAATCATAAATCAAATCAAGTTCCCAAATTGTAACCTAGGAACACAAAGGTTAACCTACTAGGTTAAACATAGATTATGAGGGAAAGATATTATAATCAAAGATTCAAGAACTAGGATATGAGGATTACAGATATAGTAAAGAAAACACATTGATTGGGTTACCATGATCAAACTAGGGGTTCTTGATCTTACCCAAGAAATTAGGGTTTTACCCTTTTTGGTTCCCTCGGAAATTAATTGAGAGCTCTGGATGAAGGGAGATAAATTGTTAGCCAAAAATAACAAGAAGGGTCATTCAATGATGAAGTTTAGGTTAACACAATATTACCCAAGAGGATTTTCCTTCACAAGGGAGGTTACCAAAAGCTCTCCAGACGATCTCACAGGTTAGGGTTTCAAAGGATTACGGTTAGGGTTTCGAAGATTCCACTGGCTGAGGTTAAGATCATGATGATGATCATGGATCTTAAAGAACATGATGAGATCATGGAATAGATGGTTGCAAGAGTGCATCATCTTCTTCCTGATCTCAACGAAGAACAGAATTAAAGAAAGAAAATCAGAGATAGAAGAAAGAGTGAGTGAAATCATACCTTTGCTGCAGGAGGATGAAGAATTCTTCAAGTCTTTGCGAGAGATCACGAAAGAATGCAAGGGAATGGGTTAGATTAGGGTTCTAACTCGTTCCAGAGGCTTAGGAGGCAAAGGAGGCGGAGTATTCCCAAGATTAGACTTAAATAGAAGAGACAGGATTCAAATTTCAAAAACAAAATCAATTGGTCGATTGATTGGTCGATTGGTCCAACCGACCAATGAGTCGACCAATCAAGACAGCAACTTCAAAACAAGGAATTGAAGTCTCAGACCAAGTCCAAACATCAAGGGGCTTTGCACACACCTAGAGTGACATACCTAGGAGTTAGAAATGCCTTTGAATCAATACAGAGACCACTCCAAGACCATCAACTAATCCAATCTTCATCCGGGTGCAGTTTCCACCATTGGGACATTGGTATCAACACTCATGGATTCCAATCCAGCCATCAAGTCTTCAATAGAAATGGCCCAAAGATGACTTCTTGCCTTACTTCGGGTCACTGGACCTACAAATAACAAAGTTTCCGGATTAGGGTCAGGGCTAGGTTTCACAATTATAATTATACTCCCCTTTCCTAAATCCAGAGATGACACTCGGATCACTTCCCTTTTATTTTTATTTATTTACTATTCACATTTTTTCTGCCTTTATTAATTATGCGTTGATTATGTTTGCTTTAATTTTCGTTTAAATTCAATCGCATTAGATGTATGGATTAGGACCGTTCATTTAGTTTGATTAAGTAAATTTTAATCATTGCACTCTCACATTATCATTAAGAAGTGAATTCTAAAGTGACATATCTCCTTGAGATTGACCCGTTAGCTACACGAAATTGTGTGCTTGCGGTTACTTTTTATTTCAAAAACAATGTCATACATTCATCCATTTTCCACATCATAATTCATAAGATAACCATGTAGTTTATATAAATAAATAGATGCATGATGATGATATGTTGTTCCTAACTCTATCGTGTAGTATTTATAGTAGACACGCATTAAGTCATACACCAGTCTCCTCTGGGCGGTCTCATTCACTCTTCCTCAATAAGAGACGTCTATTGGGTTCTCTGTAGTTGTTGGGTCAAGTCACATCAATCCGTGGCTGGGGTATAAGTCACCACTTTCTCACATCACCATTTGGCATGAGAATTTGTGCATGTCAAGGATTACTCTAAGCCCAATGCACAGTCATACAGTCTCATACTACATATGGTCCAGATACTTCCCCTATGGCACTAACCAATTTGATTCAATATCTTTTTCCACTTAGAGCCATCGTATCCTATGGCACCAACCAGCTTGGACTACATTGACTCTTAACCCTATGGTCATCCACATATAATGGACATGATGCTCTCTATGTCCTCTCACGGGTTGGTTACCGGTCTTGATCACCCATGAGCCATTATCTATTATATGCAACCCAACCATCTCATGATGGCAGTGGGCCTGCTTGATGCTCATAGGACCCAACCACTGACATCACAAATTAACCGGTTTCAATACCCCTACCGAAAGGGTAATAGTACTCATGAGGTTATCTAGCCAAACACTTCTAGACACCTAGCAATCATGTACTTCGGTCTAGATGCATACACGTAAGGTCACTAGTGTAATGAGCGAACCCACAACCCTAGTTGAAAATACAAGGTAAGAGGAATAATATCATTCTTCCTCTTTCATCTCATACATTGTCATACCATTCATATATTAATAATATAAGATTCATAAGTAGAAAGTAATACCCAAACATTAAATCTTACCTTTCTTTCGCACAAATTCACACACAAGCATATCATGATAGATAGAAATATACAACAATTTATAACAACATTAGAATTTAAAATAACAACAATTAATTATGCAAAAGATGGTTAGTGATTCCTCACCTTTCACTTTGATTATTTTCTCCAAAGTCCAGAATCACAAGTTGGTGACTCAAAGATAATTAAAACTATTCATGCAAGAGGATTAATAAATATAAGTTAGAAGTTAATTTGGGTTTAGAAAATATCTCAAAATCTTTCCACGAAAACCCAATATGAAAATTAGGTTCTAACTCACCATTTAAAACCAACTTTGCGAAAAATCAATATTTCACCACCAATTCGAAGTCGAATTGAAATAAAACTTTGGGAAAGTCTAATTGGTAGTAAAAGAATCCTAAGGGTACCTTCAATTTGATCCAATTCGATCTAGATCAAAAAGCCCAAATTTGGCTCTCCTAAATCGCTTGTGGGTGACTCAAAGAGTCAAATGCAAAATCTTTTGCAAGGAATCGCACCATTAACTTTTATACAAAAAAGTAATCTCAACAAGAGAATTCAAGAATGTTCAAAGAACCTAACATGCTCCCACTACAATAATCTAATCAAAAGAGAGAAGAGAATTTCCCACAAAACTGTGTCTAAAGAGAAGGGTTTAAGAATTTTAACATTTCTTAACGTTCCCGCAATGATCCAAGTCATAAAGCACCTTCGATTGGTTGAGATCCAATCTTCTCCTTGGTTTCTCCTCTTCCCAAAGCCTTAGCCTCGTTTTAGCATTAAAAAAATGTGTTTAGAGGTGAGTTACAACCTAAAATAGGGTTTAAAAACCCGAAATCCTGATTCTGTCCCGAAGTTGAAAAAAGGGTGGGGGATTGGTCACTCAACTGGTCCATGTTTGGACCCCTATCTGAACTCTGATTTCGATGCTTTTTGGTTTGATGGAAAGGTCTTTCAACGATATTCGTTTGGACACCTTAATCTTATCAATTGGACTCTCCATCGCCAGTCTACAGACATTTCAAAATCGCCCTTTTTCAACGCCATCGTGATTAATCTTCTCTCTTCTCTTAAACTCTAGGAGAGTTGTCAAGTCATCACTAGAGCCATCCACCAACATTGGGTCCGTCGTCCACCTCTGAACCTTCGGGCTTGACTTGAATGGCCCACAGTTGTTGCCAACTCGAGGTCCGGATTCTTAGTCTTGAAACCACGGGTTAAAGGGTTAGAAATCCAGGGGATTTCATGGGCTGGGTCGCTTGGGCTGGTCACCCGAAGAGACCATGCCAATCAACCAGCCTCGAAGTACTAATAGATTTGATTCAAATCGTTAGAAGGCTTCCTAATTGGGTTCTAAACTACTCCTAAAATACTTAGAAAATTCTGAAATAATACTAGAATATGATCTATCATAGTTTAAACATCAAGTTTTTTTGTTTTTGGTAGAAGTTTAAACATCAAACAAAGCAAAAAGAATGAAAACCTAACGAATCTTATATTAGGTCTTCTCCAAAATCGATCTGAAAGATTCACGGATAAGCCAGAGTGAATAGGGATTCACTCTAGAGTAAAGAGGGTAGAAGAAGCAGGTTGATATAGTAACTAGAAGCCTTCAACAAGGTTTTGAAAGTAGGGGGAGTCAATCATAGAAGATAACTAGAATGAAAAAGATGAATACTAACCTTTAAGAAAGCAAAATGTCGTTTTAAAACCTTGTCGGATGCCCTCTACACTGTCTTTCACCTTTGATGAGTGTTCTCTAACAAGTTCTGACGTTCTCTGACGACTTTAGATCATAATGACACATTTTAGAATGAAAATGCATTAAATAGGCTTCAAAAATCAAGTTTCCAAAATTGCCCTTTTTTTAACTAAACCAGGCGACTAGGGCAGTCAACCAGCCCCTGGAACCGTTGTTTTAGGAGCAAAACTAAGGCCCTGAAAGCCCAAGTTCTGCTCTAGTTCCTATTCTATACTATAGAAGGGTCTTAATTACTTGATTTTCAAGACTTTCTACATGTGTCATCACAGTAAAATTGATCGATCTACCAAGTCCATCAACGCCTAAGTTAAATCTCCTTCCAAACTCTAATAGAACTCCCAACTCAGCATTATCTCCATCTAATTCCATTGATTTGTAATCCAATCCAATGGTCTCTACGTGGATGGCCCACAATCGCCTTCCCGCACCTAGGTTTTCGGATCTACAACATGAATTTTGGGTTAGGATTGTAGGGGATTTCACACGCATGAAATGAAGACATGCCAAATCGTCTTTACCTTGTTGCCGAACAAATCACAAATAGGGTTCGCTCACCACTAGGATAAGATAGACTCAACCAATAGCCCTGCATTAAGAAGCCAAAAGAAAGTTTTAAATCTAGGGTGTATTGGTAGCATCCAAAAATCTCCACCACGTGGTAGAATCATTACAATCCCTTGGGTATCTTTGTTTCAAAAATGCTCACCCCCCCAATTTAAGAGAACTCACCTCTGGATGCAATTAACGATACCCAACGATCATTTGCAATAGAACTTGAAAGTTCTGAAGAGATAGATTGAAAGGTTTTTACGCTTGAGAGATACTCCCTGTTTATTTGGACACTTCTAACCATCTCAGCCAAAGTGATTTGTGGAAACCATTTATTACTTTCAGTTCAGTTGTAGAAATGACTGGTGAGTTCTTTTGCCAAGGGTCAAACCAAAATGAGGTATCTCTTCCATTTCCAACCTCCCTATTTACCATTAGTTCAAGTAATGGGATGATTTTACAAATGCTTTTCCAGGGCCAAGACCCAGATTTTTTTCCTACTCTTGGATCAAAGAAGCTTTTCCTATGAAAATATTTTGCTTTGAAAGTGGTAGCCCACAGAGTAGATGGTTCATTAATCAAACACCATCCCTATTTGAGCAGAAGTGAAGAATTGACATCCTCCATTCTACGGAAGCCCAGGCCTCCAAACTGTTTCTAATGGAAGCACATATCCCAAGGGATAAGAGTAAGCTTTTTGCTTTGATTAGGCTTACAAAGCCAGAATCTTTGGCAAAGAGAATCCAACTGTTTACATAAGGATCTAGGGAATCTGTAGCATTGCATGTGAAATAGGGTTAGGCTTACCATTGATTGGAATCTCACAATAAACAACCAAATCAAGTAAACTTTGTTGTCTTCTACATCCACATACGACTTTTGCTAAGTTGGGTGAAGGTTAGAGAGAGAATCCCTTATATTGGGGCTAGGAATAGGGGATATTCAAAGGGCTTATGGAAGTGGGGATGGTAGGTTAGTCTCTTCACTGAGGAGGGCATGAGAAACCGGCCCAAATTGTTGCAATGACAACACTGATTCATCCAAACCATGTTTAGGGGTTGTATGATAATGTTCTTGTTTATTGTAGTTTTTATTCCTTTTAAGGGAAAAGAAGTAGCCGAAATCATTTGTGTAATCTATTTTATTTCTTATGTTCCTTTTCATTTTTTAAACAAAATTGGCGCTTTGGCACAATTTTGAGTTCACTTTGAAAAACCAATTCTCCACCCCCTGTCAAAAAAAAATTCTCTTGAAAAAGAAGAGGGACTATCTTCTCTTTTTGACATCAAAACATACCCTCCTCTTTTGAAACCATAAAAACTCAATTTTTGTCCTCTATATAATTTTTTAAATAAACGTTTTTTGTGTAACCATATGTGATTTCACACACCATAAATAGGGAAAATGTATATAAACAGAAAAAATTGTTTCTTATATAAAAACAAGGAAACTGAATAAAAACTTCACCATACAAGTATACAACCCCTTAAGGACCACTAGAATAATCTTGCATGTTAATGAACTTCTGTATAAGTAATAGTGTTAGTGTACTTAAAAAGTTAATGATAGGTTGAATCAAAGTGAAGCTCAATGAGGCTTGAGGGTTAGAACTTCCAAATTTGGATTTAGTGTTCTAGAAGCAAATTGATTGTTCGCCAATTGATTAGTTTGTCTGTCGGTAAATTGACCAGCTTTTGTTGTAAAACCAATCAAGGAGTCTAGAACGGTAGAAAATGCTTAGACATGTGTATTAATGCATAAATATCATTTTTCATTTTTATTACGAACGAAAAGAAGAACTTTAACTATATAGGAAGAAATTAAATTACAATGCATATCTCTCACAATCAATTGGTAGAACGGTATTATAAAAACACTTATCCAAAACCCTAAAATAAAAATATCAAATTTTACAATGATCTAATAAGAGAACATAAGATATATATTTATAGTTTTTAATCGGATAAACAAGTTGACCAATTGGGTCAAGTCATACAGTATCACACAGCCTATAGACCCAAGTTCTTTGTTTCTATCACAAATCTCATAAATTGGGTCACAATTGAATCATTTATCATATGTATCAATATGAGTCAGTCTTCAAAGTTAGGTTAAAATAAGGCTCAAATTTGATTGAGCATTTCCTACCTAAAGTTGACTTAGGATTACAATTTTTAACTCAAAACTCACCAAAGCTGGACAGACTTGCCACCATGGTCCTCACTTCTCATACTCACCAAGGCCCGTTTGACCATCTGATAGGACCACTTTGATCTTCTCAGGCTTCCTTCCATAAGCTTGGTTGAACAATGAAAAATCTTTAGATGAGATTCTAGGACCACATGCACACGCTTACACTCCTACCCCATTGATGCAATATTTTACACTCTCACTCTTACTCCCTTGAGTCCTACTCATTAGTGATCACAGATTTTGATTTGTCTCCTCTTCCTTAAAAAATAAAAAAATAAATACAAATCAATTGTTATAAATTAAAAATTCAAAGAAACCCTTAAGAAAGCAAATTTTTTTATGGATGTATTGATTTTTTTTTTATTTAATTTAAAATATTGGTATCAATATCACTTGTAGAATTGACCAGTGCCCAAATTCAATGATAATGACCTAAAATGGCAAATTTCAATCGAAATGCCTTGGGAAAAATTGTTAGTATGCAGTTCTAATTATGTCATTAAGAGGAGGGATTACAGGTTACACTTATAGTTTTTCTAAATAAAATTTTACGTGTGGATCTTTTTAGTGAGGCCCTAAATTTTTGTTGGGTCCCTTTTATGTTATAAATTACGTTTAGATCTTGGCAATGTTTGAAATGGTTAGCCTAATTCAAATTTCAACTGTTGAATGACCAAAATATACTCAAGGTGTCACAAACCCCCAAAGGGGGCCCCCCCCCCCCCAACCCCCCCCCCCCCCCCACAAAAAAACCCATCAATAAGGGACCCACATTAAGATTTTTTTTTTTAAATATCATTTATGTTGTGACATATGGATTAAAAAAATGATATATAGAATTTATTGACAAACTAAATATGAGAAGGTTTCTCATAAAAAATATATATAAAAGAAGTTTACAACTAGAATAACCCTGATTATATGCACGCTAATTTTCTTCGTATATTCTCTACCATATTTATATGATTTCACCACCAAAAAGTTGTTCCATGGCAATGACCCCTACCTCTTAGTGAAGAGGTTGATGAACATAAATGATATTTATATATATATATTTTTTATTTCACAACATATGATGGTAATCTTATGCATTTCCATATCTCAATACTGGATCTTGTAATTAAACCTATAAACAAATTGGATTCGGTTTGGATACACCAATATCAGTATCTAAATTCAACAAGCAAAATCGCTATCCGACTTCAATCTCATGTCCGGCAGACCTTTATAGAAGGTATGCAAAATCGAAATTTGAACTTTATCGGATATCTGATAAATACCCAATCTGATAAATTATCCAAATACTAATTGTTGGTTGTCATTTTTTATTTCCAATTTCCTATTTTCATGTATGATTATCAGCTCTATGGGAAAGAAAAAATGTTTAATCTAATGGTTTTTTCATAGTTTGGGCCATTGGTTACTAATAATTGATAGAGCTTGGGGTGAGGTCAACCTGTTAATTAGGGTTAACTAGTAGAAACTTTAGTGAGTGCTAAAATGTCACTTGGTCAAATACTGTTTAGAATTTAAACATCCTACATATTTTTTAAAGAAAAAATATTTCCCTCTAATCGGACGTTATCCAATTCGATTGAGCATTTATCTGAATCCGAATCTAATTGTTTATTAGACAAATATTGAAATATTTTGATAAAAAAATAAAATTCGAACACCCTTAATTGAGTACGAATACAGATTCAAATATATATTTCTAACTATCCAATTTCAGATCAACGTGTAGCCAAATAATTCAAATTCTCCAAAATATTTGGTGCATGGCAATCCAAGGGGATCTAACTGACATAATTGCTAGTACAGATGTCGACTAGATTTATTATATGATAGTTGATGGCTTGACAACCTCCTTCTACCTACCTTTGTTTCAAGTCATTTCCAAAACAACTTAAATTGGATGGAGATGAATATTGTATCAGTGGCTGATATAAAAAGCTATTGCCTAGCTGCTGACAAGGTCCACTTAGACATTAAAGCGGTTGTACATTGAGTTTTTTTTTTTTTTTTTTTTTTTTTTTGTTGGATGGTACATTACGAATTGTGGAGCTTATTATAGCTATTTTTTTTTTTATCAAAATCATAAGATAAATATAAATAATTTATTTTTCACAACACCTACATGAGAGGAATTTATTATAGTGCATCAATGCGAGAATGTGTGGGTAAAAGAGAGGAATAACAATACAAGCGCTCTGTAATCAATGCGAGAATGTTTGGGTAAAAGAGAGGAATAACAATACAAGCGCTCTGTCACAAAAAGATCAATAACACACTGAAATATAGAGAAGGAGGAATTCTTTGAACATACACATTTAGTACATTGTTTTACACAAGATGATTTCTTACTTAAATTATATTAAGATAAAAAATATAAAAAACGCATCAATAAATTTGAGATATGATTAAATTTGAAATTAGGGTCAAGTGCCATTCTTCTCATGTGCCTCATATCATCATATTGTAAAAAGCTGAAGCATCTCATTTAGGGGAGAAAAGGATATGCCTCATTAGAACTTCTGACGCTTCGCACTCCTTTCTTCTCTGGTGCTTATATTTTGTATTCTTTATTGAATATAAAATTCATTCACCTAAGAATAAAAATGATAAGAATGTTTGTCCCCGCTATGTGGGTGTTGGTGCTTTTTTGGTGTTTTTGTTCCAAGGTTTTTGTGGACGTGATCTATTTTGGGCTTTACTCAACCCTTACCTTGGTTAACCCTCTCTATTGCATGTACGACAGTTTGGTCATTTGCCACTCTTTGGTTCGGTTCGAACCTTGTGTACTCGTGCAGTTGTGTTTGTACTTTTTTTAGTTCTCTGAATAAAGTGTTGTTTTCAAAAAAAAAAAAAAAGCTTCAATTGCACTGCAATGGCTACCCCACTTAAAGAAAAAAACAATACAAAGTGAATAAATAATGAAGAATTAAAGCCCATACCATGCACCTAGATTGTGGGATCTCATGTGGGCTATGTGATATGGACAACCCTTGGGGATAGACCCACCTTAGCTTCATCATATCTTGTTTGGAATATGTATAGTGGATCACCTTCTCAATCTTTATCTTCTATATAAAAATAAATTAGGAATTCAAAACAAGAATAAGAGACATTTATTCATAAAAAAACTAAAAACTATATATATATATATATATATATATATATATATATATATATAAAAGTTGGGATAATTATTGTTGTCTCCTTATACTACTACTTAATTTCTAAAAGGACTATTCCTTATGAAAATTACTAGTTGAATGTTTAATATCTATTTTGCCATTCTAGAATTAAGAAACTAAAAAAAATAATATTATCTGCATTTAAAAAAAAAACAATATGAAATACCAATTTTACACTTGTTTTCTTATCATTTTTGAATTTATACAAAAAATTCTATCAATAATTAGCTAAACTTGATAATGTCAAATAAAAACTGATTGGAAGTAATAACTTTTTAAGATTTCACAATGTCAAATTAAAAATAAATATAAAGAATTACTTTTTTTTTTATTTCCTTATATTTTGAAAACAAAATCTTTTTTTCTTCTTTCTTTGCTTTCTTTAGTTTGATTAGAGAATGAGAATGTTTAATTATAGTAAATTTTTTCTAATTACTAATAGTATTAATAGAATTTAATGTAAAATGTAAGTAAAATTTTAGCGATATTTTTGAACTTTAGATAAATCAAAGATGTGGCATCATCACTTAACTAACGGAACTTAACGACAAGGGGGACATTAGTAATTACAGGAAAATTCTAAGATTAAATTAGTAATTTCAAAAAGTGTAGGGAATATAATAGTAATTAAACAATCGTACAGGGGGTTATAGTAATTATCCCTAAAAAGTTTGATTATTGTTATTATTTTTTAAAATTGTATGAGGGGTCGATTTTGACGTAATTTTTGATGAGCAGTTGCATGCCCCCCTCACTTGTTGGAAAATCATAAAGACGATAGGCATAAAAGGTATTCCAAAATAATTAGTTTTAAGCATCGAAACCAAAGTGCACATTTCACTCCTACGAAGACAAAAAATGAAAGAAGTATTTATGAGTTTCTAGTCTTGAAAAAGGACTTATATTAGATCTTGCTAAACCTAAGAACCTTATGTACTAAGTATGATCAAAAAAATTTAATGAAACTTAAAAGCATCAAGGCTTCAATGTATATGATTTGGTCTGAAAATATTTTTTTTATGCGAACACCTTCATTTCAAAGCAAGAATCAGGTTTGCAGTTCTGATCAAGTGTCTGCTCCTTTGTGTAAACAATTTGTTCTCTACATAATAAATAAGGGCATTTAGTAGCTTTTATATTATATTATATGTTTAATATCATAAAATAGGTATGTTCATTAAATATATAAATATTTTCTCTTTCACTTTGGAAATGCAAATCTCGTGCAACCTTGCATTAAAATAGAGTAGGTCTGTTCTATATTATCAAAACAATGACCACACTTTTGACGAAGATTTCCCATAAATCATGCATCCACGTGGCATCCGATGAGGAAACATCAGCACCGCTGACAACCTGATTGTTGCCACGTCGTTTCCCATACTCTTGCCTGCCAAATTTGAAAAACTCATATGGGCCCACGTTTCAGAACTTGTGGAAGCTCCTAAGTCCTACATATAAGTTTCCCATGCATTATATGTCCTCCCGTGGTCCCACTCCCACCCTCGTGTAACTGGTCACCGACACGCTCACAAGGAGTGTGTAGAGGCTGGACCACACGATCCTGATGTTGATAAAGATGGTTTTTTTAGGGAATTGATAGATTTATATGGATTTTTATTTGCGGCAGCGGCCGCCGCTGCTGCGATCACACTACGTGCATGGATAGGAGTCTAACAGTTGTAAATAAAAACGTGAGGATTCAAGCGTAAATATAATCTTTTTCCTTTTTTACAAGATCTCAACAAATCTTTGAAAATTTACAAAAAAGAAGTCTCTGATGTTCACTCGAGTTAAATGACTCGATTTAGGGCTTTTTGATTTCTCCCATTTTCTTCTTCCTCTCTTCTAAGTGGGAATGATTGAATTAAGAGTCTCCCAAAAATAAATCAAATGCTGAATTTAGATCTAGATCTAGATCCACCGTTTGCAATTTATCTTCTATATTAGTTTCTTTGAAGATTGTTGCGTCTAGAACTTCTTCGAGGGCCAGATACTTAGATGACCACCTTAAGAGCTCCTTAGCCAAGTTGGAATAGCTGAGATGCCTGCACTCATAAAGAAAACAAGAATGGTCCGGCCAAGTTTTTGGCCGGAGAACCGCCTCCGACGCCCAAGTCAGCCTAAGCAATAATAAGATTTCTTGAGAGAGTTCTCAATAACGTAATGAATAAATGATCAGATGAATCTCGTACCTTTCTCCTTGTAGAATGAAGGTTTATATAGAAGTTACCTAGAGGTGGCGCTTCTTTGAGTTTTGGATCGTCAGTTGAAGAGTGAGTGGAATATCGTCGGAGTTACGGCTCCTTCTTTGGTGGACCAGATAGAGTCGTTATCCGCTAACTCATCTCCCCAATTCTCGGAACGGCCTTATTGAGTACTTATCTATAACTAACTCTTTTGACTTGGCCGTCTTTAACGTCACTCTTGGATTTAGTCTAAGTGGGATTCTTGAGCTTATTCCGAACATGTTTCTCGAAGGGGTTAATATGCTTCCTCTCGAGGGGGTTAATATGCTTCCTCCCGAGGGAAAAGCCAAGAAGCAATATGGGTATGGAGACTAAGAAAAACGTGGAGGAGAAGCCAATAAGCAATATGGTTATGGAGAACAAGCTTGGATGCGTATTTTGGTGAAACGTTGAAGAAGAAGGTGAGTAATCTATTGTAATCTCCCTTAATTTGAAAGGTTTCACTTTTCAAGTAGTTGCTTGTTAGGGTTGAGTTGTTTGAGGTTGTGGCCTTATACTTTTGTGGGTGCAAGAGTTAATATTGTAGTGAGTGCTCTATGTTTTGAATTAATTGAGAGTGGGTGCTTTCTGATCATTGTAGTGAAAAGTTTCACCTTTCAAATAGTTACTTGTTAGGGTTGAGTTGTAGCCTTATACTTTTGTGGGTGCAAGAGTTAATACTAGAGTGGATGCTCTCTGACCATTGTAGTGATCAAAATTTTAGTTTGAAAGCATTGAATAAATACGAAGCCCTATTTAGGGCTACTCCATAGATGTAGGTAATTTGGTTGAATCACGTAAATTTGATGTCTTGCATTTCTAATTTATTTTTTATTGCATATATTAGAGTGCTTTGATTGCAGAGTAGTGGTGCAATGTATGGTAGACCCAGCCACATTGTGGTGTGTGGCAGACGTGCTCTTGTGTAATTGATAATTACAAGATTATCTTAACCAAGCTTGTCTTGATTTTAAAAAGTGTTACATTTGGAGAATTTAGAAGACACTGAGTCACCCTCTTCTTAGTGTCAACCTAGGAATACCAATGTTTAACGTTTACCATACGTTTCAAAAGAGTTTCCTTCCTTTTTCTTCTTCGCTCCTTGATTTTGAAGTAGTTGTTGGGGAAAGTGCATTGCTTTTTCCCATCAGAATCACGGGGAAACGGAAAGAAGGAAAATGAGGAAAAGGGAGAAAAAGTATGGAAAAAAAAGACAATCGGTCCTGTACTGAGTTATTTATAGTCTGTACACGTCAAGATAAAAGAAAGCAACAGCTCGCAATCCCAGGTAGATTTCCAGGTCCCACACCATATTCAGTATGTTGAATCAGTGACCTTTGTGGTCTATGAGTTGGTAGTTGGAATCCATCATCAACTATCTACGACAATGGTCCAAAAAAAGATGTAGAAGACTCCAAATTTTTCCTTCACTTTTCTTCTTTATTAAGTTGAAACAATTGTAGACTGTTAGCATTTGAATCATCCGAGTTGAGTCATGCTGTATGTTGAACTGTATAGCAATATTAATCCAGATCCTATATATGATCCTAGAGTCTATGATTTGTTCTTCTCTGTAATTCTTTCTTCTATGGACTAAATGCACTAGTGATAAAGAGGTATGTGTGAACCCATATTTGAATTGGCAGATTTGAAAGTGAAATCTCCCCGTGTCATTTTCAAACATGAAGAGCCCACAAGAAATAACATACAAAATTGTGGGGCACTGACAAGACTTTATACACAGTGCAAATAATGCTGCACTGTTAGGTGATGATATTAACACATAAACTTTCAAAGATCTTTAAATTTCCAAATTAAGCAACCCAAAGCAACAGGCATCTTTGATTGAGACTCCTCAGAGCTTCTGGTTTTAGAGAGCATTCCTTGCCAGATTTCTTTTTTTAGGGTTTTGTAAATCCTATTCACTCAATGTGCAGTGAAAGAAAACTTCTTCGTTGATCATTGTCCATTATGATTATACAATTATAGCTTCAAATCCTTGATTACATGGTCAAAGGGCCACGGGTGGATGAGTAGTTCATAATGGGGAGTCTTACTTATACTATGGAGAGGCTTCTGATCTACTATCAAATCATGCTATATAGCCTATGGGAATCTCATAGTCCCCCTCAAGAGACTGTTCCCTAACCTCACCTCAACCCTAGCAATTAGACAGGTTAGGGTTCTTGTCAACCACTTAAGTTGCCATGCATGTGTAAGATTCTTGGGTTGTCTGAAACTTTTTCCTCATGATGATGATAAAAAGTACGTCTGTTGGACAAGTATCTCCTGAGAACTTACTTAGAAAGCTTAGACAACATTAGTAATAACTTTTCTCATCTGCTGATCTTAAAATGAAGGGATGCGAATTTGGTTGTTGTTGCTAAAACAGAAGCAATTCAGAAAGGTTTTTTAGGGTTTTTGTTTCGGTGGGTCAGCGTGCCTCTTTCTGTTCTGTGGTTCAAGTTTAGATGGCGCAGTAAAGCAGTTCAGGAAGGGCAGCTAGCTATCTTATATGTCTAAGAAAGGAAAGTACAAAAATGTGAACCGCTAATTATTTTTTTCTCATTCAATTTATCAAGAATTAAGGGAGCATGATGCTTAATCAAGAACCCCACATGTTCATTTGTATGTAGAGCAAAACAATGGAATTAAGATGATTAAGGAAGGTTGAAAAGGAAGTTAATGATATGATTAGCAAAAGGGTTATCTTTTTTATTGTTTAATTGTCTCCTTGGTTGTTAGAATACCACTTAATAGAACAAGATGCCCGACAATAATCGTTCCCTTACAAGTTGACCTGTTGTTTTTATTCTAATCATTCTTGTTGTAAATAGTTTTATCTTCTTAATTCCTTGTTCTTTGGTTTCTTATAATATTCAAATTGGAAGAGGCAAACAAGCAAACAAGCAATCTTGTATGTTTTTCTTCTTTTCTTGATCTTGTTTTGGGTGACAAACTCTCCAACAAACAACCTCACAAAGTGCATTTTTCTTCTTCTTCTTCTAATTATGCCCTTCATGATAAACCTCTTCTGTGCTATCTTATCTGAAGCACAAAATCAGTGAAAATATCCAAACAAATCCCTCCGTCCCCACCTCTCTCTCTCTCTCTCTTTCTTGTATGTGAATAGAACAAGCTTGCACCAAATGGGTCCAACTACTTATGGGTCACACTTGCTTAATCCAGAATCTAAATGGTGATTTCAAGTCCGCTCTCTAATCCATGCATGGGCCATCTCTCTCTTTGTACTTATGATGATGGGGCAGAGCAGTAAACAATATTGGTAGGTATGGGAAAGAGGAAAAGAGGATAGTGTAGAATATATATCTATCACCACTGGAAGTCACTCACACCTGGGGCCAAAAGAAGCTGATTTTTAATTTAAAGGGAAATCTGCTGACGTTAGACAAATCTAATTAAGTCCAAAAGGCCTTAATCACCCTAGCATTGGATCCGCCGGAATTTTGGTTTCTTACAGATCCAGTTTTCTTTCTTTAATTACATATTAGTGATGAGCCTGATAAGGTTAAATACCTACTAATTAACTATGGTTGTGATGAGTCGAGGCTTCTAAAACCCTATTCCAACCTTCAATTCCCTTGGTTGATTCCATCCCTGATTTAAGGTTAGAAAACTTCAAGCTGACAACTTGATCATGGGTGGAAGGGAGATTCATGGGCTGCAAAGGCTCAGAAGAAGAAGCAGAAGCATATTAAGGAAAATAAAGATAATATAGAACAAGGAGATCGATAATTTTTTAGAGCAAAATTAAAAAATCATTTTTGAGAGAAAAAGACAGAGTCAGGTCAGGTTGGGCTGGAATGGACTCGGCCCAATTGCCCAAAGCCTCAACCTTGATACTCTTTTAGGGTTAGGATCATGTCCTATTAGGGTTTGTCTGTCAAGGCCAAACTTACATCCCTTGAGCCTGAGCTATTCTTATAATTAGAGAGGGAGAAAGAGAGATCTCTCGGATTTTTTCTTTCCTTTCTGGTTTTTAGGGTAAGGGTCTCAATGAGGGTTCACAGAGGGATTTAGGAATGGAATTTTATCAGAAATGGACTATCCATTTTTCTCTAGATGAAGGACACATGTCCATTAGAAATGGACCAAACAAAAATTTATATTAATTGGTATAATACCGATCCTGATACTTTTGATTGATATTTGAAGACTTCTTTGTCATCACAAGAGTATCGTTGTTGTTGACAACCTTAGATTGGGACATGCGGCATGAGAAATCCCGATAGTTCTTTAGTTCAATGTAATTAATACGTTAAACCGTTCAGTGTGGTCATCAGCTGTCATATCACACATCTCGGTCGAGATTTCAATATCGACGGCTCCTTTTTCAACAATCGAGATTGAAATCTTGACTTCGATTATCTCGATCCAACAACCCATGATATCTGGCTGAATGGCCCATGCAAAATGTTAGAAATCCATGCTTTGATTAATGTAAAGAGAAACTACAGCCATTGGATCTCAAAAACTCTATGTGTAGTAGTTTGGAAGTCATTTACTTAAAAATTTTAAAAATTTTGAAATCCATGTTTAATTGTGTCAGCATTTTTGAGGGAAAAGAAAATATATGATATGATCAAAATTGACTAATACATGATAGTTTCGGTATCAGTTCAAGTAATGTTCCCAATGGGCTAGAATCTAAACCGAGTTATGACTATGTAAGATTCCAAATGAGAGCTAAAAAGCCCACACGAGGCCCAATCATTTTTTGCATTTGATTCCCAGGTCAATGGGAAATTGAAAAACCCACAATTCTTACTTTTGGTATTCTCATCATTCAAACGAAGATTTATATCTCAAAATTGAAACCATAGAAAAATGAGAAAATAATAGAAATTGCAATGTAGTAGTTTGAATATAAGACAAGATTTCTTCTCTGTGAACTGATGTATGAGTTCTTCAATAGGGGTTATGATTTTTTTCTTTTTGTTTATTCTTGATTATCAATAATTTAATGAAACCCGTTAAATATTTTTTCAGTTGTAAATGACATTTTGGAATCTAAGAACTCAATACCATCCGTTTCTTAGTTAGATTAATTAATTGCTTATCAGATCTAATAAGAAACACCTTGTCTTATTTGAGTAGAACGGACTGGATTAGCACTGTTAGTTGGCTCTAAGAGTCACATTGATGGATGTATAGTCAATACATATTCAGTCATTCTTCTTTTTTCTGCTAAAAATATAAAAACGAATATTAATATACAAATGTTACATACAATAGTAAGTACATTCCATTTTGTAGATGAACTAAAAAAGATAATATACCTTTCAAGCTTAAATGGAGACTTGAGAAAAAAATTTCGATGTAATTGTAACATTGTAAAAATAATAGAAATTTTAAAATTTAAGTTGTATATATTAACAAAAGAAAAATCTATCATGTTAACAGAATAATACCCTTCTTATAAAAGTAACTTCAAGGTCTTGAGTCTTAAATGCTAGTCTTAATAGAATTGTTGATTTTCTCTAGTGTCTCAAATTTGAACTTATAATTTTTATCTTTCTCAACACATATCTCCTCTATAAAATCGTAAAGTATAAATTTAGATCTAAAGAAGAATAACGGAAGATTTAAGGCTAACAAAATAGTTAATTTTCTAAACTATAAATTCGTAGATTTAAAATCTCATTTAATTTCAAATTCCTAGATTTATGTAACCAAACAACCTATAAGAATGATTACTAAAAAAAATCCCTCTTAAAGAATATATATATACTTCTTTCTTATCTTTTATTAGGTTATAAAGGTATTACTGCATATGTGACTAGTAGACATTCTTTTTCTCCTTCATTGAATTGACCCTTAGAAGTTGACATGTGTTTTACTTAAACATGTCTTCTCTATCTAATGGTCCAAATAAAGATGGCAACGAACCCAAGATTGTCAGTGTTAATAGAAACATGTAATTTAAAGAAGAAAAAAATAAATAAATAAAGAAAGAAAACAACGTCCATTCCATGCATAATAATGGTGACATTGATATCAAGAATGTTATGAAGCGTCCTTGACTGCTTGAGTTCAACAATGGAATAATCCTTAATTAATTAGTAGGTTCTTCTTCATGATCAGGAATCGGCTTGCCTAGAATGATTTTCATCTCTGAGGTCTATTGGCAGTGTTTTCTCTGCGTGTACATACAAAACCGCAAGTACAATCCTCCAGCAACCACAACTTCAACCCAAAAGGAGGCGTCTTTGAATTGCAACCATTAAAGAATCAAACTCCAGGGCTTTCATAATTGTCCAAATCAATCAAGCTGCAGATCCGACACAGTTCCTCCTTAGCATCCAAATTCATCCTGCCATAACTTCTTCTCGCCCGCAATTTCCACTTCACTCTCACATTCTTAGCCATCGCCTTCAACAATTTCTTGACATGGGCTGTCGTCGATCCACCATCATTCCCTCTTGTCTTCGCTATTGTGAAAAAACAAACTCGTCAAGAAGAAGAAGCAACAGAGCCAAAATAAGAACCTATACGAACAGGAGAGAAACTGGGTAGCAACATAGAGATTCGGTTTCATCAAGATATCTACAATTTGAGTTGAATTCAAATATGAGAGACGTATTTGAATCAGATAGGCAAGTAGAGTTTGTCATGAATAAACACACTAAAACTTTGCACCTGAAAAAGAGTCCGCTTGTAGCACACTTGTAATACAGTTTTAAACAAAATCCTCCCCATAGTTTAAAGCCTAAAAAACAATTAAATTCAAAAGAATTTTTTAGTGTTATATGTTAATTATAGTTTGCTTTCCATTATTTGCCGTTCTTGTAATGTAACTACAAGTAGAGTTGGTTTTCTTCAACCTAACTCATTCAATTTGAGGAAACAACTAGTAATGCAATTTGGAGATGGTATACCCAAAAAAAAAGTCACCTAACTTAACTAAATAGTTAACTTCCTCATATTAACATACTTCAAATGGGCAATCAATTCTTTATTAGAAAAGGGGCAATCATGGTAAAACATCATTACAATGAAATTTTTCATTGCCGTCTATAGTATGACTTTTACAGTTTGTCATTGATCTTGAAACAAAATACCATACCTTTCAAGCTAAAGAAAAACTTTTTGGTTTAAATGTAACATTGTGAAAAAATAGGAACTTTCCAATTTAAGTTGTATATATTAACAAAAGATATCATAAAAGAAAAATCTATCATGCTAACAAAATAATACCCTTCTTATAAAAGTAACTTCAATGGATGAAGATTTAAATGCTAGTCTTAATAGAATTGTTGGTTTTCTCTAGTGTCTCAAACTTGAATTTATAATTTTTATCTTTCGCAACACATATCTCCTCTTTAAAATCATAAAGTATAAATTTAGATTGAAAGAAGAATAACCGAAGAGATCACTGATTGTCATTGTTGTCTCTACAAACAAAGCAAAACAAAAGAAATTAAAAACATCAAAAGTATATCTATAATGCTTCCCGTATGGTATGAAGCTTTGAGGAGTGTTTATATATGAAATGGACTATCCATTTTTCTCTAGATGAAGGACATATGTCCATCAAAAATGGACCAGACAAAAATTTGTACATTAATTGGTATAATACCGATTCTGTTACTTTTGATTGATATTGAAGACTTCTTTGTCATCGCAAGAGTATCGTTGTCGTTGACAACCTTAGATTGGGACATGTGGCGTGAGAAATCCCAATGGTGCTTTAGTTCAAAGTAATTAATACGTTGAACTGTTCAGCGTGATCATCAGCTGTCATATCACACATCTCGGTCGAGATTTCAATATCGACAGCTCATATTTCAACAATCAAGATTGAAATCTTGACTTCGATGATCTCAATCCAACAGCCCACGATATCTGGCTGAATGGCCCATGCAAAATGTTAGAAATCCATGTTGTGATTAATGTAAAGAGAAACTACAGCCATTGGATCTCAAAAACTCCATGTGTTGTAGTTTGGAAGTCATTTACTTAAAAAATTTAAAAATTTTGAAATCCATGTTTAATTGTGTCAGCATTTTTGAGGGAAAAGAAAATATATGATATGATCAAAATTGACTAATACATGATAGTTTTGGTATCAGTTCAAGTAATGTTCCCAATGGGCTAGAATCTAAACCTAGTTATGACTATGTAAGATTCCGAATGAGAGCTAAAAAGCCCACACGAGGCCCAATCATTTTTTGCATTTGATTCCCAGGTCAATGGGAAATTGAAAAACCCACAATTCTTACTTTTGGTATTCTCATCATTCAAACAAAGATTTATATCTCAAAATTGAAACCATAGAAAAATGAGAAAATAATAGACATTGCAAGGTAGTAGTTTGAATATAGGCAAGATTTCTTCTCAGTGAACTGATGTATGAGTTCTTCAATAGGGGTTATGATTTTTTCTTTTTGTTTATTCCTAATTATCAATAATTTAATAAAACCCCGTTAAATATATTTTCAGTTGTAAAAGACATTTGGAATCTAAGAACTCAATACCATCCATTTAATAGTTAGAGAAATTAATTGCTTATCAGATCTAATAAGAAACACCTTGTCTTATTTGAGTAGAACGGACTGGATTAACACTGCTAGTTGGCTCTAAGAGTCACGTTGATGGATGAGAAATATGGTGCAGGAAGGAGATCCCACCCTCTCAAATTTTCAGCTATTGACTCACCACTATGGAAAGCAATCTCAAGAGAGGCTCCCATTGTACGGTATCATTGTAAAGTAGTTTTGGGTGATGGGAAACAAGCTTTATTTTGGAAGAACTGCTAGCTAGATCCTGATTACATTCTTGATGATAAGGCATTCAATACTATCCCTGATTCCATGGTATGGAAAAGTATTAGTTTGATGTATAGCAGGTTTGGAGGAATATGGCCCCCAAACCTTGATGACTGGCTACCGAATGACATAAGTCAGAAAATTCAGGAGTGTTTGCCACCGTCAGAAGAAGCAGTAAAGGATAGATACATCTGGAAACTTTCATCTGATGGAAGATTTTTAATTAAATCTACATATGAAGCTCTTACTACTGAAGAGGGGACTCAACAAGATATTTATAGTTCAGCATTCTGGGACAGGTGTTGGAAACTCAAGCTGCCTTCAAGATTCTGCTCTTTTTTCTAGTTAGCAAGTCCGAGACAGACTGTTAACCAAGGCTCGTATGAAATACCTGCACTTACAAGACGAGGATCGTTGTGACTTTTGCCAAACTGAAATTGAAGATAATTTACATATATTTAGAGACTGTTCTTTCGCCAAGGGTATTTGGCTTCAGCTTGTGGCTCCTCTGAACAGGGACTGGTTCTTTGGTTGCTGCATGAAACAATGAAACGTTCTTAACACTTGTGGTGATGCATCCAGATGGGCATTGGATTGGTCCAATAATTTTGTTTGTGTTCTTTATTTCTTGTGTTTTTGGAGAAATAAAGACTATCATGATCCTGATTTTGTTAGGCCAGGAAATGGACGGGTGGTTATTGAAGATTTCTTTAACACCGTTTAAAGAAGCATGGTTGTCATGCCAAGCTCCATTGAGATTTCAATCTTCGAATGATAAAAAAGAAAGTTGGTGTAAACTACGAGAGGGTTGGTTCAAATGTAATACGGATGCTTCCTTCTACAATAAGAACAATTTTGCCCAATTGGGAGGAGTAATAAGAGATCATGATGGCAATTTCAGAGGAGGCTTCTCTAAGAAGGTTATTTGTAGTGATGTGTTGGAGGCAAACTGATGGCGATAAAAGAAGGGCTTCACATGTCACTTAATCTAGGGGCGTGGCCAATCCAAGTGGAATCAGATTCATTGCAAGCTATATCTCATTTGGAGCCAAATGGGAGTTTTTGAGGAAAATATGGTGACATAATTTCCGCTATCCGGAAAAGCTACCACTCGCATGGACATGTTCGATTTACCCATGTGGGTAGGGAAGGAAATAAAGCTGCTGATTGGTGCTCGAGAATGGTTCTTCCGTTGGATAGTAATTCGATGATTATTCAAGACCCTTCTTTAGATCTGAAGGAGTTTCTTAGAGCAGATCTACTTCCTAAGCCAGTGTAGTATCTTTTTTGTTTCTTTTTGGGTCTTGTTTTGACCCCGTATTCTCACTACCAAAAAAAAAAGTATATTCCATTTTGTAGATGAACCAAAAAAAGATAATATACCTTTCAAGCTAAAATGGAGACTTGAGAAAAATTTTACCGTGTAATTGTAACATTGTAAAAAATAGGAATTTTACAATTTAAGTTGTATATATTAACAAAAGAAAAATCTATCATGTTAACAGAATAATACCCTTCTTATAAAAGTAACTTCAAGGTCTTGAGTCTTAAATGTAGTCTTAATAGAATTGTTGGTTTTCTCTAGTGTCTCAAATTTGAACTTGTAATTTTTATCTTTCCCAACACATATCTCCTCTTCAAAATCATAAAACATAAATTTAGATCGAATAAGAATAACGGAAGATTTGAGGCTAACAAAATAGTAAATTTTCTAAACTATAAATTCGTAGATTTAAAATCTCATTTAATTTCAAATTCCTAGATTCATGTAACAAAACAACCCTATAAGAATAATTACTAAAAAAAAAAAAAACCCTCTTAAAGAATACTTCTTTTTTTTTTTTGGTAATTCTTAAAAAATACTTTATATTTAGGGATTAATTGGTTGATGTACAGGCTTCTAAAAGAATACTTCATTCTTATCTTTTATTAGGTTATAAAGGTATTACTGCATATGTGACCAGTCGACATTCTTTTTCTCCTCTATCTAATGGTCCAAATAAAGATGGCAACGTACCCAAGATTGTCAAACATGTGAAAAAAAAGAAGAAGAAGAAGAAGAAGAAGAAGAAGAAGAAGAAAAAAACAGCGTCCATTCCATGCATAATAATCGTGACATTGATATCAAGAATGTTGTGAAGCGTCCTTGACTGCTTCAGTTCAACAATGGAATAATTCTTAATTAATTAGCAGGTTCTTCTTCATGATCAGGAATCCAGCTTACCTGGACTGATTTTCATCTTTGAGTTCTATTGGCAGTGTTTTCTCTGCGTGTACAAAACCGCAAATACAATCCTCCAGCAACCACAACTTCAACCCAAAATGAGGCATCTTTGAACTGCAACTATTGAAGAATCAAACTCCAGGGCTTTCATAATTGTCCAAATCAATCAAGCTACAGATCCAACACAGTTCCTCCTTAACATCCAAATTCATCCTGCCATAACTTCTTCTCGCCCGCAATTCCCACTTCACTCTCACATTCTTAGCCATCGCCTTGAACAATTTCTTGACATAGGCTGTCATCGATCACCATCATTCCCTCTTGTCTCTATCAAGATTATTCGCTGTTGTGAAAAAATAAACTCGTCAAAAAGAAGAAGCAACATAGCCAAATAAAGAACCTATACAGAACAGAGAGAAACTGGGTAGCAACAGAGCAGTAGAGATTCGGTTTCATCAAGATATCTAAAATTTGAGTTGAATTCAAATATGAGAGACGTATTTGAATCAGATAGGCAAGTAGAGTTTGTTATGAATAAACACGCTAAAACTTTGCACCTGAAAAAGAGTCCGCTTGTAGCACAATTGTAATACAGTTTGAAACAAAATCCTCCCTGTAGTTTAAAGCCTGAAAAACAATTCAATTCAAAAGAATTTTTTAGTGTTATATGTTAATTATAGTTTGCTTTCCATTAATATTATTTGCAGTTCTTGTAATGTAACTACAACTAGAGTTGGTTTTCTTCAATCTAACTCATTCAATTTGAGGAAACAACTAGTAATGCAATTTGTAAATGGTATACCCAAAAAAAAATCACCTAACTTAACTAAATAGTTAACTTCCTCATATTAACATACTTCAAATGGCAATCAATTCTTTATTAGAAAATGGGCAATCATGGCAAAACATCATTACAATGAAATTTTCCATTACTGTCTATAGTATGACTTTTACAGTTTGTCATTGATCTTGAGACAAAATACTATACCTTTCAAGCTAAAGAAAAACTTTTTGGTTTAAATATAACATTGTGAAAAAAAAATAAGAATTTTTCAATTTAAGTTGTATATATTAACAAAAGATATCATAAAAGAAAAATCTATCATGCTAATAGAATAAGACCCTTCTTGTAAAAATAAATTCAATGGATCAAGATTTAAATGCTAGTCTTAATAGAATTGTTGATTTTCTCCAGTGTCTCAAACTTGAATTTATAATTTTTTATCTTTCCCAACACATATCTCCTCTTTAAAACCATAAAGTATAAATTTAGATCCAAAGAAGAATAACCAAAGAGATCACTAATTGTCATTGGTGTCTCTACAAAAAAAAGCAAAACAAAAGAAATCAAAGACATCAAAAAGTATATCTATAATGCTTCCCTAAATAGTTAACTTCCTCATATTAACATACTTCAAATGGCAATCAATTCTTTTTTAGAAAATGGGCAATCATGGCAAAACATCATTACAATGAAATTTTCCATTACTGTCTATAGTATGACTTTTACAGTTTGTCATTGATCTTGAGACAAAATACTATACCTTTCAAGCAAAATACGAAAACCCTTCGGTTTAAACAAAACAGGGCGAAACGAGATAACATATATCGCCGAGATTTCGCCAATCTCGATTTCACGTGATATATCGCGATTCCAGACGGAAAACCAAGATATCATAAAACGTCCTCCATCCCGACGCTCACGAAGATGAGATTCTGATCTAGAAGAATACCGAAATCCGAAGAGTATGAACTATGAAGAACAGAAGAAGGAAGAAGAAGGAAGAAGACGATGCCCGACCGTCCATGAGTTCCAAATTTCCAATGTTCCACATTTCATCTCGTTAAAAATATTTTTTGGTAAAAATAAAAAATGATTTGACATTTGACGGTTGCTTGGTTTGTAACCACGTGATATTTTATTTTATTTATTTAAAAATATGAATTAAAGGGTTAAAGTATTTAATGCCACACACCACTCAAATTTTATATTATTTTACTTAACCGATTGTGATGTTTTGCAGGATATTTTAAACTTTATATTATTTTATTTAACCGATTGTGATGTTTTGCAGGTTATTTTAAACTTTATATTAATTTATTTGACTGAGTGAGTGTGATGTTTTTGTATTAATTTATTTAAAGTTTTGAGTCTGTTGACAACGACTTGTTAAAATTCACATTTTTAAATTTGAAAGCCACTTGGGGGAAATGCGAAATTTGCGATATTTTTAATGAAAGACCAACGAACATTCGTTTCTTGCAAAATACTATACCTTTCAAGCAAAAGAAAAACTTTTTGGTTTAAATATAACATTGTGAAAAGAAATAGGAATTTTCCAATTTAAGTTGTATATATTAACAAAAGATATCATAAAAGAAAATTCTATTATGCTAACAGAATAATACCCTTCTTATAAAAATAAATTCAATGGATCAAGATTTAAATGCTAGTCTTAATAGAATTGTTGGTTTTCTCCAGTGTCTCAAACTTGAATTTATAATTTTTTATCTCTCCCAACACATATCTCCTCTTTAAAACCATAAAGTATAAATTTAGATCCAAAGAAGAATAACCAAAGAGATCATTGATTGTCATTGGTGTTTCTACAAAAAAAAGCCAAACAAAAGAAATCAAAAACATCAAAAAGTATATCTATAATGCTTCCCGTATGGTATGATGCTTTAAGGAGCGTTTATATATAACATGGTTGAAATGGTTTTGAACTCTCAATATTCACCTCATAACAAATGCATGGAAAAATTTGTTGTTACTTTTCGCATTTTAGCATTCATGATTTGTAACAACCAAAAAATGGTTTAGAAAGAAACGACATAGTCATCTTTTATCCATGCTTGTATGTATTTTATATGAAAGATTACCATATGCTTGTCCGTTGAATATGACTGAGTTTACATGAAAAATCTTTTTAAATGAAAAAGAGAACCTAAATCATGTTTTTTTTTTTTTTTTTTTTTTTGAGAAACACCAGGTTCAAATGATTCAAGAGTTAATATACACTTGCAATGAAAATGACCATTTTATCATCGATGTTACGGATCAATATCATTTAGAGTTTGGGTACACCATGACCTCTAGAGCTAGTGGTTTCTTCCCACAGCTATAGAGAGAATAATGCTAAGATAAGGAATGTCAATCTTGAAACTGAAAGAAGTCTTTTTGGATTAGTTTTGATGTTAGGAATAGAGCAATCAATCGTACACAATCGCATAGAAAACAAGGAAGGATACATGGATTTTACCCTGTTCACCTTAATGTGAGGCTACATTCAACATTAGATTTTTCACTATATTCTTCTTGAAAATAACTACATACAATGTTCTGTTACAAGAGAATATATATATACTAGTAATGATACACGTGCATATGCACGTGTAGTGTGTCATGAAATATGATTTTTTCTCTTTTTTTTTTTTGTAAAATTTAAATTTTTTATGTTTTTTTTTCATTTAGTTGAATTCAAGTCTAAAACCTATATGTTTTCATAGCAATGACGCAAATAATTTTTCTATTAAAAAAAACTACACAAATAGTTCGGGTTTGGTGGGGGGGGGGTAAAACTCCCGCGCCAAAAAAAGGTTTTTCTTGGTGGGTGGGGGGCCCCCCCATCTTATTTTTTTTCACCAATGGGGCTCCCCCCCCCCTCCCACAAATATAAAATAATTAAAAAATTTTTTTAAAAAATTTAAAATTTCCAAAAAAAAAAACCAACAAACCAAAAAATTTTATTTCAAACTCCATCATTTATTATTTTTAATTTATATAATTAAATTTTTATAATTTAAAAAAACAAAAAAAAAAAAAAAAAAATTATTCAATCTTATAACTCTCAGGTTTGTCATTTGGCAAATTACATTTTTGGATATTATTTTTTGATGACTTAAAGGTTTAGTAGTTTTAGAAGGTAGGAGTGTTTTGGGAAGTGAAATGTATACTACTTTTAGTCGAGTGTTCTAGGGCCTGTTTGGTTACATGAGTCCGTAGATTTCAAATATCTAAAGATTTCAAATCTATAGATTTCAAATCTATGGAGTCATAATTTATAAAAGGGATAATTACTATTGGCCCCCTGTACTTTGATTTTATTACTACTGTATCCCCTGTACTTTTCAGAATTACTAATCCAACCTTCAATTTTGTCTATAATTACTATTGCCCCCCAACCGTTAAGTTCCGTTAGTTAACTGATGATGTGGCATCTTTATATTTTCTCAAAAACCCCCAAAATACCCTTATACTTATCTCTTTACTTATTTACCCTTTGTCAAGTTACAATAGTATTAAAATAAAAATAAAAATAAAAATAAAAATAAAAAAAAGAGAAGAAGAAGAATGAATGATTGAATAAAACTCAAATAGAAACAGAAGAGGAAGGAAAACGAATTCAACTCAAATTGGAAACTGAATATCACCTAAAAAATTTCAAAATAAATGAAGTTTAGTGAGGGTGGGAAACCAAATTGGATTTGGATTTTGTTCATTTCTTTAATTCAAAATAAATGAAGTTTAGTGAAGGTGGGAAACCAAATCAGATTTGGATTTTGCTCATTTCTTTAATTCAAAATAGATGAAGTTTTGTGAAGGTGGGAAACCAAATCGAATTTGAATTTTGTCCATTTCATTAATTCAAAATAAATGAAGTTTAGGATAAAATTGACATTTAATGTTTTATAAATGGGGTAGCATTGTTTTTTGATTTCTTAATTTTAATGAAGGGCAAATTAGACATTACATATTCAAACTTAACGGCAATTTAACACCGTTATAAGGAAGGGGGCAACAGTAATTTCCGTAAATAACAGGGTTTTATTAGTAATAAAATCAAACTACAGGGGGGCAACAGTAATTATCCCTTTATAAAATTAAATGTTTGGTTGTAGAATGAAATCTGTGGATTCATCATAAAAAACTATTTGATCAACGTGATTTTTGTGAATGTGCAAATGTATAGCTTTTTTAAAAATCTCTAGATTTCACCGCTTACCCATAAAACTTATTGCAATTAAATAGAATTGGCAACATGAATCACACAAGAAACATAATATATTTTTTTTGTTTATTCCTAATTATCAATAATTTAATAAAACCCCATTACATATTTTTTTTCAGTTTTAAAAGACATTTGGAATCTAAGAACTCAATACCATCTGTTTCTTAGTTAGAGAATTAATTGCTTATCAGATCTAATAAGAAACACATTGTCTTATTCATAGAACAAAATTCCATCGAAACTTGCGAAATTTTCACCGAAATTTTCCATTTTGGAAAATGCAAAACGAAACTCATGAGGACCGAAAAAAGTCCTCAATTTAGATCGAAACTGTCGAAATTTCGTCGAAACCTCGAAACCTGTCGAAACTTGGTTCAACCCAGTTGGACCAGTTGGTTCATGAGGAAAAAAATTTCCCAAATTTCGTGGGAAACTTGGGAAATTTTGTAAAAACTTGAGAAATTTCGTGGAAACTTAGGAAATTTCGTGGAAACTTGGGAAATTTCATGGAAACCTGAGAAATTTTGTGGAAACTTGGGACTTTTTCCTGTAAATTTTGTAACTTTTCCAAATTTTTAATTTTTTTTGTTTATTTCATGTTTCCCCAAATACCCACGACAAATACCCCCTCCATCAGGACTTCCCTATCCAAAGTGCGTATTCACTCAGGTTGGTTATCTTAAGCATATTGATGACCAGACTCATAAAGTTACAGTTGTCGATTAACTTAACAACCATAGGTATAAGATGTCATGGGATGTCTATGTTCGTTGGTTGGAGGAGAGGATGTTATAGGCATAGTACTACTTAGCTCACATGATGAATCCACTCTTGGCACTCCTCTTAACACTAAGTTGTATTTTCCTTTTATTGTCAACTATTTTGAAGTTAGAAATTATATATTGAATGTTATGTGCTTAAGTAGTTAAGTTTATAATGTACTTTTTGGACAACTCTACATTGATGTTATGTACATTGAATGACATACCTACATTGATTTTTTTAGCAAAATACAACAAATGCATTCTTTATACTCTAATTAACTTAAATACAGGATCTCACCCCAAAATTCTCTCTAAAACTTGTCGAAACTTGATGTCGAAACTTGTACGGAAAAGTCCTCGGTTTCCTCGAAATTTCTCAAGTTTCCACCTAAGTTTCCCATTTTCACCTGGTCGAAACTTGAGTTTCCCTCGAATTTTTTACCATGGTCTTATTTGAGTAGCATGGACTGGATTAGCTCTGCTAGTTGGCTCTAAGAGTCACTTTGATGGATGTATAGTCATTACATATTTAGTCATTCTTCTTTTTTCTGCTAAAAATATAAAAACGAATATTAATATACAAATGTTACATACAATAGTAAGTATATTCCATTTTGTAGATGAACCCAAAAAAATAATATACCTTTCAAGCTAAAATGGAGACTTGAGAAAAACTTTTCGGTTTAATTGTAACATTGTAAAAAAATAGGAATTTTACAATTTAAGTTGTATATATTAACAAAAGAAAAATCTTTCGCAACACATATCTCCTCTTTAAAATCGTAAAGCATAAATTCAGATCGAAAGAAGAATAACGGAAGATTTGAGGCTAACAAAATAGTTAATTTTCTAAACTATAAATCTGTAGATTTAAAATCTCATTTAATTTTAAATCCCTAGATTCATATGTAACCAAACAACCCTATAAGAATAATTACTACAAAAAAAAAAAAAAACCTCTTAAAGAATACTTTATATTTGGGGATTAATTGGTTGATGTACAAGCCTCTAAAAGATTACTTCATTCTTATCTTTTATTAGGTTATAAAGGTATTACTGCATATGTGACCAGTCGACATTCTTTTTCTCCTTCATTGAATTGGCTCTTAGAAGTTGACATGTGTTTAACTTAAACATATCTTCTCTATCTAATGGTCCAAATAAAGATGGCAACGAACCCTAGATTGTCAGTGTTACTAGAAACATGCAATTTAAAGAGGAAAAAAAAAAAAAAGAAAGAAAGAAAACAACATCAATTTCATGCATGGAGCTTATAATCGTGACATTGATATCAGAAAAAATGTTGTGAAGCGCCCTTGACTGCTTGAGTTCAACAATGGAATAATCCTTAATTAATTAGCAGGTTCTTCTTCTTAATTCTTCTTCATGATCAGGAATCCGGCTTGCCTAGAATGATTTTCATCTCTGAGGTCTATTGGCAGTGTTTTCTCTGCGTGTACATACAAAACCGCAAGTACAATCCTCCAGCAAACACAACTTCAACCCAAAAGGAGGCGTCTTTGAATTGTTAAAGAATCAAACTCCAGGGCTTTCATAATTGTCCAAATCAATCAAGCTGCAGATCCGACACAGTTCCTCCTTAGCCTCCAAATTCATCCTGCCATAACTTCTTCTCGCCCGCAATTCCCACTTCACTCTCACATTCTTAGCCATCGCCTTCAACAATTTCTTGACATGGGATGTCGTCGATCCACCATCATTCCCTCTTGTCTCCATCAAGATTATTTGCTATTGTGAAAAAATAAACTTGTCAAGAAGAAGAGCAATCACTACAACAAAAAGGGCATATAGCCGCGGAATTTTCCGCAGTAAGATGTAAAGAAATCCGTAATAATAGCCTATAGCTACGGATTACATGCGGTTTACTATCTGTCGCAAACACAATAGCTACACATAAAATATTGTATGTACAAGATTGTCCATAGCTATGGTTTTTTAGTTACGGGTCTTTTCGTAGCTATATATATATACTACATATGTTATATAAATATATCCATATCACTTCTACTATATATATGGCGGATATATGTAGTTATATATCATATAGTGCGGAAAATATAACCATGGATGTTTCCGGATCTAACTTCTACCTACACATATTGTGGTGACAAATAATTCCATGGTTATATATCATGTAGCTACAAAAAGTATATGTCGGTAATACTCCATATATATCAATGTTGTTTAATTGACGGGGGAAAGATTCCTTACCTGGATTCGCTTTCCCTTTTATGAAGTATTCGCAGCGGAAGTCTAGATCCACATTCTCGTTCCACCACCAAAGCTTTACCGGGGAGATTCCACAATCACTAGGAAAGGAAATGATATCCACAATCCAAATGCCGTGGATTAATGGAATGAAGATCAAAAGCGAGGAAAGGAAAAAAAATTTCCAAGCCTACGATTCTAAAAGAGAGGAAGAGAGAGATGGAGCCGCCATTTCTCAGAGATAAATCTCGTGCGAATGAATCACACACTTACTCACTATGCGGTGGTTACCAAAATATATAACCCTATTTTGTAACCTCCCTAATAGTGAGTTTCCAATATTGCCCTTGGGCATTTAATTTATTAATCATATTAATAAATTCCAACAGCTCCCACTTGCACAAGGGCAAGTGTTAATCTTTCAATATGTCCTCGACACACTTGTATATCCCGGATATACACATTCAATCTCTCGCTATGTATCCCGGATACATAGACCTCTTGTGTTCCAGACACACATGTATATCCCGAGATATACATATATATTGATCTCTTCACTATGTATCCCGGATACATAGACCACCCGTGTCCCAGGACACTAATATCCACAAGTCATACGGCAAAATGGGTTGTGCGACCGGTGATATACCTGCACGCGTGAGCCCCAAACTAGAAACCTTCCCAGAAGGCTAGAATGGCACATCACTCATAGAAACAAATCAAATAAGCATTAGTATAACACAGTGTCCTAGGTTTATTCAAACTCACCAAACTAAAGGTATCTCGATCCCTCTGAGAGATCACCTTCTTGTCCTTAAAATGTTCACTATCTTGTAACACATATAGTTAGCGCCAGCAAACACTTTTTAGGGTGCAGTTGAATCAAACCTTTCCTTTCGCCCTGCACCATCACTACACTTAGGATTGACTCCTTTCCCGGTAGTGCCCCTTTAGGTCGAATCAATCATGACTATAGGTAACACCCCAAAGTAGCCACATCAACCCTTCGTTTCATGATGTCGTCGAAAGTCACTAAGAACACTAATGGACCATAAGGTCCAGGACTCACACAATGAGAGGAGCAGGGACCCATCCTCTTATTTCCAATGATCGCTAAGCACACATAGTATGATATATGTGCTATGGTGGAGCATTCTATATACAATAGAACGTATGTCCATCTCAACACCATACAGGTCTTAGTCTAGTCGCAACCTCTTGCGCCTAACCCGAGTTTCTTTATTGTCGCCACCCTAGCGCCACATAAAGTACTCGCAGACCGGCTCTTATAGGCAACATGAATAGTGGGAACATTCATGTCGATTCTCTTCACAATAGAGAAACTCATCTTGATTCCAAATCAAGGCGACATCATGATTATGAATTGACCTACACAAAGTCATTCACAATCCGTCTCATCTCTCGCTCGCCTCCAAGGAGCCGGAGGCGAATGCTCGTGTGAGGGAGCCATTCTCTTGCCTATCGACATATCTTGTTTTATGCTAGAAGAAACACAATCACACAGAAAGTGAATAAGAATAAATGCTGGAATGAACTCATATTACTCATTAATAAGAAAGTCTCAGTACAAAAATAAGTCACAATCTACGCAAGCCCAAGGATTTTACATGAGAAATAAAAACATCCTTGGCTATAGGTTTGGTAAGAGGGTCAGCTACCATCTGACTAGTAGATATGTGCTTAAGTACAACTTTCTTCCTTGATGTAATGTCTCTAACAAAGTGATATCTCAACTGTATATGTTTGGTCTTCCCATGATACTTGGGGTCCTTGATATAGCTAAGAGCTGCCGTACTATCACAAGAGACAAGGGCAGCCTCTTTGGATGTCATCACAATCCCGAGATGTCGAAGGAATCTCCTCAATCAAACAGCCTCTTGAACCGCAGCTGAGCATGCCACATACTCGCTTCCATGGTCGAGAGGGATATACAAGCCTCGCTTCTTGCTACACCACGAAATGGCCCCGCCATTCAGCAAGAAAGCATATCCAGAGGTTGATTTGTGCTCATCGATGTCTCCAGCCCAGTCGGCATCACTATAGCCAACTAACCGCAAATCCGATCCTTGGTAACACAACATGTAGTTACTTGTTCCTCCGAGATATCTCAATATCCTCTTGATCGCTTTCTAGTGCTCTATGCCCGGGTTTGATTGGTACCGACTAACCAAACCCATCGCATAACAAATATCCAGCCTAGTACACATCATAGCGTACATAAGGCTACCCATTGCACCGGAATATGGAACTCTTTCCATCTTGGTTTTCTCCTCGGAGTCTTAGGACCCATATCAAGGCTCAAATGCAAACCCTTCTCCACCGGAGTATCATATGGTTTGCGGTTGTGCATCTCGGTATCTCGTCAAGACATTGTCAATATAGGTCTCTTGAGATAAACCCCAGTAATCTCTTTTGCCTATTTCTCGACAATCTTGACACCAAGCATATAGCTTGCTTCACCCATGTCCTTCATATCAATCGGGCAACCATTTCTAATGGTTTCCAATAGCTCCTTGCTATTGCTAGCCATAAGTATGTCATCTACGTACGAGTGTCGAATGACATAATTATTATCGATCTCTTGGTGTAAACACAGTGGTCTTCCTCAAGCATGGAAAAACCATTTTCCATCATAGCTTGGTGGAAGCGCACATTCCACTGTCTAGATGCTTGCCTTAAGCCATATATGGACTTCTTAAGCTTGCACACTTTGCGCTCAAGTCCATTTGCTTCAAAACCTTGAGGTTGATCCATATAGATCTCTTCCTCAAGTTCTCCATTGAGAAAAGCAGTTTTTACATCCATCTGATAAAGCTCCAAGTCCAACTGAGCAACAATGGCTAGTATGAGGCGAATTGAGGCAAACCTAACCACAGGGGAAAAGTTTCCTCATAATCAACGCCCTCTCGTTGGGTGTAGCCCTTAGCCACTAAACAAGCCTTGAATCTCTCAATAGATCCATCCGCCTTTCTTTTGATCTTGAGAACCCATTTGTTCCCAATTGTCTTTCGGCTCGGAGGCAAGTCAACCAAGTCCCAGACATGATTAACTTTCATCGACTCCAACTCTTCCTTTATTGCTTTCAACCATTCATTCGGGCTTGACCCCGCAAGAGCTTCCTGCACGCTCTTTGGTTCATGCTCATCGACTGAAGTCATCTCACAATCGATCTCTTCAGGAGTTACCATGTAGGCTTCATCCTCTATGTCAAAAAATTGACGAGGAACTAGCCCGCGCCAACTACGGCGCAAGTGCATGTCAGATCGCTCACCGTCTAAGGTAGCTATCACATCTGCACTCCCACTCCCACTAGGATCTTCTGGATGAACCCCAGGTTCATTATCCAGAATCTGAATCCCTGGAGTGACAAGACCACTATCTTGTATCTCAAAGAATTCCAATGATTCTTTGTTAACTCCTGAAAGAGATGGAAAATCATTCTCCAAGAATGTTGCATCCCTAGACTCAAGTTCCGTTCTCCTCTCACTCTCATCTAGTCCAATGAAGACATGGCCCTTTGAGGGTTCGGAATATCTCACAAAGATACACTTTCTTCCTCCGGGTCCAAGCTTTCCATATTGGTGAGAAGTAGAGTGAACATATGCTGCACATCCCCATGCGCGCAAGTAACTCAAATCTGGCTTCCTTCCGGTCCACAACTCATATGGTGTGGAAGGAACCGATTTGGTTGGAACTCTGTTGAGGATATAGGCCGCAGTCAGCAAAGCATCTCCCCAATAAGAGATGGGTAGATTTGCCTGCGCCATCATGGATCTCACCATGTCTAGCAAGGTTCTATTCCTCCTCTCAAGCAACCCCATTTTGGTTGTGGAGTCCCCGGAATAGTAAGTTGTCTAGATATCCCCTTTTCATCACATAACCCTTTGAACATATCGGAGAGATACTCTCTACCTCTATCCGTTCTAAGAGTTTTAATCTTTTTATCTAATCGATTCTCAACTAAGCTCATGAATTTCTTAAAACATTCCAGAGCTTCTGACTTATGAGAAATTAGATAAATGTGACCATACCGTGTATAGTCATCTATGAATGTGATGAAATAAGCCTGTCCTTTTCTAGTATGCACATTCATGGGTCCACACACATCTGAATGGATAAGTTCTAAAGGAAGAGAGGCTCTCAAAGCCTTTTTAAATGGTTTTCTAGTTGCTTTTCCTGCTAGACATGACTCACAAGTTGGCAAATCAGATAGTGAACCTTGGCCTAAGAGACCTTCTCTTGCCAACCTGTTCATCCTATCTAAGCCAATATGTCCTAGTCTAGCATGCCACAAATTAGAATCAATACACACAGTATTTTGGCAAACAAAAGCACTACTAGAATTAAATGAATAATCAATTGTATCCAATACAATGAAACCATTATTAAGAAAACCATAACCATAAACTGTATCACCCAGATACAAAACCAAAGAATTGTTTTCAAATACAACTCTAAAACCATGTCTTAAAAGATAAATAACAGAAACAAGATTTCGCCGAATGTCTGGAGCATACAACACATCATGGAGTAACAACGTCCGGCCACCTTGCAAAACTAATTTGCATGTGCCTATGCCATGAACCTCCACGCTTGAGCTGTTCCCCATCGTTATTCTTTTGCTTCCTCTTGGAATACGACGGTATTCCACGAAGCTCGAGCGTTCCCTTGTTATGTGTTTTGTCGCACCTGAATCAACAATCCACAAAGGATTTAGTTCAGCAAGCATAGTAGAACTTGTTACATAACAAGATGAGGTATAACACACAGTACATACCTCTTGCTCAGTGCAATCACAAGCAAAATGACCAAGCTGTTGGGAAATGCCATGTCAGCATTTGCCACATCAGCCTCTATTGGTTTTGATGATAATAAGCATGAATTACTAATGGCTATATTGAGTTATGATGTTTTAGTTCAAGATAAGAACAAGTGGACCAACTCCAAGTCAAATCCATATGCAAGTCAAGGCCAAGATCATGCCAAGACAGATATGAAGATGGACATGAAGTCTAAGTCAAGATGACCATGCCAAGATGGACATGAAGACCGTTGCACAAGATCAAGTCAAAGATCAAGACTTAGGCTAAATCAAGGCTTAGGACACCTTTGCATACACACACATGTAAATACATCCATAATATGTAATCCATGTTACTAGAGTGACCTAGGACATGTTAGTAAGGTGTACAACGCTTAGGATTGTCAAAACGATCCAAAAATCCAAGCCATATCCCAGCCCAAAGTTGTTTAGAAAAACAGAGCCCAGACGGATGTCCGTTTGAGCAGACGATCATCCGTCTGTTTTCATAACTTTGTTTCTCGAAACAACGAAGGCCGGACGGATGTCCGTTTGAAGCCGGATGTCCAGCGTCAGACGGATGATGACCGGGCGGGCAGACGGATGTCCGCCTGGCGTACCCAGACGGATGTCCATCTGGGCAGACGGATGTCCGTCGAGACGGATGTCCTCGGGCAGACGGACGTCCGTCTGGCCCAGATTTGACTATAACGGCTAGTTTAAAGAGAATATCCTCTACAGCTGTTTGCAATGGATACTTTTGAGACGGATGACCGTCGACTAGACGGATGACCGTCCGACAGCTCGGACGTCTGTCAGGCTGAAAAACAGGACAAAAATGTGTCCGTTTTCTATCCGTTGGGGATTGGGTTTTGGCACTCAAAGGTGCTCTATATAAACCCAATTCACCTCATTTGAGAGGTACAACACTCACACTTGATCACCCACTCCCCAAGTGATCCTAAAGCTCTCAAATTGCAAGAAAGCCTTGTGCTTTGCCTTTCACCTTCTCCCTAACCTTGAAGAACATACCAAGGTGTTAAAGTAAGCTTGTGGAAGTCAAGCTTGAGGTGATTGAAGGCTTTGGTGGTGCATGCATTTCATATCTTGAGCATACAACTCTTATTGCATCACACACACACAAGAGGTAAAGTGTCACACCTCTTGTTAAGGTAACATCCTTCTCTTGTAACTGTTTTCAATTCTAGTCTAGGTAGATTAGAATTGGTTTTGGGTACTCTTGCCCGTGAACAAAGATTGGTTGGGTGCTCTGCCGCAAGTTGAGGGGTGCTCTTGCCCTAAGATAAACAAAGATTGTAAAGGGTGCTCTTGCCCCGTAACAAATATTGTAAAGGGTTTGATCTCTACCCATTGTATTGAAAGAGAATCAATAGTGGAATACTCTCTTGAGGCCAAGAGAGGAGTGGACGTAGACTTGCAAAGTCGAACCACTATAAAATACTTGTCTTTTGGTTGATTGTATTGTTTAATTTCATTTGAATTGTCAATTTACCTTGTATTTCCGCACAAACCGAAAAATTGGGACAATCCACTAGTTGCAACCTAATCACCCCCCCTCTAGGTTGCACCAACACAGGCTTTCGGCACTTGAAGCAAATCAAAGCTGATTTCTTCTTGCCAGCACTAGTCCCCCTTGAACGCTTGGGGCCACTCTTGTTTTTGTTCCCACCCTGGTTAATTTGCTTGGACCGCTGAGGTTGAGCTTTCTCTCTCTTGCGCTTGAAGCTTGCGCCCTTACTAGTGCTAGCTTCAGCAGCAAATACATTAGTTTGAGGGGCATCGGCCAACATATCGGATCCTCCTCTAGCTCAAGGTGCTTGGCAGCTTGATCAAATGTCTTGACCTCATCAACATGAGTCAAGAAGATCTTCATTTGCTCCCAAGACTTAGGCAATGACCTGATGATGCAGAGACTTGCTCCTCATCAGTCTTCTGGCGCCCACATGCGCTCAACTCACTAATCATGTTAGACATGATGGTTATATGCTGCCTCATGGTGTGACCTTGGCGCATCTTATAACCGTCAAATGTGAGTCTGAGCTGGCGGCCTCTTGTGGTGGAAGTCCCTCCATATTGAAACTTCACAGCCTCCCACAAAGACTTTGTAGTCTTATGCTTCTCAAACCGAAGCATCAGGTCATTCCTCATGGTGCTTAGGATACTAATCGTAGCTGCCCGGTATTTCCTCTTCCAGGCATTGTAAAGCTCAAGGTTCCTGCAATATTGTGCAGTGGTACCTTCCTCAGGTGGGGACATGGTCTAGTTTACGGTTTCCAGCATGTTCTGTTCTTCTAGGAGATACTGCACCTTTCGGTGCCAAAGGTCATTATACCTCTTATTCGGTTTATCTCCTTTCGCGAAGTTAGCAACAATGCTCTTGGTAGCAACCATTTATTCTAGAGACATTACATACTAGGATGAGTTCAACTATTCTAGCATAAAACACAACTCAAGCAACAGCAAATCACACTAGCATAGTCAACCTATGGGATAAGCATTTAAACCAAAAGAGATGCTAACAAACATTCAATCAAATTCTCATGCAATCCCACATAGACTTATACACTGGTTTCATTCTGTGCAAGAAACATGATTGATAGACCCATAAAAAACAGTTTTATTAAAATAAAACATGCAATCATGTTAAAGCTATGAGGTGGTTCACACAGAACACTTCTACCTCATTAGCTCCCACTAGGCCCCATTAGGCCCTCAATGCCCAAACACCACACAGATTGTCGAGCCATTGGTGTCCAGTAAGTTAGAAACACATTCTGAATCGGACAGACCAATATCCAAAAAATCCATCTCCCGGACGGAAATTCCGTCTACCTTTTATGCCCGGATGGATGACGGCCGGCCCAAACGGAAATTCCGTCGCGCAGACGGAGACGGATGACCGTCGCCCAGATGAAAATCCGTCTAGCATTCTGTGACCAGAAAACGACTTTTTTTTGGATTTTTTTATGAACGAAAATTTTCCAAAAAACGGTAAAACACATTTTTTCACTCAAAAAATCATCCAAAAATACATGAAAAAAATCCATCAATAAATTTTAAACAAAATTAATTATCATAGGTAATCAATTCATGCAAAAATTTACGAGGGAAATTCTCAAGAATCTCCCACTTGGATCCGAACCCAAAACATAAGGGTTTCCAAAACCCTATCAATTCTCCCATGGGTTTCGTATTAAACCCTGGATTCTCCGTAAACCCCTGATCCTCCCATTGGATCCATACAATAAAATTAAACAATGGGTTGGAACAAAAAAACCGTGGGAACCAATGGCTCTGATGCCAATGTCGGTAATACTCCATATATATATATCAATGTTGTTTAATTGACGGGGAAAGATTCCTTACTTGGATTCGCTTTCCCTTTTATGAAGTATTCGCAGCGGAAGTCTAGATCCACGTTCTCGTTCCACCACAAAGCTTTACTGGGGAGATTCCACAATCACTAGGAAAGGAAATGATATCCACAATCCAAATGCCGTGGATTAATGGAATGAAGATCAAAAGCGAGGAAAGGAAAAAAATTCCAAGCCTACGATTCTAAGAGAAAGGAAGAGAGAGATGGAGCCGCCGTTTCTCAGAGATAAATCTCGTGCGAATGAATCACACACTTACTCACTATGCGGTGGTTACCGAAATATATAACCCTATTTTGTAACCGCCCTAATAGTGAGTTTCCAATATTGCCCTTGGGCATTTAATTTATTAATCATATTAATAAATTCCAACAGTATAATTGCAGATTTTACAGCGGCTATCCTATAGCTACGAAAAATATAACTGTGGATGTTCCGCGGCTAACTTCTAACTACGCATATTGTAGCGCCAGATGTTTCCATGGCTATATATCTTTTAGCTGCGGATGTTTTTGCATCTCACATTTTGGTATACACATTGTAACAACTTACATTTCTGTGGCTAATCTATAGCTTCAGTATATTAACTTCTGCTGCAATGCTATAGGTGTGGAATATTTGTAGGTATTTCATCTACAATGAAGATGTAGCGATAGATTTTATTCTGCAAATGTATCCACAAATCATCTATTGGTACCGATATTAGTGTGGATTGTTTTATAAATTTATATCTACATACTCTTTATAAATACTATAACATATATAAACACGGATCAGTAGATATACATTTCTTTGCAACAAATGTATGGATTTATATTTATTGAATTCATTGTCATTTGAAATCCATACAAATCAATTAAAAATTTAAAAAATAAAAAAGAAAAAGAAGAAGTTATTTGTCATCCAACTAACTCAAACTAGAATAACTGCAAATTAAAACTTATATCTAGATAAAGAGTCTGTGTTAAAGCTCAAAGTGTACTTAAAAAAAACACACACACAAGAATCAACTAATCGATCCAAGCCTCTCTACTTTATGATATGTGGAACTTTGCGGTGGTTGAATCGACTTCTTAATAAAGTATCCTGCAATCAATATAAAAAAAATAAAATAAATAATAATTAATCAAATTATAACAAAAATTCAAAAAAAAAAAAAAATAAATAAACCCCATAGTTTAGAGTATCATTTTACCTTCATGAGAACAAGATGCATCATTGCTCCTAAAAGAGTGATTTATTTCATGACTATTAAAGTGATTAAGCCTCTATCACAAGTATACAATATTTGCAAAATCAATAACAATAAGAATCATAGAGTTTTAAGAATAAAATAAGCTTTAGAGATTGATTAAATTTTAATAATATTACCTATTCCTGAGATGAAAAATCTTCCATCTAACAACTTAGATTTGATTGTTTAACAATTGACTTAAGTTTCTAACATATTAACTTTATTTTTCAGGAAAATAACTTGTTCATGGTCATTTTCTCTTCCCTTTTCCTTAGAGGCAAGCCTAGCTCTCAATCCTAGTCCTTGAATGTGTTTATATCTATCTTTCTTTAACATCTGATGAGAAAAGATGTTGATGTCACGATTATTACTCTCACCATTGCCTTGAGAGGCATCAGTTTCTGCTATCTTTTCCTTATTTTTTCCTGCAATTAACATATAAAATATACATATTATACACATATTTTACTTGATTTTATTTGGAAAAATAATTAATTGACTGGTATTTTGATTAAAAAATAATAAAATAAAAAAAATACAAGTGTTTTTTTGTGCAATCTCATCAATTGGACATTCATCTGCATGTTCATGAGTGATTATGTACAAAACTTACACTCAGTCCCAACCTCCCCCCTCCCAAGAATCCTAACCTCAATACGACTCTTCAACCTAAACATAATTCTAGTAGGACTGACCTAAACCTATTAGGATTAACCTAAAACTATAAAACACCCACAACAGCCCCTTCCCTAACCCAACCGAAAACCCTTAGGCATCAATTTCCCAACTCTAGCTTCAGTTGTCAATTCTTAAATTCCATTACACTAACAAAAGAACCTTAATTCCTCATCAAATAAACCCTAAACCTAAATTCCAGACCTGAAAACTAAATTACAGCAAGGTTACAAGCTTCAAAACCAGAATTCCCTAATCCTAAGCTTGGCAAAACGGTTCTAGGGTATTACCTTACAGCATTAAATTTCAATTCCTCCAAGAAACCTCCTATTACAAATGTGTACAGCCTTAGAAGGCTGCTGCATGCCTAAGAGAGGATTGATATAAGATTTCTTTATTACAAAAGAATACAACAGATATAAAAAACAGATTTTCTTTATAATTAAGTGCTTGTTACTCCTCCAAACTCCAAACTCCAAACTCCAAACTCAATATCTAAAGGCTCGGTTTTCGTTCAACTAAGCAAACCAAGTAACCAACATCAAAGAAAAAATTGAGCCACAAGAGAATGAATTTGCCTTATTAGGTAATTAACCCACCATCAACTCCCACTTAACAATTGCTTTTAATTTTGAGGTATTACTAGTTTATACCAAAGTTAAGCTTTGTACTGATTACTGAATCAAAAAACAAGGCTGAGCAGGCTATTGTGCCCAAGTAAACAATAAATAGGACATACATACTCATCCATGCAACAAAACCCATAAATCTTAACAATTTACCATAATGTAAACCAAATCAGAAAATCCAAGATTATTCAAAATCTCAGTTTCAGAATTCATAATTAAAGAAGAAAACCAAACTAAAACTAGCAGTCTAGCACAGAACCTCTGAACAAGAACAATCCGAAAAACAAAAGAGTGAATCAGTGAAATTAACAATCTGCAACTAGGGTGGAGGATTCAACATTTGCATCCAGCATAACCTGCACAAGCAGATAGAGGAAGTTGTTCCCCCCCCCCCCCCCAAAAAAAAAAAAAAAAAAAAAGAGTTAACAATTCGTCTCTTGAGAAGAAGAGGCTGCCGGAGGTGGTTGGCGAAGGCAAAGATTGTTGCAGCCAGTGTAGCAGCAACCATGTAAGTCACCGGAGAGGAAGGGGGGAAGAGGCATTGCAGGGAGGAATGAGAAGGTGACTCACCTTCGGCCGGAGAGAAAACCATCAGAGAGGGGCTGGAGATGCTGGAGATGGTTGCTGGCTCTCTGCAACTCCTGTGAGTGCAATGAAACTCTAGTCAAGAATTGAAAGGATTGCTAACAGTAGCTCTATTCAAAAGATGAGTCTTACCCAATGATCTGATCCAGAGGCATAAGGGTTTCCTAACAGGATAGGAATTTTAAAAATAGAATTTCATACACGAATTATACGAATGGCAAATCTCATGGAGGTCAAACTAGCAATCAAATTATAGATTAATACCAACAAATATCAGAAATAATATAAGAATACTACACTGAAACAGAATATCAAATTGATTATAAAATAAAGTAGAAGTAGAAATTCAACTAAGAAGAGGATTCGAGGAAATAACACAAAGATAAGGTTTTAGAACTGTGGGTGTGTTCAAAACATAATCCAATCCTTAAATACAAAATCAAATTTGAAATCAAGGATTTAATTCCACAGAGAACTGACAATCTTGCAAGATATATGACCAATCAAGGTTGGTAAACAGAGTCATCTAGCAGTCCATTGGGACTCAAGACTTTCAGAAACATGGATTCCACCAAATTTAAATTAGTGGTAACCATTGAGAGCTTCTAAAGTATAATCATTTGAGAAGGTTATACGTACCACTGCAAAAGATCTAGCACAGAACTATCAATTGAAAATGCATCTATATATCCAATGGATTAAACAAGTTTCTTTGAGTTCTATAGTATCCTCTCAATGCTATGTTCATATGTGTTCTTTTCTGCTAACAACTACACACAACCCTAAAGTAAAAAGAAATAATAGTAAAGAGATGAATGAAAAAGTATTCAAACATGATAAAAATAAAGGTAAGAACAGGTAAAAGAAGCTTTACAGATTTGTACTAGTCACCTTGCAAAATTTGGAATTAGGAGATCAATCCTATCTACTGCAAATGGAAGAAGCTTTGAGATTCTGACTCGTGCAATCGAACAACAAACAACAAACAACAAATCAGAGTTGTGTTGATTCTTCAGTTCAAAAACAAAAAAATGAACAGAGAATATTCTGGATTATTCTACCTAGTTTGTCTAAAAATGCCATTTCTATTGAAGAGGAAAAAACCCGTCGAGGTGGTGATGCCTGTAAAACAATTCAATTCAAAAGAATTTTTATTGTTATATGTTAATTATAGTTTGCTTTCTATTAATATTATTTGCCGTTCTTGTAATGTAACTACAACTAGAGTTGTTTTTCTTCAATCTAACTCATTCAATTTGAGGAAACAACTAATAATGCAATTTGTAGATGGTATACCCAAAAAAAAGAGTCACCAACTTAACTAAATAGTTAACTTCCTCATATTAACATACTTCAAATGGCAATCAATTCTTTATTAGAAAATGGGCAATCATGGCAAAACATCATTACAATGAAATTTTCCATTGCTGTCTATAGTATGACTTTTACAGTTTGTCATTGATCTTGAGACAAAATACCATACCTTTCAAGTTAAAGAAAAACTTTTTGGTTTAAATGTAACATTGTGAAAAAAATAGGAACGTTCCAATTTAAGTTGTATATATTAACAAAAGATACCATAAAAGAAAAATCTATCGTGCTAACAGAATAATACATTTCTTATAAAAGTAACTTCAATGGATCAAGATTTAAATGCTAGTCTTAATAGAATTGTTGGTTTTCTCCAGTGTCTCAAACTTGAATTTATAATTTTTTATCTTTCGCAACACATCTCCTCTTTAAAATCATAAAATATAAATTTAGATCGAAAGAAGAATAACCGAAGAGATCACTGATTGTCATTGTTGTCTTTACAAACAAAGCAAAAGAAAAGAAATTAAAAACATCAAAAGTATATCTATAATGCTTCCCGTATGGTATGAAGCTTTAAGGAGCGTTTATATATAACATGTTTGAAATGGTTTTGAACTTCAATATTCACCTCTCATAACAAATGTATGGAAAAAATTGTTGTTACTTTTCGCATTTTAGCATTCATGATTTGTAACAACCAAAATGGTTTAGAAAGAAATGACTTAGTCATCTTTTATCCATCCTTTTATGTATTTTATACGAAAGATTACCATATGCTTGTCCGTTGAATATGATTGAGTTTACACGACAAATCTTTTTAAATGAAAAAGAGAACCTAAATCATGTTTTTTTTTTGTGAGAAACACCAGGTTCAAATGATTCAAGAGTTAATATACATTTGCAATTAAAATGACCATTTTACCATCGAAGTTAGGGAGCATTTAGAGTTTGGGTACACCATGACCTCTAGAGCTGGTGGTTTCTTCCCACGGCTACAGAGAGACTAATGCTAAGATAAGGAATTAAATCTTGAAACTGAAAGAAGACTTTCTGGATTAGTTGTGATGTTAGGAATAGAGCGATCAATTGCACACAATCGAATAGAAAACAAGGAACGAGACATGGATTTTACCCTGGTTCACCTCAATGTTAGGCTACATTCAACATTAGATTTTTCACTATATTCTTCATAAAAATGACTACATACAATGTTTTATATATATATATATATATATATATATATATGGCGTTGCTCCCACACACCACTAGGATGGCTTCCTTGGACCTGGTCCTAACACAATGTGAGCATGAGCCATACTCAAGATTTGGGTAGGGATTTAATGACTGAAAATCAAAAAGTTTTACGAAAGGGCCAAAGTTGAAACAAAAAACAGAACCAACAACACCAAATTGAAATCAGATTGAAATCAGAACCAGACTGAGCAACCCTATTAAGAAAATCATACCAACCCAAGATCCGTTGAAGAATAAATTTTTGTTTCATGCTTTTATTATAAAAATGTATTTGATGCTCTCAATCTTAGTTATTATGTTTTTTGTGTAGTCATCATTAGATCATATAGTTGATGTTTTCATGAGGGTTTTTCTTATGATGATTTGAAAAGAATGGTAGAACAAATTCATCGACAAAATAACAAGAACTGATAAAAGAATAAAATCAACACAAACGCTTAATACAAACCAAAACTGTGTAAAACCCAAATTGAATACTTCCTAATGGCTTGATTTTAGTTTCCCTAAAACACACAATGAAAATGATTGTGGTGAATGTTAATTGTAGTGTGTATTCCACTATAATTTGAATCATAGGTGGCAGTAAAATGGTTATATAGTCTAGGATGACTACCCCTCTATTTAATTGAATCTAAGTAAGACCCTGATATTGTTTTTCCTCATTTAGTTGAGTTTAAGTAAAACTCTAATTAAGAAATTAGAGTTGAGGGAAGAACATTATAAATAGAGGGATGGAATACCACATAGATGATTGAAAAAAAAAAAAAAAAAACACTATCCTTTGCTTTGTGAATTCTCTTTGGAGAAAAGCTAATTCTGAACCTTCATCACTGTGGTTCGTCAATTTGGAAGTGGGGAAATAACCTACAGAGTATGCAAGAAAAATCAAGGGATAGGAAACACAAAGATGCACCTTCTATGTCTAGATCTATTGTAGTCAATATCACTAAGGTAAATGATCTTAAACTCATCTTTTTATGATTTTAATTTACATTCAAACTAGATTCGTAGTATTAGAATTAGGGAATATTTTAGAGACATGTAAGGATTAAAGTGATTAATCACACACAATCAAATAGAAAACAAGGAAGAAGGAGACACAAATTATAACTTGGTTCACCTCAATGTGAGGCTACGTCCAGCATTAGGTATTTCACCATATTCTTCTCGAAAACAACTATGTATAATATTTTGTTACAAGCAAGTTCTGAAATATTGAATAGTGTCGCCGTGTTGGTGACTGGCAACACCACCGACACGGTGACATTTCGCCGACATGTCGATGACTTTTGGTAGGGGTGTCGATGAAAATTCGACCCTTGGTTTCGGGGGGTATTTGGGGTCATTTGACTTGAATTTTATTTTGTAGCCTAGTTTGAGGCCAGTAAACACATTGGGAACATTATTTTGGCCTAAAACATAACTTAATCTAAAGTTTCTGATTGTCACATGCCAAGCTATATGAGGGCAAAACTGGAAGTTTGGAAAACTTATATAAACTAATGTAAACATATAAAGAATACACAAATACACAATTGGTGAAGAAAAGTATTAAAGTTTACAATTCATTATACAATTATGTTGAGTATGATTCATGCTTCACATTCTGTTGCCGACAGAAACGGGGGTCCTATTCCTCGATGAGCGGGCGAGGTCCGGGAGGCCGCCCAAGCGGGGGTGTGGAGGCAATGTCTCCGGAGCCTGTAGAGATGTTACGTCACTTTGGAAAAAATCAAATGAAAAATCGGTGAAAAATCGAATGAAACCCTGTTAAATATGGTGAATTTGGCGATATATAGCCAAAAATTGGACTTTTCGTGATATATCGCCAATTTTTTAGCAATATATCGCCCACATTTGGTATATGTTGTGTCGTTGGGTGGGTGGAGAAACTCTAAGCCACAGCTATTCATGGGCCCAAGTCAAAATTGTAAAGAAACTCTGAGGCCTAGAGAAACATGGACCCTCTATAGGCTATGAGGGCGTTGTCCCCACACCCCAGCTGGGGTGGTCTCCTTAGACCCCATGTCGATCGACAACATAATGTGGAACATGAGCCATACTCAAGAAGACACCCCAAGATAATTGAAGAAAAGCATAAACACCACATAAATTTTAAGAATCTTACCATATTTATTTGAAGTTATAATCTTAAGAATCTCAAGATTATAATCAAGTAATTGTTGTTACTTCAAGTCTTCAACAAGGCATGGAAAATAGAGAGTTTAACCAAGTTATTGTTTATACTTGGCATGTTGAAAATGGTAAGGGTTTTGATTGCTTGAACCCTTGAAAAAATAGAGGAAGAGAAAATGTCATTGATTAAGCTACCTATCATCCCCCTCATGGATAGGTCCTATCGCACAAATAATATAGAATGAGCCTTCTTATAATAACAACATTACAATATTTCATATTAAATTTTAATTCTACATCTGTGATGTGTTTTAATAGAGCTTAGTGGAATTAGGATTAGAAAATAGAATAGAGGAAATAAAGACCAATAGAAGACACGGTTTTCTTGGTGATACGCAATCATCCCTAATCATTAAGCCCCAATGGGGTGATGAAAGTTCTCACATCCTTAACTACCATATTCCCTAATACCCTCAGGATTTTTATCCACTCCTGTTCTAACAAGGTTCTTTTCCCTCTAGTTACCCATTAGATGGTGGACATGTGTTTTTTTCTAAATTTATGGTGAAGATTATTTCATCTCTTAATCACTCCAACCTTAACTCGTTTCTACTTTCTCCCTCTTCACCTTTGGCAACGGCAACTCACCACCGCCACCACCGCCACCACCACTAGCACGTCTGCAACAACAATTAACTCCCTTAATGCAAACGGGAAAATAGAAAAACAATCTCCAAAGAAAATCTCTCAAGGAGCAGAGTATTCATCAATGAATTTCGTTGCATTCCCAGGCAGAGCAGAATCTTAAGAAGATCCCATCTCTTTTGGATATCCCCTCTCTGGTCGAGTTAATAAATGAATCGTGTTTGATTTACAAATCTTGTTCCTCTGCCTTTCTTGGGTTTTCTCTATTATGGCAATTAGTTTGTGTTTCTCTACTTCTTGGAACCAAGGTCCGACACGTCGGTGCATGTCGCCATGTTGGTGGCTGGCAACACCACCGACACGGCGAAATTTCGCAGACATGTCGGTGACTTTTTGTAGGATGTCGATGAAAATTGGACCCCCCCCGGTTGGGAAGGTGTTTATGGTCATTTTGGCTTGAATTTCCTTGTATAACCTAATTTGATGCTAATAAATACACTAGGAGCATTATTTTGTCCTGAAACATCACTTAATCTAAAGTTTTTGATTGGCACATGTCCGGCTATATGCGAGCAAAACTGGGAGTTTGGAAAATTCATATAAACTAATGTAAATATACAAAAAGAACACAAATACACAACTAGTGAAGAGATGTATTAAAATTTACAATTCATAATACAATTATGTTAAGTATGGTTCATGCTTCACATTTTGTTGCCGACGGACATGGGGTCCCGCTCCCTGATGAGCGAGCGGGGGTCCGGGAGGCTACCCCGGTGGGGTGTGGGGGTAGCGCCCCTTGAGCCTGTAGAGGTCCTATGTCACTTCAGCAAAAATTGAACGAAAAATCGGTGGAAAACTGAATGAAATTAGGTTATATAATAATATAAGGCGAATATATCGCCAAAAAATGGGCGATATATCGACTTTTCAATGATATATCGCCGACATATACAATATGTTGTGTCGCTGGGGGGTGTCGTGTCGCCCCCCAGCAACACAACAATATATCGTTGACACATTGCACACTGCTTGAAACCTTGTGAAGGAGTATGGTGGTATAGTAGGAGGAAGAAAAGAAGTTCAAGATATGAAAAACAAGGAAATTCAAGAGGTCGAGAAATTATGTGTTGAGAAATACAACATAAATCTGCAGCATTAGCAAGCACAGCAAGAATTCCATTTGGAATTCTAGGAGAAGTCATGGAACTCCAAAGATTTATGATGCCATCACTGTGGTGAAGCCATGGATTTAGGATAAACAACTTCTCACTTTCACTCCATCCGCTGATTATGAGTATAAGCGTTCTTCCTCTTTGTACTCTTATTAAGGATTTTTCTCTTCTAGTGATTTTGGTGTTCTCTTTCCCCCTTTTATTTGGGTTTTTATTTGATCGTGAGAGCTAGTATTTTGTAACGTTGAGGCTTGTGTTTCAAAGGATTTATTGTATAAGAAGAAATTTGGGAGATGCTTTTTTGTTGCAGACTTAGGTCATGGTGGCAATGGTGTTGGTGGTGAGTCGCCGTCGCAGAAGTGAAAAGGGAGAAGGCAGAAATGAGTTAGGGTTGGAGTGATTAAGAGATGGAATAATCTTCACCATAAATTTAGAATAAAACACATGTCCACCATCCAACGGCTTACTGGAGGGAACAGGACCCTGTAAGAACAGAAGCGAATAAAAATCCATACCTTGAGGTTTTGTAATATGTTAGAAACACTAGTGTACATCATCCAATCTGGTGTGATGTTTATAATTCTTTGATTATTATAAAAATTAATAGAATGAATTCTTCTTATATGTTTTGTCCAAAAAAAAAAAAAAAAAAAAAAAAAACCTATATATTTGTTGATTTTTTAAGGTCTCAACACTATCTTCAAAATTCTACTAATATGGTGCTTTTCTCCTCTTGACCATGCATAACACATGACTTTGGATCAGAACGATGAACAACTAAAGGGATTAAAAGTGATTAAAATGTGCAATAGATGATAGCTTCTCGATTTTCATGTAAAAAATTCTAGCATATAGAGAATTTTACAGAAAGAATAAAATGTAATGATGTGTGAAATATTCACCAATCATAAGAATTACATTAATAATTTTGGTTGTTACTAATTGATCTATTTCTTTTTATTTTATTTTTAGGAATAATTACTGTGTTCCCCTGTTGTTTGATTTTATTACTAATAAAATCCTGTTCTTTACGAAATTACTGTTGCCGCCCTTCCTTATAACGGTGTTAAGTAGCCGTTAAGTTTGAATATGTAATGTCTAATTTGCACTTCATTAAAATTAAGAAATCAAAAGACGATGCTACCCCATTTATAAAAACCAGATTATATGTCAATTTTACATTAAACTTCATTTATTTTGAATTAAAGAATACGCAAAATCCAAATCCGATTTGGTTTCCCACCTTCACTAAACTTCATTTATTTTGAATTAAAGAAATGAGCAAAATTCAAATCCGATTTGGTTTCCCGCATTCACTATGCTTCATTTATTTTGAATTAAAGAAAGGGTAATTTTCATCTGGACCCCCTGAGGTTTGGTCCATGTCATTTTTAGTCAAAAAAGATGGACACTTTGCATCTGCCTCCCCTGAACTATTCAATAAGATCAATTAAGGACAATTTGTGATTTTTATGACCAAAATACCCTCACATCTATTCTATAATAAGATTTGTATATTTTCTTCATAATTCAATCCAACGGTGAAACGTGGATCATTCCAATCGGATGAACATAAATCCATCTGAAAAAAATACACATTTTTAACTTTTCAATTCTCTCTCATCTCCTTCGTCTCGATCCTCGCGTCACCGCCATCTCTGTCTTTCTTCCCCTTCAACTCCGGCCACAATTGAATCGATTAGAATTTAGAACACTTTTTTCCTCTTCATCCTTTTTTTTTCTTGTGGTAAAAAAAAAAAGAGTCATCTTCGAGTATTGGCCCAGCCGTTTTCGACTGCTATCTCTTGCAGACAGAAACTAACAAGATCAACAAGAAATTTGAAAATCTTAATTGGAGTAACGGCACATCTTGAAGATGGATCCTAACAGAAGTTTTTGCATTTTTTCGTAAGAGCATTTTCCGCCTCTAATTTTTTTTTATTTCCTTGAGGACCCTCTAATCCGAACACCATTTGCCACCGCCTGCTTGAAACAGAGGACCCATTAACCTCAGAGTAAGTCGCAGGTTCTCAAGCAACAGAGGAGAATTTCATAATAGAAAAGATATCAACTCTTTGCCATTGGAGAATCAAAACTTTGAGAGATTGATTTGGAGTTAAAGAAACAGATAAGAATTTCATAGAAAACCAAAAAGATTGGAGTCGCAAGTTCTCAAGAAACAGAGAAGAATTTCATAATAGAAAAGATATCAACTCTTTGCCATTGGAGAATCAAAACTTAGAGAGAGATTGATTTGGAGTTAAAGAAATGGAGAAGAATTTCATAATAGAAAACCAAAAAGATTGGCAGAGAAAGAGAGATCAATATTTTCAATGTTTGCCCTCTCTCTCTCATTCAAGACTGCCGTTGTGGTTGACAACGGCACAGGGTCACACAGCACAGCCTCGCAGCCTCACGTCGGGGAGAGGAGCCTTTCTGCTACTCTTCCAACGCCACCGCAGACCAAAGAATAGAGCAAGGTTGTGACCGGTAGTGTAGCAGTAAGCATCCATGAGTAAAGACTTAATTCAATTGTCGTTGTCGCCTGAGTTGAAGAGGAAAAAATGCAGAGATTGTAGAGACGCCGGACTGAAGATGGAGACGATGAAGGAGACGAGAAAGAATTAGGGATTTAGAAATGTATATTTTTTCAGATGGATTTTTGTTCATCCGATTGGAAGATCCACATGTCTAAAATCTAACGGCCAATTGGAGGTAATGGAAGGGTGTCAGTATAAGAGCGGATCCAATAAACGCCCCCACTCTTTTGATTTTCACCGTTGGATTTAATTGTGAAAAAATATGCAAATCTTACGGTAGAATAGATGTGAGGGTATTTTGGTCATAAAAATTACAATTTGTCCTTAATTGATCTTATTGAATACCTCAAGGGTGGTAGATGCAAAGTGTCTATTTTTTGGACTAAAAATGACGAGGACCAAACCTCAGGGGGTCCAAATGAAAATTACCCTTAAAGAAATGGGAAAAATCCAAATCCGATTTGGTTTCCCACCTTCACTAAACTTCATTTATTTTGAATTAAAGAAATGAGCAAAATCCAAATCCAATTTGGTTTCCCACCTTCACTAAACTTCATTTATTTTGAGTTGAATTTGATTTTCCTTTTTGTTCGGTCTCTACTTGAGTTTTGTTCAAACATTTTTTCTTTATTTTGTGGTTTTTTTTTTTTTTTTTTTTTTTTGAGAATAAAACGGATTATAATAGTTAATTAATGGTACTACTATAACTTGACAAAATGGTAAATAAGTAAAGAGATAAGTATTAGGGTATTTTCGGGTTTTTGAGAAAATATAAAGATGCCACATCATAGTAAACTAACGGAACTTAATGGTAGGGGGCAATAGTAATTGTAAACAAAGTTAAAGGTTCGATTAGCAATTTTGAAAAGTACATGAGATACAATAGTAATAAAATTAAAGTACAGGAAGGCAATAGTAATTATCCTTTATTTTTATTATTCATGCTTATGAGAACCCAAATGCTTCATAGGGGAGCATTGTTCATCATATATGTCTTCGTGCACCAAGGAGCTCAGCTTCTTTGGTTTAAGTAGTCAGTTGAATTTGCGACTTTGCATCTCTTTCTCATACAAGGATCATTTCGCGGCTAAATTATCAGCTTTAATGAGCATTAACCATCATTTTTAAGCTAAAATATACTGTTCCTTGTGCCACACCAATGATTCTTAGCTTGTCACAAGATTGGGAAATTCAAAATCTCATTGATTATTCATTTGAGTAGGACAACGAAGATATTCAATTTCAAAAAAAATGAACTTATGAATTAATGTTCACAAGTAGCCTGGTAATCGTTAAATGCACATTTTGTTTATGTATTGTTTTTATGTTAAGATTATCATTTTTTTTAACACCATCATAGAAATCAGGTGAAAAAAAAAGGAATTGTACAAAGATCATCAATTACGGTGAGATGCGATGAAACCCATAAAATGGCTTCATTTTGGTCTAATTTGATAACAGGTGATGGTCAGATTTTTTAAATTGCAGCTGATTTCAAGAAAGTATAAGACACAATCATGGTCAAGGTAGTGCATCACTAACGTAGTTGTGGCTGGTATATTTGTGCAAGTTTTATCTGTGATGAAAGTTGTTTTGGAGTTTACAAATATAACTTGTAACATACTCATTTAGCTGCTTATAGCGCCCAACACATGACAGTGGCTTCAAAAACACCAGTTGTTGATGTTATACTCAATAAATTGCGTGATTGTCTAAAATGTTGTCATGTATATGGAGATTGTTCGAGACATAAGCAAGGAGTATGGTTTCAGATTAGATATCAACCAGCTTGGAGATATATAGAGTTTGCCACACATTTGTTAATTGGATCATAAAAGGACTCATATGAGACTATTCAATGGCTTTGTTGGAAAACTAAGCAATACAATGCAGGAAGTGTGGCTGAGTACACATTGGAACCTTATGGACGTTTCAGTAAAGCTTTTATAGCCTTTTTTGCATGCTTGCATGGATCCACTGAAGACTGTAGATATTAGCTGGTGTTTGATGGGACATTTATTACTTCAAAATATAAATGTACACTGCTTGCTGTTTCTGATATAATGCAGATGATTGTATACGACAAGTTGCATTTGGTGTTGTTCCATTTGAATCAACTGGGGACGATGTTTGACATAATTGATCGAGACATGCTTTGAAATATGTGGTTGAAAATGAGCTGCTTTTCATATCTGATTGGTACACTGGTATCATAAAAGGCTCACATCATGTCTTTTCTAGTTTTCCTCATGCACATTGCTTAGGCTACTTTAAGGAGAACATAAAAAACTAGTGTACCAATTAGATATGTTTCAAAACCAACCAAATCAGTGGGAGGGAAGGGGCGGGGGGGGGGGGGGGGGTTGGGACTCCAATGGTGTTAGGTTTTTTATTAAAATCTATATTATTTATATATTAAGTTTCAAAATTAGTTTTTGTATTTTTTTATTTAATTATTTTGTTTGTGTGTGGGACCCATGAGGTAAGGGTGGTAATGAGGCACCATGAGTAAAGGAGGCCCTTCATGACTTTGGTTATGAGGCTCTTCATGACATTGGTCATGGGTCTTAAAGGTCTTGATCATGGTGATGAGGTGGGCTAACTTGAATGGTGGAATTACTCAAATTCTAACTCTTGACCTTTATTTCTCATTTTAACTTCATGACCATTCATGGCCATTACCATTAGTGGGGGTTAAGGTCTTTGAATGGGTTAAATCCTATTCATTCCAAAGAAGTGAATATGAGAGTTACTTCTCCAAGTAGTGGGGAGGTTAGGTCAAGGGGGTTTATTCACATTAGTGGAGGAGGGACAAACCATTGATTCTCCATTAGTGGAGAATTGATTCTCCCCTTGTGAGGAGGTGTGGTTTGGGCCTATATAAACCCAACCCTTCCTTGCATATTGTGTGCAATTGAGACACTCCTCACTCACATTATTTGTTTATAAAGTTAATTTCTTTCTTGAGTTGTTTAAGTGTTGTGCTCTAGCTTTTGGCTCCTTGAAGGGACTAGAAGAACTACCTCATCTTCTAGTTGGAGGTTGCTTTATTTTGGAGGTGGTGGTGCGAAGAACCCTTGGTAGTAGAGTGCATCAATTACCTTAAAGACAGCATCAAGGTGTGACTCAACCTCATCAATCGGTGGTTCGTTCAGTTGCAACTTCAAGCTCTCCGGATTTGCTAAAGATCTTCATCTCTCAATTGTATTGCAATTTCATTTTTGTGTGTTTGAAGAACTTGTAATACAATTATCCCAACAAGTTTAAGGTAATTGATTTGGAAGATCCAATGGCAAGCCTTGGAGATGGTGACTTCAACAAAGACGGAGACAACAACATTGAGGTTGTTGATGGAATTAACACCGAAGGAGATCCTTCAAACAATAATGTTGAAGGCAATGTCAACAAACAAGGTGACGACACATTCGTTGCCATAGATGGTATGATATATCCATTCCTTGCTACTCATGATTCAATCCCCACTAATGTAATTCCAACTGTGACAGATCTTATCCCGGATTAGGGTAAGATGAGGATTGTCACTGAGTTCGACAAAATCGAACAATTTGGAGGTCAAAACTTCAAAAGGTGGAGGCAAATGTTGCTATTTGCCTTAGCCCAAATTGGGTGGCATTTGCCTTGACTGAACCCATGCCAAAAAAAAGTAATGATCCTGTTAAGGAGGGGAAAAGGGTGGCTTGGATTCAAGCGGACTACCAATGCAAGAATCCAATTTTGAATGTATTATCTAATGACTTATACCATGTGTATAGTTCATTCGAATATGCCTATTCGATTTGGGATGCTTTGGTTAAAAAGTATTCTCTTGAAGATGCTGGTTCAAAGAAATACTTAGTGGCTAGCTTTCTAAATTTTACTATGAAAGATAGTGACACAATATCAACCCAAATTGATTTATTTCAAATTGTGGTTGGGAAGCTAGCAAAAGAGAAAATGGTCTTACCTGAAGAATTTGTAACCGGTGCCTTGATTGAGAAACCTCCACCTTCATGGAATGCTTTCAAGCTGTCTATGAAACATAAGAAGACAGGATTGACCTTAGACTAGTTGGTTGTAAGGATCAAGATTGAAGAAAGGAACCGGTTCAAAGACAAAGGTGAAAAAGACCTTGGAGAAAATCGCCTAAAAGCGAATTTGGTGGAAACCAATAAGCAAAATAAGAAGAGGAAAAGTCATCAAGACTATGATGAGTCCTCTAAGAAGAAGAAATTGGCTTGTTTTGTTTGTGGAAATGTTGGCTATTTCAAAAAAGATTGTAGGTTCAAGAAGAAAAAAACAAAAAAGGTGAACCTAGTTGAAGATGATGTGTTTCTAGCTATGATCACAGAAGCCAACTTGGTTGAAAAACCAAAGGATTGGGTGTTGGATAGCGGTGCTACAAGACACATCTGTGGTGATCTCAATATGTTTTCCTCTTATTCCATGGGCTCAAACGATGAAAAGGTATTTATGGAAAATTCCCAAAGTGCCCCTGTTATGGGAAAAAGTAAGGTGACTTTGAAACTCACTTCGGGGAAGACTATTGTTCTCACCAATGTCCTTCATGTGCCGGATATTAGGTGAAATTTAATTTCAATTCATTTTCTTAATAAAGTAGGAATGAAGTTGGCTTTTGAAAGTGATAAGGCAATTATCACAAAAAACAATATATTTGTGGGAAAGGGATATCTTAGTGAGGGATTGTTTGTACTTAGTATTTACAATGTTGTAATTGAAAAGGATAGTACCTCTTCTGCTTACTTTGTTGTTTTGTCTAATTCTTTTGATTTGTGGCATGGTAGGTTAGGTCATAGTAGTGTAAAATATATCACCAAACTATGCAAGTTAGGGATGATCACCGATAAAGTGGAATCTCCCAAGGACAAGTGCAAAACTTGTGTGGAGGCTAAATGAACCAAAATGCCTCACAAGACTATGGATAGAAAGAGTGATCTCTTGGAATTGATCCATAGTGACTTAAGTGACTATAAGTCATATGAGTCAAGAGGAGGAAACAATTATGTTATCACCTTCATAAATGATTATTCTAGATATACCATGATTTATTTGCTCAAATCAAAGGATGAGGCCGGAAAGACATTTATATCTTACAAAACAGAAGTTGAAAATCAACTTGGCAAGAAGATTAAAAGACTTAGAACTAATAGAGGGACTGAGTATTTTAATCTTGATAAGTTTTGTGAGGAAAATTGAATTATCCATGAAACGACCGCTCCTTACCAACCGGAATCAAATGGGGTAGCGGAAAGGAAAAATAGATCTCTTAAAGAGATGATGAACTCCATGTTGTTGAGTTCTAATGTACCACTTGATATGTGGGGGGAAGCCATGTTGACATTATGTTATCTATTAAATAGAATCCCACATAACAAAACCAGTATGGTTTCATTTGAAAAATGGTTTGGTAGAAAACCAAGTATAAAACATTTACGTGTTTGGGGCTGTTTGGCCAAGGTGTTATTACCGGATTCCAAGAAAAGGAAACTAGGTCCCAAAACATGTGATTGTGTGTTCTTGGGGTATGCGATAAATAGCACGGCATACCGATTCATGGTAATTAAATCCATGGATGATGTTATTGAACCAAATAGCATCATAGAATCAAGGGGGACGTTGAGTTTTTTGAAAGAATATTCCCCTTTAACTCCGCCTTACCTATAAGTAAGGAGAGCCAATTGATCAATGGAGAATTGGATCCAATTGAAGAGAATATCAATCAATTGGGTATTAGTGATGGAAATCAATCAAGAACAAGCAAACGACTCAAAAGACCCAAATATAAGGATGATGAGTGGCTTGTTTACTTGGTTGATAAGGATCCTCTTAATTATAAAGAGGCTATCACATCACTAGATGCCATCTTTTGGAAGGAGGCAATCAAGAGTGAACTTGATTCAATCTTGGCGAATAATATTTGGGAATTGGTAGATTTACCAATTGGCTCTAAAACTTTGGAGACCAAGTGGATATTTCGGAAAAAGTTAAAAAGTGATGGGTCCCTTGATCGTTTCAAGGCTAGACTTATTGTCAAGGGATTTAGGCAAAAACCAAACATCGATTATTTTGACACATTTGCCCCTGTGTCGAGAATTGCCTCAATAAGGGTTATGTTGGCAATAGCGTCAATACATAACTTGGTCATCCATCAAATGGATGTAAAAACTGCTTTTCTAAATGGTGATTTAGAAGAGAAAATTTACATAAAACAACCAGAAGGTTGTATTGTAAAAGGACAAGAGCAAAAAGTTTGCAAACTTTGAAAATTCTTATATGGATTGAAGCAAGCGCCTAAGCAATGGCATGAAAAATTAGACAAGGCTCTAATTTCAAATGGCTTTATCATCAACAATGCCGAAAGGTGCTTATATAGCAAGTTTCATGGTGGTAAAGGCGTATTTATTCTATTATACGTAGATGATATGTTGATAATGGGGACGAGCTTGGCAATAGTGAATCAAACTAAGCATATTTTGATGTCTAATTTTGACACAAAAGACTTAGGGGAAGCTGATATGATTCTTGGGATCAAGATCATCAAGCAAGGGAATTGTATTTCACTATCTCAAGCCCGTTATGTGGAAAACATACTTACAAAGTATGGCTACCATGAACTTTCAGCAGTCAAAACACCTTTTGAGGTGGGATGTCATTTGAAAAGGAACTTGGGTGAACCAGTGAACTAGAAAAGGTATGCACAAATCATTGGTTCAGTTTCATATCTTATGAATTGTACACGTCCGGATATTGCTCTTGCGGTAGGAAAGTTGAGTCAACATACTCAAAATCCTAGTAAAGAGCATTGGAGTGCAATTGATAGATTACTAAGGTACCTAAAAGGTACTATAGACTATAGTTTACACTATAGTGGTAAACCAACAGTTTTAGAAGGGTATTGCGATGCTAATTGGATTTCGGATACAAACAAATCCTTAGCCACTAGTGGGTATGTGTTTACACTAGCAGGCGGTGCAATATCTTGGAAGTCCAAAAAGCAATCATGTGGAACAAGCTCTACCATGGAAGCTGAGTTCATAGCCTTAGAGAAGGCGAGAAATGAAGCTCGAATGGCTTAGAAGTTTAATGGCGGATATACCATTGTGGGAAAAACCGAATCCATCGGTATCACTACATTGTGATAACCAAGCGGCTATTCACTTAGCCAAGAATAAGGTGTACAATGGCAAAAGGAGGCATATATGCCTTAGACACAATCTTGTGCGACAGTACATAGATGAAGGAATGATAGCTATCGATTATGTGAAGTTAGAAAGGAATCAAGCTGACATGTTCACAAAGGCTATGTCTGTCAAAAACTTGTGTATTGCATCTACAGGAATGGGGTTAATGCCTAATCCTCGGGTCACATGATGGATACCCTACCTATGTGAAGAGGATAAATACCTGAATTAGGTTCAAGGGGTACAAACGAAGTCATGGGAAGACCGGTTTAGTACTACTATTTATAATTATTCCATTCTAGGGTGTAGATGAAGGTAATAGTACTACCACAAGGGTAAGGTTGAGCAAAGCTCTTAATTAGTCTAATCCCAAGGAATGTGGGGGTGTGTTAGTTGTGGTGCACAACAGAGACTAACCTAAGTGGATGTAAGTGGTTTGGCCGCCACTAATGAGAACTTATAGGCGAGTGCTCTAAACATTCATGAATCCAAGATATGGGACATGGCCAGTTTAAAAGACCAATGTGTAGTATAAAAGGTAGCTCCAAAAGTCGACCTTTAGGACATGGATGATGTGACGGTCAGCTACGCTAATGAGGAAAGGTTCAAGGAGTCTGACTCTACCCGTACTTTGTAGCGCGACTCATTAGACCTAGTGTAGGTTAAAGTTCGAAAGACACCTACAACGATGTGTCCTTTAGTGTCTAATAAAGTCACAACACGAGTCCTTTTTTGCAATTTTGAAACTTGTGGGGGATTGTTAGGTTTTTTTATTAAAATCTATAATATTTATATATTAAGTTTCAAAATTGGTTTTTGTATTTCTTTTATTTAATTATTTTGTTTGTGTGTGGGACCCATAAGGTAAGGGTGGTAATGAGGCACCATGAGTAAAGGAGGCCCTTCATGACCTTGGTTAAAGGAGGCCCTTCATGACTTTGGTTATGAGGCTCTTCATGACATTGGTCATGGGTCTTAAAGGTCTTGATCATGGTGATGAGGTGGGCTAACTTGAATGGTGGAATTACTCAAATTCTAACTCTTGACCTTTATTTCTCATTTCAACTTCATGACCATTCATGGCCATTACCATGAGTGGGGGTTAAGGTCTTTGAATGGGTTAAATCCTATTCATTCCAAAGAAGTGAATATGAGAGTTACTTCCCCAAGTAGTAGGGAGGTTAGGTCAAGGGGGTTTATTCACATTAGTGGAGGAGGGACAAACCATTGATTCTCCATTAGTGGAGAATTGATTCTCCCCTTGTGAGGAGGTGTGGTTTGGGCCTATATAAACCCAACCCTTCCTTGCATATTGTGTGCAATTGAGACACTCCTCACTCACATTATTTGTTTACAAAGTTCATTTCTTTCTTGAGTTGTCTAAGTGTTGTGCTCTAGCTTTTGGCTCCTTGAAGGGACTAGAAGAACTACCTCATCTTCTAGTTGGAGGTTGCTTTATCTTGGAGGTGGTGATGCGAAGAACCCTTGGTAGTAGGGTGCATCAATTACCTTAAAGACAGCATCAAGGTGTGACTCAACCTCATCAATGATATTAGTATTGTCCCAAAAGTACCTTTCAATCATCCCAACTAGTACCAAATCAAAAACCCCAAATTGGTTCTCAATATGAAATCTCGCAAAATCCTAATTCGGAAATCCATAGTGAAGACTTGAAAGTCCGAAGTCAAGGGAGATGACAATTGCGGACCATCCAAATTTGAACCCATTAGGTCTGACTTAGAATCAATGGATGTAGATGATGAAGATCTCAATTTGGAAATCCTGAGTGATTTTGGAAGAAGTTGCAGTTGAATGATGAAGGACTTGGAAGATGGACAAAGAGTTCAGTGCTGACACAATTGGAAGGTCCTATAGAACCAGATAAAACTCTTTCATAAGTTGGAAAATGACCCAAGTGGATCTTGTGGGTTTGGGAGACCAAAGGACCTTTTTGACCAAAAGGCACTACCTTGGTCGATTGTCTTGGTCGCCCCAAGTGATCAAGCCAAACGACTAAAGCTTCCCCGAGACAGATTTGGATATTTTTGGAAATTAGGTTTTTGGAGCCCTATATATTCAAACTTCAATCTAATTCGAGCCGCTTCGCCTCTAAGCTTTTGGAGAATGTGAGAAGAACCATAGAGCTCTCTCTTCAAGGCCAAGAAAGATCCCTAGGCATCCGTGAGAGTTTCCTCTGTCGAATCTTCTTCTTCAAGATTAGTAATCACTCGTATTATCTCTAGATGTATTCTCTCTTATGTTTCTACCTATTATTGTGATTGTGGGGATGGTCTTATGTTACTGTAATGACTTACCTCTTCATCCTCATAGTCTTAGAGTGAATGAGGTAGAATGAATCCTCATTCACTCTATTCCTTCCGTGAGCAACAACAATTTGATTTCAGTATTAAGCCTAGCATGATCTTCATGATCTTATTCTTACTTGAGTTATTTGGATTCTAATCCATGCTAGATCTATTCTTAGGTTATTTGTTGACCATGATCTATTGTTTTCTTATCTCTAGAGTGAATTCTCAATCACTCTAGTATATCCGTGAAGTTTGTGGAAGAAGCCTTATGTGATTTATTAGATCTTCACTCTGTTGACCATGTTAGATGCTTAGATCATGATAGATAGCCTCCATATGCTATTTTAGAATTTTCTTATTAATTTTTGAGTGTTTGGAACTCAAACGAGGAGTTTTCGATCGAAACTTAGGTTTTCTGTCCATACACAGAGGCTTCATTGATTGCCATGGAGCAACCAAGCCAAGCGACCAGGATACCTTGTGACAACAACTTTCTCTATTTGATCCCATTTTGACTCTGATCCTTTAGGATTTGTTCCTTATGATCAATACTTGTTTGTTTAAGATTTCTTTGGTGATTTTGGACCTACCCTTTGATCTTTTCTTTAGAGTTTACGAATCGAGATTAAGGTGAGTATGTTCACTCACAGTTGACATGATTACATTCCTAATATTGTTAGAACTTGTATTTCTTCAATTCCCTTGGTTGATTCCATTGCTGATTTAAGGTTAGAAAACTTCAAGCTGAAAACTTGATCATGGGTGGAAGGGAGATTCATGGGCTGCAAAGGCTTAGATGAAGAAGCAAAAGAATATTAAGGAAAATTAAGATAATATAGAACAAGGAGATCGATCATTTTTGGGGAAAAAAATCATTTTTGAGAGAAAAAGACCGAGTCAGGTCAGGTTGGGTTGGAATGGACTCGGCTCAATTGCCCAAAGCCTCAACCTTGATACTCTTTAGGATCATCTCCTATTTGAGTTTGACAGTCAAAGGCCAAAGTTACATCCCTTGACCCTGAGCTATTCTTATAATTAGTGAAGGAGAAAGAGAGATCCCCTGGATTTTTTTTCCTTCTTGTTTTTAGGGTGACGGTTGACAAAGGGCTTTAGGAATGGGCACGTTAGTGGAATTTTATCAAGTATGGACCATCAATTTCTCTCGGGATGAAGGACACATGTTCATCAATCACATCCAAAAGTTGAGGTATTTTTTAGATGATAATTTTATTTTATTTTAATTTAATCTGAATATATAGCTGTGACTGATGGACATGTGTCCTTCATCCAAAGGGAAATGGATGACCATTTTCTTTATAAAAAATGGACTTGACAAAAATCCGTACATTAATTGGTATAATACCAATCCTGATACTTTTGATTAATATTGAAGACTTCTTTGCCATCGCACGAGTATCGTTGACGTCGACAATCTTAGATTGGGACATGCGGCGTGAGAAATCCCGATTACGTAATTAATATGTTGAACCGTTAGTGTGATCATTAGTTGTCAGATCACACATCTCGGTCGAGATTTCAATATCGATGGCTCCTTTTTCAATAATCGAGATTGAAATCTTGACTTCAATGATCTTAATCCAATGGCCCACGATATCTCACTGAATGGCTCAAGCAAAATGTTAGGAATCCATGCTGTGATTAATGTAAAGAGAAACTACAGCCATTAGATCTCAAAAAGTCCATGTGTTGTAGTCTGAAAGTCATTTACTTAAAAATGTTAAAATTTTCAAAATCCATGTTTAATTGTGTCAGCATTTTGGAGGGAAAAAAAAATGATATGATCAAAATTGACTGATAAATGAAAGTATCCGTATCGGTTCCAGTACTGGCTTATGCCCAATTCATTACGGTGATATAAAAGTACTTTGGGCCCAGCATTTAGGGTCCCATGATATTCATAACGTTCCTAGTGGGCTAGAATCTATCCGAGTTATGACTATGTTAGGTTCAGAATGAGAGCTAAAAAGCCCACATGAGGCCCAATCATTCTTTGCATTTGATTCCTAGGTCTAATGGGAATTGAGAAACCCATAATTCGTACTCTTGGTATTCTCATCATTCAAACAAAGATTTATATCTCAAAATTGAAACCATAGAAAAATGAGAAAATAATAGGGCTTACGATTTCTTTCATTTTGTTTATTCCTGATTATCAATAATTTAATAAAGCCACGTTTCTTACTTAGAGAAATCAACTACTTAACATATTCTGTAACAAGAGACACTCTGTCTTATTTGAGTAGAACGGATTGGATTAGCTCTGCTGGTTGGTTCTAAGAGTCATGCTGATGGATGCAAAGTCGTTACATATTCAGTCCGACATTCTTCTTTTTTTCTGTTAAAAATATAAAAATGAGTATTAATATACAAATGTTACAAACAATAGTAAGTATATTCTATTTTGTAAATGGTAAACCCCAAAAAATAGTCATCTAACTTAACTAAATAAGTTAACTTTCTCATATTAACATATTTCTTTATTAGAAAAAGGGCAATCAATTATTTATTAGAAAAGGGACAATCATGGCAAAACATCCTTACAATGAAATTTTCCATTGCTGTCTATAGTATGATTTTTAAAGTTTGTCATTGATCTTGAGACAAAATAATATACCTTTCAACCTAAAATAGAGACTTAGAGATTTTTTTTTTGGTTTAATTGTAACATTGTAAAAAAAAAAAAAAAGTTTAAATTTAATTTGTATATATTAACAAAAGATATCATGAAAGAAAAATTTATCAATTTAAAATTTAAGTTGCATATATTAAAAAAAGATATCATAAAAAAAAAAATCTATCCTGTTAACAGAATATATAATACCCTTCTTTTAAAAGTAATTTCAACGTTTGAGTCTTCAATGGTAGTCTTAATAGAATTGTTTGTTTTCTCCAGTGTCCCAAACTTGAACTTATAAATTTTATCTTTTTTAAATCATATCTCCTTTTTTAAATTGTAAGGTTTAAATTTAGATTGAAAGAAGAATAATCGAAGATATCACTGATTGTCATTGTTGTCTCTACAAAAAGGGCAAAACAGAAGAAGTTAAAAACATAAAAAAGTATATCTATAATGCTTCTCATATGGTAAGAAGCTTTAAGGAGTGTTTATATATACATATTTGAAATGGTTTTGAATTTTCAATATTCACCTCTCATAACAAATGCATGGAAAAGTTTGTTGTTACTTTTCACATTTTAGCATTCATGATTTGTAACAACCAAAAATGGTTTAGAAGGATATGACTTAGTCATCTTTTATCGATGCTTTTATGTATTTTCATATGAGAAGATTACAGTATGCTGGTCCATTGAATATGTGATTGAGTTTATACGACAAATCTTTTTAAATGAAAAAGAGAACCTAAATCATGTTTTTTTTCTTTTCTTTTTCTTTTTCTGTTTCTTTTGACAAACACCAGTTTCAAATGATTCAAGAGTTAAATACATTTGTAATAAAAAAGACCATTTGATCGTGTCGCTAACCAATCAAAAATAAAATCCTATACTAATCTAGCAAGCAGAAAGAACGGGGTCAAACTATGGGGAACTAAAAGGCTAAATTACTAAGATTGTATTTATCAAAACTAAATTTAAACTAAATCTATTAATTAATGCAAAAACTTAAACTATGAATATGTGAAGATCTTTGGGATTTCGAATCCTCAATGCTTTTCCCTAACCGATATAACTCTACATTTCAAAGTAAATTAGGGATGGTCTTCCTAGATATGCCATATCTTCGCAATACTATCATCCTTTGCGGAAGCTTGGCACGCTTAGTTTGCTGAGCTATAGAACATCTTTGGCCAAACTCAAACACAATCAACTAGAAGATATAGAACAATCAAATTAATGAAATAAGCATGGTTCATCTACATCCCAATGAAAAGTAACTAGCTACTCATTATCATAAAATTCAAAGAAAAATAAAGATGAAACGTAAGGGGAGAGAGAGAGATGTGGTATTCTTCTTCAGCAATGAGAGATGAGAGCCGCATTTGCTGTCTTCTTTTCTATGGTTGGCTTCTCTTTTATGTCTCCCGCACACAATGAATCCCCTCTCTTTACCCGTCGATTTGACATTTATTCTTTCGGAATTTGGAAAAACTCAAAACTGGAAAGTTGTAGATATTTTCAATATCGTTCCATAGCATCTTGAATCATCGAAATCCAAGCTCATAAGAGAGAGATATGCTCAAAGTACTGAAGGTAGGTCTGTTTATCCGATTTTCAGATTTATTACCAATTTTGTTCCTTAGACCTCCACCTATTTCCAATTTGGCTAAGATCTCACTTTTCATGATTTATTGAGCAGCAAGATTGAATGCCATGATTTAAAATCCACCAATATCTAATATATTTGCCAACTTTACTCCATATTATCTCTAATATCCAAAATCACCTTATTCCTGAAAAATACACAAAAATACTCAATTAGCTCTCTTTAATTAAATAAGTATGGGGAATTAAATCAAATAAATAATGGTAAATGCATGCTTATCACCATTTTACCATCGAAGTTATGGTGGAGCATTTAGAGTTTGGGTACACCATGACCTCTAGAGCTGGTGGTTTCTTCTCATAGCTACAGATAGACTAATGCTAAGATAAGGAATGTAAATTGCGTGATCGTCTAAAATGTTGTCCTATGCATGGAGATTGTTCGAGACATAAGCAAGGAGTATGGTTTCAGATTATAATATCAACAAGCTTGGAGATATATAGAGTTTGCCACACATTTTTTAATTGGAACATAAAAGGACTCATATGAGACTATTCAATGCCTTTGTTGGAAAACTAAGCAATGGAATCCAGGAAGTGTGGCTGAGTACACATTGGAACCTTATGTACGTTTCAGTAAAGCTTTTATAGCATTTTTTGCATGCTTGCATGGATCCTCTGAAGACTGTAGATGTTATCTTGTGCTTGATGGGACATTTATTACTTCAAAATATAAATTTACACTGCTTGCTGCTTCTGATACAATGAAGATGATTGTATACTACAAGTTGCATTTGGGGTTTTTTCATTTCAGCCCGTTATTTGAACTGACAAGATTTTTTGCAACAGCTATCTGTAATTATACTCATACAAGAAAATTCTCATTATACTAATTGGATGGATTTATTTATTTATTATTATTTTGGGTTAAATAATTGGAGTAAGCCTAGTTTGATGGAACATGGAAAAGAAGGCTAACGGGGTTTTACCATGAAAAAAAATGGGAGGCACATCTAGATTTGAGAAGCAAAATTAGCCAATAAGGACGAACTTGAAGTAGAACAAGTGAATTTTCCCTTCCTATATGTTAGTTCAAAGAAAATTTATGCCATATTATTGCTGATTTTCTCCAATGTCTCAATACTACCTTCAATATTCTATGATCATAATATTTTTTTTCCCCTGGACCACACATAACACTTGACTTTAGATCAGAACGATGAACAGGCAAAGAGATAAAAAATGGTTAAAATGTGCAGTAGATTAATGGTAGCTTCCCATTTCACTTGAAAATTTTAAGGTATAGAAAATCTTGTAGAAAAAATAAGTTGTCATGCCAACGATGTGTGAAATATTCACTCACAACAATTACATTGACAAATTTGGTTGTTGCCAATTGATCCATTTTTTTGATTTTTATAATCCATGCTTATGATAAGGGAAGGACTAAGCCATATGATACGGATAAGTTCCATTAAATGAGGGGTGTAAGGACTAGGCAAGTTCAATTAAGCTCGACCAGGACCTGGTCAGTTCACTAATGAACCAAGGCTTAACTTAAGCGAAGAAATCCAGTAGGGTTTGACTAACTCCCTAAATCTTCAAGGAGGTTCAGAGACAAAGACGGGATATTCATGTCTCATGATCAAGTTGTTAAGAACTCTGACAAGTCAAGGAGTCTAGGTTTAGTAGAGTCCTATTCGGACTAAACGACCCAAATGAGAGCACTTATAGAGTCCGAGTTGAACTCCATCAATGCATGACCAAGGTAACTTCCTAAAGCTATAAATACCCACATCTTCACCATTATCGGGTAGGCATTCTAGAGTTATACCCACTGGCATTGTGATCTACAACCTGCTTTCTTCATCTAAAGCTATGTACTTCACTAACTTGATCATTGGAGGCGTTACTCGACCAACCCAATCGAGCATGTTTTTGCAGGTTTGTCTGCTTATATTATCAAGCAGGATTTTGGAGCAACAATTGGCACCATCTCTGGGAACTTGATCAAAAAGCCATCATGTGCACTAGATCAGGAATGCTAGTGGGGACGACTCAAATGAAGACAAACAAGAGGCCAACATAGAAGATGCACCCCAAGGAATGGAAAAGAAACTCCTCATAATGATGCACCAGTAGGTTCATCCAACCAATTTGCCATTGTTGATCAATTTAACGAATTGCAAAGACAACCACTAGAGACAAAAAAATTAATTAGAGCAAGCATCTATCATCAAGTATTTCCTCCAAGAACTAGCTAATGGGCTAACCCTATAAATCTGGATGGGGCACAGGGCAGTAGAGTAGCAAACAATGAGATGGACGATCACCCTTGGTCAATCAATCTCCACGACCTTCTAAGAGAAATTGAGAAAAGGGAAAAGGAAATGTCGGTGAAAAATCCCGACCATCACGTGGGGCAACCTCCGAGGACTCTCCCCCAGGAGATGATTACGGTGATCAACAGAGTAGTTCTCCTCCGTCGACCACCAAGAAGCGGTGGCAAACAGTGTTGTAGCCAAAGGAATAGACTATGATAGACAATTTGAGGAACTTGATGAAAAGTTAAAAAAGTTGAAGGATTTAGGTAAGGATGCCCTACATTCCATACTAAAAGATGACCCCTTTGTTCAAGCTATTTTGGAAAGTAGATATGCCTGAAAATTTCAAGTACCTGAGATTTGCTATGTTCGATGGGATCAAGTGCCTGAGACATCATATCATGCCCTATAAGTCGGTAATGTCCTCATATAGGCAAAGTCAAGCAACTATGTGCAAAATTTTTCCAGCTTCACTGACCGGAGCAGCATCCAAATGGTTTATAGGACTCAAGAAAGGATCAATTTGAGATTTCGACCAACTTGGTCGAGTCTTCTTATCAAGCTTCCAAAGTGGTATAAATACGAAGAAAAGAGAGGACGTCCGGTTTTTGATCAAACAAGATCGTTCGGAATCAATCAAAGGCTTGCTCCAGAGATTCAACAATCTGACCATTTAGATTGAATATCTGGACGAAAAGATCGCCTTCCATGCTCTTTATCAAGGACTTAACCATGAAGGTTTGCTCGAAAGACTAATGTTAGACATGCCCGAAAATTATGCGGACTTGCTTGAATGATGCCATAGGCAAGTTGAGACATCAAAGACAATTGAATCAAGAAAAAGAGAACCGACCACAGAGGCAAAAGCAAATAAAGACAAGCAACAAAGTAGAAGTCCAAACCTAGTTCCGACCAAAGGTGGTCGGATAGAGCCTAAGAAACAATTAGAAGGAACATACACACCTTTGTCGATCAAAGATTCTCATGCAAATCAAAAGCCAAGGCTTACTCAAGTGGCCGAACAAGCTTCAATCTCATTCAAAGAAGCGTGACAAAAATAATTATTGTGAATTTCATAAAGATCACGGTCATTAGACTAACAATTGCAGGCAGTTAAAGGCGGAGATTGAAAAATTAATCACCGAAGGACATCTAGAGAAATATCTTCGAACAAAGCAAGAGGCTCCCCAGTCACCTGCCAAACACAGAAAATGGGCAAGGTCGATTAGTAGAGAAAGAAGTAGAAGTCCTAGTAGAGGTCGGCCAAGAGAAGGAGAAAATAATCAGAAGAGAAAATGATCCCTAATCTATATAGTGCTAGGTGGTCCAACTAAAGAATCGGTTAGGCATGCAAAGAGGAAGGCACTGTATATAGGCAATGCTGAATTGGAGAAGCCAAACACTAGGGTTACCTCAGAACCCATTACTTTCTCTTCAAAAGACATGCAAGTAGGGGTGTAAATGGATAACCGAAATCCGTTTCCGAATTGGCATCCGCATCAGTTTAGGGGTATCCGAATCCGTCCAATTATTAATAGGATGCGGATATGGTATACCCCTTTCTTACCGATTATTATCCGATTAAGTTACTTATTTAGATTTATTATTCTTATTTTTATAAATTTTACCTATGATATGTGACTATTTTTTTAGGTTTTCTACTAAAATAGCTACAAAAGTTGCTAAATTCTTAAATTTCAAACCTAGCCCTCACAAATAAAAAGGTAATGATGTAACCAGGTAGTCAAAAACTTGTATTCAATCTATATTTGTGCCCATTTAGAAGAATCTACTTATTATCCGATTATCATCCGAATCTGCCAGAATCCGTCCGAGAACCGATAGGATATTATCCGAATCCGTCTGAATATAATAGGATGCGGATATGGATATACCACTATCCGATCCGAATCCGGTCCGTTTACACCCCTACATGCAAGATGTCAAAACACCTCATGATGATGCTCTGGTGATTAAAGTAATTTTGGTTGGCACGGAATTACACAGAGTTATGGTCGATACTAGTTCATCGGCAAATAAACTCTCCTTGGAAGCTTTTAGAAAGCTTAAGTTAGATGAGAAGATGCTCATCCCATGTGGTGCATAGTTATATGGTTTCACATGGTCCTCAACTTGAGTAGAGGGAACGATCAGGCTAGACCTAAGGGTCGGCAAACACCCACAAGACAAGGTCGTCCAATTGACCTTCATGGTAGTTGGGGATTTGTCAGCTTGCAATGTCATGTTAGGTCGACCAATCCTATGTGCCCTAGAAGTTGTAGTTTCAATGTTACATATATGAAATCCCTCACAAACCTAACCCGAAAATCTATATCGTAGGTCCGAAGACCTAAAGTGAAGGAAGAAGATAGCTGTGGACCATCCCATTTGGGCCCAGTGGATTTGACTTGGAACCAATGGAAGTAGATGGTGATGATCCTATGATAGAAACCTTCTTTGATTTTGGAAGAGAATGCAACTTGAATGATGATGGACTTGGTAGATGGACCATGAGTGCAGTGTTGACACAAGTGGAAGGTCCTGTAGAACCAGGTAAGGCCTTTTTAAAACTTTGAAAAGGACCCAAGAGGAGTTTGTGGCTTTTGGGGACCAAAATGCATTTTTATTCAAAGAAGGTACAGGTTGGCGGCTGCAAGTGTTAGGACAAGTTTGGTAATTTTTGGAAATTAGGTTTTCGAAGCCCTATATATTCAAACTTAGATATAATTCGACCCACTTTGTCATTAAGCTATTGCAGAACGTCAGAAGAACCCTAGAGCATTCTCTCCAAGGCCAAGGAAGATCTCAAGCATCCGTGAGATTTTTCGCTCGACAAACCTTCTTTTCAAGGTTAGCGAACACTCTTATTCCTTCTAGATCTATTCTCTCTATTGATTCTACCCATTGTTGTGATTGTGAGGAATGTCTTATGCTACTGTAATGGCCTAATCCTTCATCCTCATAGTCTTGGAGTGAATCCTTATTCACTCTATTCCTTCTGTGAACATCACGGTGTGATTTCGGTAAAATCCTAGCATGATCTTCATGATTGTTTCTCTTTTGATTCTATTGATTTCCTGTCACACCCCGCCCGTCGGGCCCGATTACCCGCCCGACGACCCGTGGGTGTGATCCATCACAGGATCCATGGTTTTAGTCTATCAATAATAATAAATACAAATACATGTAATCAAGAGCAAGAATAGTGCAATAATTAATAAAAAGGTTACAGGAGTCCAAATACTCCAATAAATATCCAAGAACTAACGAAAGAGGGAAAATCAAGAATCAAAAGTAATATCGAGTTCAGCGGAAGCAAAATAAATAACTAAATAATCTTCATCTTTAGGAGGCTTCATGCTCTGCAAGTTCATGTATCATTGTCTGTGCCACATCAGCTTCAAACGAGAAGGCTCTTTCATATGAATCATCTCCAACTTCCGACGTTGTGCAACCATCTGTACAGTTTATATAATACATACAATGAAAGGAATGAGTTCCAACGAACTCAGTAAGGAACAAGCAATTCTCATATATATATGTCAATACAATCCACAAATGCACAGATGAAATGATATGGATGGTATGCAGAAATATGAATGCTACTAAGATCTAACTATGCAAGTCTCTATTAGCTGACATGCTTTAAGATATACACCAGCCCTCCTTTGGGTAAGTCTCATCACTCTAATCCGGCAAGGACTGATTACCTCTGTAGGGATCCTGGGCAAAGGGGTAAGTCCACACCTGGCTCTCAAACCATGGTTAGGGGTTAAGTCAACACTCTCTCACCATGACCATTGACAATGAGTACTGATGCATGTCGGGGTTTCTAATCCAATGCAAGGTCATAATGGTAACATACTATATGGAGTCCAGATACTTCCCCTATGGCACCAACCAACTCGGTTCAGTATCCTTCGCAACCTAGGAGTGAGAATCCTCACGGACTGGCTACCTCTGTTGGACTCTACTCCTTAACCCTATGGTCATCCAAATATTATTGGGGCGGATGCTCTCATGACTCCTCACGACACTCGGTCCGTTCCTTGGACGTCCATGAGCCCAACCCTAACATATGCAACCCTACCATTACATGACCAACAGTGGACCACTGAGTCTCCGCACGGACTGGTTACCGCTGTTGGATGAAACATAGTCACGTCACCATTGTCACGGGTCACCCGGCTTCAATTCCCCTGCCGAAAGGGTAATAGCATGTGGGGTACCTAGCCATGCAATTCTAGACACTCCTAAGTATGTCATCCAGTAATCATGATAGTGGTGGAGACATCAGCGAGGCATGTGTCCCATTCCACAAACCTTCCGATATCCCAAGCTAAGATATCCCAAAGGAATACCCCTTCCATCACAACTACACTACAATCACTCTTTATCATACCATGAACAGTTGTGCAATATCATGAAAGATGAAGTACATCAAGGAATACCACAAACAACAAGTGTATAATAAGATTCACATGCTTTATACAATTACAGCAAGTTACATGATCAAAGAATAGTAAATAGAACAACAAAACCATCATGTATATGTAATTGCATATAAATAAGAATGCATGTCCTTACACGTAATTATGTAAAACTCCTCTAACTTGAATTCCAGAAACTATTATAAGACTTCTACTTGAAACAGAGAACACCTAGGCATAGGGTTACAAGAATATATAAGAGTCAAGAGTCAAAACAAATCCAAAATCAAACTTACACAGATACTGAAAACCGGCCGGTCGCTTAGGTTGAGGTTGACGACCGCCACTAGTGACCGCCCCAAAAACAGAGAGTTTCGGATCCGAAACTCGAGCTTCGATCATCCGTTTTCAATCCGGATTTCGAGTGATCATGGCCAAAGTCTCGAATCTAACACTCTAAGAGACACTAGGTGATAAGAAACCTAACAAATACCATAAATGGATTACCCAGAAACTTTGCCCTTGACTAGATCCATCCATTAACAAATGCAGGGATTCGTTTCTAGACAGGATCTCATCAAGAACATTGGAAAGGGAGTACAACAAATCAAATGGGTAACCACTAACAAAAAGGGGATGGGTTCATATCAATCAGAGGTTCAAAAGAAGAGAATTGCAGATGGAGATTCATTACCTTAATCAGAATCACCAAGAATAGAAGAGAAAATGTTTCATATCATTAACAGCACTTCAGACCTGAATCCTGCACGTTTCCACAGCCGTCTAATCGCCCAAAATAGCAGTCCCGAACATAATAATGCGTTAATAGGGCGAGGGATGTTATTTATAACGATCAGGGGGCAAAATAGGGCAAAACCCCGAAAACAGAACCAGGCGGTCGCTCCAGGCGGTCGCTTGGTTCAATCGACCGCCACTAGCAACCGCCCCCATGTATATTGCTATACAAGGGTGCTTTGCTCATGTGGTTGAAGACCAAGTACAACCTAACCCAAATGAAGACATGGGGGAGATCATAGTCCGAAAAATCAATCTCAATAGGTCAATAATAAAGGGGTTAGGGTTTCATCATAACAAATGGCTCATGAAAAGGTTATGATCACGGAAAGAGAGGGAATGATTGTTATCAAGAAAATAACAAGAAATCATAGGAAATCTAGTTTAGGTTAATAGAAACATTACCCATGAGGTTTCCCTCACATGGAAGGTTACAAGAGGTTTCCAGAAAGATCATTCAAGGGTTAGGGTTAAGGTTTCAAGAATCTATTAGCCAGGGTTAAGATCATGATGATGATCATAGATCTCAAAGAATAGAATGAGATCATGGAATAGATGGTTGCAAGGATGCATCATCTTTTTCCTGATCTCAATCAAGAACAAGATCGAAGAAAGAATAATTAGAAATGCTAATTAGGTTAAACATGGATCATGAAGAAAATATAGTGTGATCAAGGATAAAGAATTAGAGAATGATAAGTTACAATTTTAGTAAAGAAAACACATTGATTGGCTGTTAACAAGATCAAACTAAGGGTTCTTGGTTTGATCCAAGAGGTTAGGATTTCACCCTTTTTTGGCTCCCAATGAAAAGGTTGAGAGCACCGGATGAAGGGAAGTAAATTGATAGCCAATAAAACAAGAAAATATAGATGATCAAGTTTAGGTTAACACAAATATCCCCAAGGGAAAGAGAAACAAAGAATGCACAATCTGAAAAGGTGTTGGGGTGTTCCAATGAATTAACAGAAAATAAAAGGATTCCCAATTGATTACCCTCTCATGAGAGTTACCCAAGAATTTCCCCTCAAAATCTCACCCTTTTGGTTTCCAATGGTCCAAGGAAAATTAGGGATCAACTCCTCAATCATGAGGACACAAGGGAAGGTCATGGTAATAATATGAGACCTTCCCCACAATCATAAAGATAGGTAGAAAATTATGGAAAGTATCATTAAGAGCTTTGGTGGAATCAAATTCAAGAATCATCGCCATATGGCTTTCAAGAACATAGAGTGAATTGTGGAATTCACTCTAGGGATAAAAGAATTAAAGAAGAGGTCATTACAGCAGTGTAATACCCTTCTCAAAATCAGAATATCAGAAGTAGAGAAGAAAGAATGAATTAAAGAAGAAACGAATTGAATACTAACCTTTTAGAAGAGGAACCGATGAAGAAATCTGAACAGATGCTTGAGGATCTTCCTTGGCTTCGAAGGAGAGGTTCTAGGGATCTTCCCACGTTCTCCCAAGGTTTAGAAACAGATTGAGAGTGAAACACATGGAGTTCCCCCTTTTAAATAGCACAAAGAGTCCAAGAATTACTAGGGTTTCACCAAACTCCCCCCGGTGGTTGATTGATTGCCAAAGAGGAAGTTCAAAGGTCGATCCCACACTATCTAGAGGTTTAGAAACATGGTGGGAATAGTTTACCACGAAATTAAAGGAAATAAAGCTTTTGAAAACCTTCAAAACAGATATTTATCAAAATGCCACTGCCTGGACAACTTGTTCAAAAATAGGGATTTAATGGGCCTAACTTCAATATTTTTGGATGGGCTACTTTCAACACATCATATTACTTACCTAGTATGGAGGGAAGTCTTCAAACTAGGTCCAACCAAGTTCTTCTTCACAAATAAATAGTTCAACACCAAATCAAATAAGGTTTCCATAAGGAAACACCATCATCAATATCCATGGGTTTTGGGTCAAACACCATATCCTCTACTGAGATGGCCCACAAAGACATCTTCCTAAGATTTTCAAAGATAGTAAAACTGAAATCACGGTCAAACTTCAAAGTCAACATTAAACAAAACCCGACTTCACCCAAAACAGATCGGGTCTTCGGGCTAGATTTGGGCTGGGTGTCACATTTCCAATCCATGCTAGAGTTGTTTCTAAGTAATTTTCAAACCTTGATCTCTCGTTTTCTAAGTCCTAGAGTGAATCCCCACTCTAGTCTGTCCGTGAAATTTGCAGATTGATCCTATTATGTGATCCATTAGGTTTTTATTTTGTTGGTCATGATTGAGGCCTAAACCATGTTAGATAGTCTTCTAATATTATTTTAGAGTTTTCCTATGAATTTCAGAGTGACTGGATCTCAATGATGAGTTTCTGATCAAATCTAGGTTTTATTGTCCGTACTAGGAACACATGGTAAAAAATTCGAGGGGAACTCAAGTTTTGACCGGGTGAAAATGGGAAATTTAGGTGGAAACTTGAGAAATTTCAAGGAAACTGAGGACTTTTCAGTACAAGTTTCGACAGGTGTTAGAGAGTATTTTGGGGTGGGCTCCTGTATTTAAGTTAATTAGAGTATAAAAAATACATTTGTTGTATTTTGCTAAAAAAATCAATGTACATATGTCATTCAATGTACATAACATCAATGTAGAGTTGTTAAAATAGTACAATATAAACTTAGCTACTTAAGCACATAACATTCAATATATAATTTCTAACTTCAAAATAGTTGACAATAAAAGGAAAATACAACTTAGTGTTAAGGGAGTGCCAAGAGTGGATTCATCCTATGAGCTGAGTAGTACTATGCATTTAACATCCTCTCCTCCAACTAACGAACATAGACATCCCATGACATTTTATGTAACACCCCACCTAGCCGGATCCGGCCATACTCGAATACCCGTGGGGGTGATACACCGCAAGACCTAGGTTCAGTGACAATTCCATACAACACATGATATAACATAATTAAAAGGACAATAATAAATCAAGTTCTAATAATAAGTAATCAAATCTGGATTATCAAAAGGTTACTATCATCCATTATCTAAAGTTAATCAAAATGGACATTAGAGTTTGAAGCAATCATAGATTGTCATAGAGGAATTTAAACTAAACTGATTCCCTAATGGAATCCAACCTCATAAGAATAGTCTTTGCACGGGCATGAAGCTCCATGCAAATCTACATCCTCTTCAGTCACTCCTTCAAGGAAGCCTGCCAACAACGAATCCTCCACTTGGAAGGAGTCTTCATAACTTGCAGAATATTCTAATAGAAACAAACATATAAAAAGGAATGAGTTTAACAGAACTCAGTGAGGTCAACTCAACATCTTACCATACATTTGTCCACAAGATTCCATATCATATCATGCATTCGTACACAAGATCCCACACCACACACATAGCTTGAGTATCGATAATGTAATTAATGATAGTGATATGATATTTGAATGATTATGATATTATGCTCCTAACTCTATCATGAGGTCTCTATAGTAGACACGCATTAAGTTTGTACACCAATCTCCTTTGGGCGGTCTCAGTCACTCTCCCTCAACAAGAGACGTCTATTGGGTTCTCCGCGATTGTTGGGTAAAGTCTTGCCAAGCCATGGTTGGGTAAAGGTCACCACTCTCTCACATCACCATTTGGTATGAGATTGGAGCGTGTCAAGGATAATCCTAGCCCAGTGCAAAGTCATATGGTCTCGTACTACATATGGTTCGGATATCTCCCCTCATGCCTAGTGCCCTTTTGGTTCAATACCTTTCCACCTATGAATGGAATCCTCAACGGGAGGCATCTGTTGGATCCCATTCCTTAACCAAGTGGTCATCCACATATAATTGACAGGATGCTCTCCATGTCCTCTCATGGATCATTTCACCGGTCTTGAGCGCCCATGAGCCCTTATCTATTATATGCAACCCTACCTCTCTATGATGATAGTGGGCCTGTTTGATGCTCATGACCCAGCCACTAACATCACGGGTTAACTGGTTTCAATACCCTTGCCGGAAGGGTAGTAGTACTCGTGAGGTTACCTATCCAAACACTTCTAGACACTTAGCATTCATGTACTTAAGTCTAGATGCATACTCATGTAAGTTCACTAGGGTAATGGGCGAACCTACAACCCTAGTTTGAAACATAAAATAAAAAGAGTAATTTAATTTAACATCATCCATATATCTTTATATCAATAATTTAGAATTTGAAAATAAAAGAAAACACTCAATCCATTCAATCTCATCCATCTCATACATTCTCATATTGTTTTCAAAGAATATTGAAAATAGAAGCAAAGATACTTGCTTAGCTTTCATTCGTGCAAAGTCCCACACATAATCACAAGGTAATAAATATTAAAGCAAGGCAATATATCAATAATAAAATTTAATTACATAATTAAACATGCAAGGTAAGGTTGAGTATCTTCCTCATCTTTTTAGTTAGCATAAGCTCTCCAAAGTTCCACAAAGTCACACTTACGAGTTGGTGATTATAATCAAAATAAACCTAATCATGTAAGAAGATCATTAGACATAAATTAGAAGTCAATTGGGTTTTAATAAAGTTCCCAAAATCACCCAACAAAAGCCTAATCTGCCAACTAGTTTCGAACCCACCTTTCTCAACCTAGTTTCGGCAAGAATCAAATTTCACCATCGATTCGAAGTCGAATCAAAACGAAACTTTGGGAATGTCTAATTGGCAGCAATAGGGTCCTAAGTATACCTTCAATTTGATCTAATTCCATCTCAATCAAAAAGCCCCAATTTTGGGCTCTCGCGAGTGCTCTCGGCTGGGTCTGAGAGCCAAAATGCAAAATTGTTTGCAACGACTGGCACAAATCACTTACAAACCAAAGGGAAACATAAATGAAACTATTTGCAAGCATTCAAAACACCTATCATGTTACAACTACTCAAATCCAACATTTATAGCGAAGAACTACTCCTAAAACAAAGCCCAAAGAAGAGGGTTTGATGATTCTTACATTTCCTAACGTTTCCGCAATGATCCGGGTGCCGGCACGGGTCCGAACGATTAGGAACCTTTCACTCCCTTGGTTTCTCCTTCTCCTTGAGCCTCAGCCTTGAACTAGCAACATAAAATGCGAGTATGAGTGAAAGAAAGCTTCAAAATAAGGTTTTAAAGGGTAAAACCCGATTCTATCCCGAACTGGGTTGGGGGCGGTCGACCGGTCCTGTTTGAGGGGCCAAATGAAATCCAAATTGGGAGATCTTTGGCTTTTTGGAAAGGTCTTTCGACGCTCTTCGTTTTGATACCTTATCCGCATCAATCGGATTCTCCATCACCGATCTATGGCCGTTCCAAGATCAACCTTTTTTTCACCATCATGATTAATCTTCTCTCTTCAATTAAACTTTAGGAGAGTTAATGAGTCATCACAAGGATCATTTGCCATCAACTCTTCGGGCTCCACTTGAATGGCCCACATTTGCCGTCAACTCGAGGCCCGGTTTTCTCGATTTTGAAGCCACGAGTTAAAGGGGTAGAAATCCGGGGGATTTCATATTTTATGCCTATGGTTGTCAAGTTAATCGATAATTGTAACTTTATGAGTCTGGTCATCAATATGCTTAAGATAACCAACTTTAGGGAATACACACTTTGGATAGGGAAGTCCTGATGGGGGGGGGGTATTTGTCATGGTATTTGGGGAAACATGAAATAAACAAAAAAATTGAAAATTTGGGAAAGCTACAAAATTGACAGGAAAAAGTCCCAAGTTTCCACAAAATTTCCCAGGTTTCCACGAAATTTCCCAAGTTTCCACGAAATTTCCTAAGTTTCTACGAAATTTCTCAAGTTTCCCACAAAATTTCCCAAGTTCCCCACAAAATTTGGGAATTTTTTCCCCTTATGAACCAGCTGGTCCAACTGGGTTGAACCAAGTTTCGACAAGTTTCAACAGGTTTCGAGGTTTCGACAAGTTTCGACGAAATTTCGACAGTTTCGATCGAAACTGGAGGCTTTTTTTTCGGTCCTCATGAGTTTTGTTTCGCATTTTCCAAAATGGGAAATTTCGGTGGAAATTTTGCAAGTTTCGATGGAATTTTGTTCTATGCTGAGAAGGCTTGGTCGATTGCCTTGGTCACCCCAAGCAACTAGGCTAAGCGACCAAAGGGTACAGTGACAACAAGTTGCCTTGTTTTGACCCTGTTTCATCTTCGATCCTTTAAGGTTTGTTCCAAATATTCAATCCTTGTATGATCAGGATTTCTTTAGCAACTTTGAACCTATCCTTTGATCTATTCTTTGAAGATTTCAAATCGAACATAAGGTAAGGACATTCACTTACAAATAGAATGATTTACTTTTTATTTTGATAGCATGATCTTTCTTATTGTTTTAAAGACATGTTCATGATAATTATGTGAAATCCCATCTAACCCTAATCTGGAAATCCATATAGTAGGTCCAAAAAACCCTGACTGATTTTGGAAGATGATGTAGCTTAAATGATGACGAACTCGGAAGATGGATCATGAGTGCAGTGATGACACAATTGGAAGGTCCTACAGAACCAGATAAGGCTCTAAGTTGGAAAAGACCCAGGAGGAGTTTAGGGCTTTCGCAAACAAAAAATCTGTTTTTGACCATTCAGCATTGCTTGGTCGATTGCCTTGGTCTCCTCAAGCAATCAAGCCCAAGCAATCAAATGTGCCTTCGGGACAACTTTGGGTATTTTTAGAAGTTTAGGTTTCTGGAGCCATATATATTCAAACTTCAATTTAATTAGAGCCATTTTGCATCTAAGCCTCTAGAGAACGTGAGACGAACCCTAGAGCCCTCTCTTCAAGGCCAAGAAAGATTCCCAAGCATCCGTAGGAGTTTCTCCGTCAAATCTCTCTTCAAGGTTAGTATATGCTTCTCTCTCTCTGGGTCTCTCTCTGGGTCTCTCTCTCTCTCTCTCTCTCTCTCTCTCTCTCTCTCTCTCTCTCTCTCTCTCTCTTTCTGTCCTTACCCATTATTGAGATTGTGAGAAAGGTCTTATGCTACTGTAATGACCTAATCTCTGATTCTCAATGACTTAGAGTGAATCCCCATTCACTCTATCCTTTCCGTGGACAACACGATGTGATTTCGGTATTAAATCTAGTATAATCTTTATGATCTCAATTCTACTTGAGTTGTTTGATTTCTAATCTATGTTAGATCTACTCTTAGGTTGTTTTTGACGATACTGTTTCTTATTTCTAGAATGAATCCCCATACTTCTAGTCTACCCGTGAAATCTCAGGACTAATCTGCGGATTAAGCCTATTACGTGATTTAATAGATTTCTATTCCAATGATCATGTTATATGCTTAGATCATGCTAGATAGTCTTCTAATACTATTTTATAATTTTTCTATTAATTTTGGAGTGATTGAAACTCAATCGAGGAGTTTTCGATCAAATTTGGAGTTTGCTATCCATACACAACAAGCTTGGTCGCTTGCCTTGGTCGCCCCAAGTGACCAAGCCAAGCGACCAAAGAGGTGTCCTGATAGAAACTTTTCCCAAGTTTTGTCTTCGTTTCATCTCCGATCATTAGGGTTTCTCAATATTTGTTTGTTTAAGCTTTCTTTGGTGATTTTGGACTTACACTCTGATCTCTTTCTTCAAAGTTAGGAATCGAACATAAGGTGAGTACCTTCACTCACAATTGACATGATTGCATTCCTTATATTGTAGAACTTGTATGCATGTGATAGCTACTGTCTTAGAACCTTTTCTATATTGTTATACTTTTGTAAATTTCAAAATATGTTTTATGATGTTAACTTGCATATTTGTATGATTATGATTGGAAGGAATGGACAATGTTATGATATACTTAATCATAACTTGCATACTATGTTATAATATACGAAATCATATTGTGATGTGATTGCCTAGGTTGTGGTTGTGGAATGGAGAATGCCCTTTTGGAGTTTTTGTCATTTAACCCCAGTGGAGGTGGTATGGGATGAATTCCTATGGTGCCTTTTGTCACATCCACCCAGCCGGTACCCCATCTGGCATACCCGAGAATGTGATCCACAGTCCAAGGATGAAGAATCGAGGGACCATGCCTCCCACATACACGATAACATAATCATGAACAATAATAATCAAGGTAAAAGCAACTAATACTAAATATCATGAATAAGATAAGATTCAACAAATTAGAGTGCAGAAAAGCAGATAATATCAAGGTATAAATTTGATCATAAAGGTGAGAGAATGTATGATAATCACCCTCTCAAAGTAGCGGAAATGAAGTATGATTAAGTTAATTACAATCCCAAGTATAAAAAGATAATCCAAAACAAGTTAATTACACGTCCAATGGTTCCATAAATAGACCAAGGAAATGGGGCACTAAGCTAGGGTTTCTTCTATCCTAATGATGGTCTCTTCAATGGTGTGGATGAAGAAAGCCCAGCTCTGCCGCTCCCGCACTATCGTGGGGCTAACCCTGGTGAGAATATTAATCCTCCTCGGCACCAACACTCTGATCTTCACCAAAGATACCACCCGGAGGGTAGTATGCGGGATCAAAGTCCGTCTCAAAGGGGGTGCCATCATAATCTTCGGTACTTGTTGGATAATCTAAAAACATTTGTACAAAAGGAATGAGTTTGAAGAACTTAGCAAGGTAGTTATTCCACAATTAAAATCATACATATACAAAACATAACATAATGCAATATGATATGAAACATATGATGCAAATATGATTCTAACTCTATGAATGCTAGTCTCTATGGTAGACATGTTTTAAGTCATAGCACCATACTTCTTTGGGTGGTTAGTCACTCCCCCTCAATCATACAAGATATCTTGGGTCTGCTAGGGAAGTTAGGTAAAGTCATCTAAAAAACCATGGTTGGGGATTTAGTCACCACTCTCTCACATCACCGTTTGGTATAAGTATTGGCGCATGTCACAGTAAAGCCTAGCCCAATGCAAGTCATCTACTCAATCGTATCAAGTCAGATCCAGATACGTCCACTCTTCGCCCCCGACAATCCTTTCCTGTATCCTTCATACTAGAGTCAGCGTAATCCCAGATTACGGACTCATCAACCCTATTGGTCATCCACAAATAGTAAACGGGAAGCTCTCACGTCCTCTCACGGATTGGTTACCGGTCTTGAGCACCCGTGAGCCCAAGTCTAACTATTTGCAACCCTACCAATAAATGGCCCCTTTCGGGTATCCGTAGCATGGTTTATGTCCCCTACCGGATTGGTTACCGGCCTAGAGCGCCCATCAAACCATACACTACCACGGGTCGTTCGGTCTCAATGCCCTTCCAATTCGGGTTTAACACGACAAGGACAATCCTAGCCACCCAACTAGACAATCCTATGTATGTCATCTAATAACCCGTGAAAGTGTCGATAGGCACCTTCGGAGAACATCCCATACTATTCCCTCCGATGCCCAAAGACAGAAGTGTCAATAGGACACTCCCCAATCCCAAGTTATACGTAGGCAATCACATATTCAAGTTCATCATTTCTCATGCATCCAATACATCTTCATAATAAAAGTTAAATCATGATATTGAAATGAATCAACATAGACATAAGTAATCAATAATAATTTAACATGACAAGAGTATAAGAATTCCGATGCTACTGTCCTAACACATGTATAATAGTCTTATGATAATTAAAAGTAATCAAGAGATTCTATTCTTTAAGTAAGAACACAATTCATAAGTTGATGGCCTATATGTTTATGGAGATAACCATCCTTACCTTAGGTTGAGTTGATGATGAATTGAGAATACCATGAAATGGTCCAAAAGAGTTGTTAAAACCCTAAACAAACATCAATAATAAGTTAGAGAAGAAATCGGGAAGATAGGATGTGAAATGGGTCTAAACTGGCTAAAGTTGCTGTCAACAACAACTTTGGTCGATGGTCTTTGGCCGATGGCATCAACCAAAGAGGGTCGACAAAAATTCTCTTCGGGACAAAATAGTGGATTTTGGGGGTTTTCATCCGAAATTGGTTTTTCGGGGTTCGGATCAATCTGAAACTTGGAGGAATGCTTAAGAACAGTATGAGGACACTATAAATCAAGAAAATAACATAATCCAATGGTCTAAATAGAAAGCCCCAATTTGAGCTATCAAGTTCAAGAGACAAGCATCAAGGCATGAATTGGGATTTATTGCATTGACCTAGAAATAGCAAGCAATAGCTAGGGGAACTTATAGAAATTTGATTGGAGTCATATGATAGTGATAAACATGAACATAGCATACCATACAACTCAATTTTGTACAAAATAGCATGATGTTAAGAGGAAAATCAGGGAATAAATATGCTAGGCTTGAGATGGGGGCATAGCATCAATAGATGGCTAAGGATACTGGAAAGGATAGCCTGGGGCGAGGAATGGACGTATCTGGATCTGAGTTGATATAACCAAGTAGATGATTGGCATTTGGCTAGGCTTTACCTTGACATGCGCCAATACTTAGGCCAAATGGTGATGTGAGAGAGAGGTGACCTAAACCCCAGCCATGAAATGTCCAAGAGGGATGCAAGACCCAACTACCACCGGAAGAGCCCAAGATGCTTGGATGGTTGAGGGAGAGTGAATGACCTTCCTAAAGAAGTATGGTGCTATGACTTAAAGCATGTCTTCCTATAGAGACCAGCATACATAGAGTTAGACTCATACATGCATTGTCTATCTCATGCTATGTTTTTGTTATCATGTTATTTATGTTATTATGGAATAACTTGCCTTGCTGAGTTCTCTTGAACTCACTCCTTTCGTGAAAATATCTTTTGTTAAATTATCCTACAGGTATAGATGACTATGATGGCCAATACGAGGAAGCGCAAGCTGAAGAAGCATACTACACGCAAGGTGTTGGCAGTTATGAAGATCTCGGTGATGATCCCTCGTGTGATCACGCTACGTACCATGATTAGCTCTACCATGGAGTGGGAGCGTCCGAGCTTAATTTCTAAAGTTTATGTTTATGAAGACGTTCTTTATAAAGTAAAATAGACTCTAGCTTAGTTTCATTACTTCTTTCTTTCTTTTCTTTTGGAACCGGTTGTAATCTTCTTTTGACTTTCGCGCTACATTCCGCTGCATTTGTGGAATGAGATTCCGCCTCACTCTACATTTTGATTATATATATATTGTTATCATTTCAACACTCTGATGTTATTTCGTTATTTTGCTTTGATCTATTAATTAATATTGTTAACCTTGATTTAGTCTTGTTCTTGATTATATTATTGTGAATATGGGAGGTTAGTTTCCTCGATAATGATCTTCGGGCTTTGGATCACACACTCGAGTGTGCCATGTAGGGTACCGGCTGGGTGGATGTGACTACTACATCAAAGGCACCCTACTAGAAAGATCCAGAATACATCACCAAGGGGGATTGAACTCAACTCGGGCTTGCCATGTATAGAGAAAACTTTTCATTTTATCTATGACTTGGGGATGCCAATAGAGAGCGAAGCTTTACGAACACGAAACAATCAAATCAAGAATTCTAGCCTTGGAGCAAAAAGCATAAAGTTGATTGAGGATATTCCAAGCATGAGAGGAGGTTTTGGCCTAAACAACATGTGGCAATGTTGAATTAGACAAAGAAGAAATCAATTATCCTAATATAGACTAATCTTGGTGATCCCATTGTGCAAATGAAATTGAAGAAGAGGAGGATGCATCAACTTAAAGAATAGAATCAGAGGATGGTTGTGGGAAAGAATATTTAGCATACCCGATCAAATCATAACCTTTAAGAAACAGGAGAAACTGCACTTTCCTCAATGGGAGAAACTATGCTTTCCACACAAGGAAATTCATTGCATTCAACTAATTGGTAGTCCACTTCCAAAGTTCGAAGACACCCAAGAAGACGGAGGTGGAGGAGCCCGTACAAAGGGCGGAATGAAGGAAGCCAAAGAGGCATAAAAGCCACTAACCTAGAAAGAGAAAAAAGGGCACAAGCTCACACAGGCCCGAACAACAATTGATACCATGTAGTGATTCTAATATCCAATTTGAATGTAATGTGAAGTACAAGAGTATTTATACATTAAGAAAAACAAGAACCAATTTGAACCCCCACACAAGCCCGAAACAACAATTGATACCATGTAGTGATTCTAAATCCAATATGAATGTAATGTGAATTACAAGAGTATTTATACATTGAAAAATAAAAGAATCAATTACAACCCCCAACCCCCCCCCCCCACACAAAGAAAAAACAAGGAGAAAGAGGAAGAGAAACACAAGAACTAATGCTAAACACAACTTTCTACCAAAAAAACAGAAAACATTAAAGACAATTGGTATCCTTAACCGTCTGATGGGTGATAGCCGGCAGATCTACAACCAAATCATTTTCCATGTTCCGAAAATTAAAATAGTTAAAATCCTTTGACAATATTTATGGTTTCGATGGTAGAGATTCTCCAGCAAGAAAGGTTGCAAAGAGAGCCAGAGACTCGCTAGGTTTGAAATTGGGCACCGCATGTCCAGCTCCTCTAAATGTTGCGAATGTGAGTCCCTTGTACTCTTGGAACCACCCGATCACCTGGATTCATAACAGCCCACATAACTACTAGTCTTCTTTTCAAATTATCTACGGGAGAAAGGAGACTCATTCCGTTAGTAAGATGAATATGTCTAGATTACCTGCTTCTGTTGATACCAGTATCTCCATGTTGTAGTGATAGGTAGTTTTAAAGCACTCAAGCTATATCTTGTGGACAAAACAGGAACTCTTCCATCCGTGTCTCCACTAAACAAAAAGAAAGAAATATGAACTCATGAGCCATAAGGTCCAAAAGAAAAGCTACTACACCTATAATATCAAGGGTTCTGCTGGTTTGTAGATCTCCTTCTTCATAGTTCCCTACCTGTAGACCCATATCCCGAGACTGCTGCGATTAGTTTCTTGTATATAGGTATGGTGGAAGGTATTGACTCCGACCATTCGGAAAATATTGTCATACTACATCCAAAGTAAAACCACAAAGTGTTAGAAAGGCATCTTTAATGTATGAGTACTAGAATATTCGACTAGTATAGTTAATGATATGTTAAAGAATTTGTTTTAACACATCCAATCAAGCAGTCTAGCTCAGCTCACTTGACGCTTTTTTGTCACACATATTGTGTGGGCCCATGTGAACTTTAATCCTGAAAGAGAAGCGTTCCCCTAGTGGAGATATGATCCAGACTCCTATTTAAGAGCTAGATACTGCTAGTGAACCAACAAGAGTCGTACTTCGACCCATGCCAACTAATCCATATTGCATGAGGAGTTTTATATGTACTAGACAACCTCAGCCAGAGTTGCATCAAACATGAATTTCTAACCCTAATCCATCTGTGAGAAAGCTAGTGCACACACTCAAATACAATTCGAAGTTCAAATGCTAAGAATTCTAACAATCCCAAACTCTCTCAGATATGTACAAATAAAGGTGTACAAAAAGGTTTGCTTAGTTGGTAACACGTGGCACCTCTTAGTGAAGAACTCATGGCCAATTCTTTGTATGTTATATGTAATAGTCCTCCCCCCCTAATATAAAGCTACCAATTCCCAAAGAAAAGAAATGTACCGCAGCCTCTACTCTATCCATGGATTTAGGTTGAACAGTTCTACCGAACAACCGTAAACTCTCCTCTCTTCTTGCATGAAAAGCCAATAATTTTAAGCTAAGATTATGGAGAAAGAGAGGCATACTTGCAGATGCTCCAGTTCTTGAGCTGAAAACCATCACTGACATGGAGGGCCTTCTGGACTTCGGGTCTGTTGTAGAAAGTCTTTGCATAATTGTCAAGGCAGGGGTCATAACCACCCATGATTCTTGGCAACTGGGAAAATTTTTGTTGCCAGATTAGAGAAGAAACAATTTTTTACAAGAACTAGCAAGGAAAAGAAAATGAGCTGACCATCTTAGACTTGCGGTTGAACAAAACTTGCATTGATCCATTATCTGAGCTAGCTGAGTTGTTGGTGCTACAGAGAGAGGTATAAAGGCTATACATATCAATCCCTTTATATTGATTAAGAAACTCACTCACAGCGTCGCTGCAAGTATCGTTATCCCATGTATGATCTGAGGAAAAATTGCAGTTTTCCTTGATAACTTTGTAAGTTTCATCTGATATCACAGCATGGCTCCATCCATAATCCACCATACCTCTCCAATCATCATCATTCGTTGTCTCAGGATTACCCAACTATAATTTTCACAGAAAATCTCAACTAGTAAGACTTTATAGCACATACTATGAGGGATTTTTATATTATCTAGTAGTGATCATTACCAAGAAACCCTTCAGGTTTATACGTAGAGAAGGATCCTTGTTCATATCATATACAAGTTCAGCCAGCTCTGGAACGTATCTTCCTGTTCATCAGGTACATGTAAGTCATGATAGAAACATAAAAATGATAATAGCCTGAAGGGTTACGAAGCAGCTGGCTATGTTTATGTACCTGCATAGCTCTCCCCTGCAATGTAAAAACTATGGTTTCTATACATCGGGAATTTGTTGAACCATCTGTGCAAGAAGGTATACGTATCCTTTGCTAAACAAGTAAAGACCAATTAGAAGATCAATTATTCTCTATCTGTAAAGATCTCAAGATAGAACTAGGTAGGCATCAAAGTAACTCACCTGTAAAGGTATCACCAAGAATACCATAATCAGTGCTTGTATTCGAGTATGAAAAGCCAACACCAACTGGAGATTCCAAGAATAACATGTTGGCTTCTGGAACAACAGGAACACAAGGAGCAATTCAGTTAATGCCGTTTTAAGTGTATACAGGTATACAGAGAAGTTAATGATTTCAAAACCTTTATTCCATGAGTATGGGTTGAATTTCAGCCCTTTTCCATCTTTATCAACAAGGAAAGGACCAATCTCTTCTGTAGCTCCGTATCCTACGGAAGAGCACCCTGGACCTGAGACATGATTTTTACCTTGTCAGAGAACATAGAGTGTAGAATGTTGGAATATTGTAAAGAAAGCTAAAACAATATGACAATGTAAAGGAGAATCAGGAAAACTTCAACCTGCGACGAAAGAAGGCTATGGATCGAAAAATGAGGTTATCACGATATTTCCTCCATTAGCTTTCAAAATCATAAGGAATTTGAAAACTACTAATTAAGGAGAGATACGTCTTGTTACCTCCATTAAGCCACAGCACCAATGGTTTTACTTCAGGGTTACTTGAGGCTTCATAGAACCAGTAGAAGAGAGCTCTCTGATTGGTTTCATTTACTGTAACATAACCTGCATAATGGTTGAACTCCACCTTAGGTTGGCCTGGCAATTCAGTTACAAGATCCTTGCCTGCCTCTACGCCCACCTTCTTGGCATGAGACAAGGGTACATGCCCAGCAGCCTCGCCAGGAATTACAGAAATTAGACTGAGTAGAGCCCAACATAGAATACCCATCACCTTTAGTGCAAAAGACATAGGAACACTAAAATTTTAAACCCTCAAAACCTCATATAACAGAGAAACAATACAAGGAGAAAAAAAAAAAAAAAAAAGATATATATATATGGAGATATATATATATATATATATATATATATATATATATAAAAAAAAAAAGAGCTGTGGTTGCGTATGTAAGGCGGACCTGGTGCCAAGCTGTACGAGGCAAACGATAATTTGTTGGGAAGGGATCAGCGGAGCCTCCACTTTTGATGTGGTTGTTGAATTCAGTTTGGAGAATAATACTCACAAAATTGATCCCATAAAAGTTTTTAATATTTTACATCTTTGAGACTCAAATCTTGCACGGATTATAATGGATACCAACTTTTGTGAAGGTGGATGAAGCTTCACCCCCAAAGGAATCCTTCAGGAATTCGGATCCTCTCTGTCCAAGCCTCTCATTCGTCCGGTACATCCGTCCGTTGGATGGGCAACTCATTTTTAAAGTACCACATTCAGGTTCCATGCATATAGGCTCCTTTGGTACCAAATTAAGATTTTGATTTGAATCTTATCAAATCTCATTCAACAGCTAAATGCATCTAGTACCACTTATGGGAGGCTAGCCAACATGATAAAAGAAAGAAAATTCAATTAGTAATTGAAATTAAATTCACCTTGAACAGCGAAGAGTATCTATCACCACTATGGAGGACAGCTTCAAATATTAATTATATTCACCTCTAACATCTAAGAGTATCTATCACAAATATAGTGGCTAGCTTAAGATGTTAATTTGAATTTAAATTCACCACCATCATCTAAAGAGTATCAACTACTAGTATGAAAGGCTATAAAACATGATTATATGATAAGATCCTCTTGGGACAAAAGAAGCAAAGGAAATTAATCAATGAGCTATTAATAGAATCCAAAGAAACGAGTGATTATATCAATAAATTTCTATCCAAGTCATTTCTTTTGTAAAGCAAGGACTCAATCTCAGTTCAAGTTAATTTTTTAAGCTAGCCTTCAACAGTTGTAGTAGATACTTTTAGCTGTTGGAGGTGAATTTGAATCCAAATAATATTTGAATTAGTTGTTTCATTTTATCATGTTAGCTAGCCTCCATAGTTGTAGGAGACACAATTAGTTGTTGAAGGAGTTCTTGTAAGATTCAAGTCAATATTTGAATTGCTTCCTTCTATATCATGTATGTCATGCACAAAATTGATTTTGGACCCTCTACTCACATGGGTAGGATTTTTTCAACCCACATGGATTCATGACACACGCTCAATTTAAAACCAAAATCATATTTTTTAGGAAAATTTCAAGTGTTGCTACGCAATTTTGTTCGTCTTTTCAACCGGATGAACCCGCAAGAATGAGCTCGACCGGGGAGGTCAAGTGTCACCTCCGACGTTCTAGTTAGGAATCTCTCCAATTAAGGAAGACAAGAAAGCAATGAACAATAAAGTTTAGAGTAGTGATAGTTCTATCCTGTGTGTCTTCTCCTTACGATTACCTGTCCTTTTATAAGGTTTTGGTATTTGACTTCGTCTCGAACTTATACTTTGTTCGGACTTCAATACGGACTCTAGTTGTAGAGCTTTTCTCAAATACATATTCCTTGACTTAGAAGTTCAATAGAATAAGTAGTCTGGATTTTCCGTATTGCTATTTGTAAACTGACTTTAACATGGTCGGTAAATTGAGCCAAACAAACTGGTTTAGGTTGGGACCGACCAAACCGGTTCATGTTAATCCATATTCTCTTTATCATCAAGCATGCAGGAATTTAGATCTTCTTTCTCTCAAAAAATGATTCTATTCTTATATGAAGAACGTGTGTTATGAATCTAACCTTGCAAGTTGGAAAATTTCCTCTCCATATGGGTAACGGATCCTGTTGAGCCATGTTCCTGCTGCCCCAATTATATGTTTTGATATGGAATATCATAGGGTAGTTGGGAAATTAGTAAAACCCAAGAGAGTATATGCGAACCCAAATAGGAATGGAATTATTCCAAATAACCACATATGTAGGGGATAGGAAGAGCATGGCCATCCCCTTAGGTTGGTAATTGGACTAAAGCCTTCTAAATTGCCAAAGTTGAGCCTACAGAAAAGATTTTTTGGGTTTGGCCTTAATGGAATCCAATTTTTGTGATATCCCCTAAGATTCTAAGTTAATGTTGCATCAAAGGACTGGAGGCTAGAAGGGTATGTATTAATATGTTATGGGCCATTCAGATGGACAACCCGGTCATGGAGGCCCAACTCATGGAAATAGAAAAAGAGAGTTCTCTAGAAGCTGCCTTGCATGAAGAAGAGATAAGGAAGAACTCTTGACTCGGATGGTATGAGAAGGTGGATAACAAGCTTCCGCGAAATGCAATTAATGATGGTCACAACTAGGTAAGAGTGGATGGTAGTTTTTAGAACTATATATATTTACTTGTCAAAGGTAAAATGGGCTAAGCATAACTGAAATTGAACCACATACTCTACACAGGGAATGGCCCATGGAAGTCTAGAGCATCGGGAAAAAAGAACCAAAATAGTTGGATTATGGTTAAGGATTTAGGGACGAAACCAAGAGTTGACAATAGGCCAACTAACTAATGGTAATAGAGCATTTACCAAAAAAAAAAACAACTAATGGTGATAGAGCTGATCGATAGCACATTGACCAGCTCAAATGCGTGTAAATAAAAGGGAAATTGCTCCCCATATGCCCCTACTTACTAATCGAAAGTCCTAAAGTGTGATAACCCCTAGGATCCTAACCCAAAACCCTAGTTGCAAGTCCAAGAACCCGGAGGATCCAGTGCGACGAAATTGTAGGCCATCCAACTTGAAAACATTGGTTTGGAACCAAAACCCATAGATCTAGATGACAAAGATGGTGGTCTACCACTTTGTCAGGAACTAGAAGAAGATCCAACAAGAATCCTAATGGTTTGGGCAAGTGGATTTTTAGCCCACGAGTGACAGAGTTGGGAGATGCCTTAACCCAGTTAAGAGCCTTTAAAATGCTCCGTAGGCTTGTACCAATGTTTTGGACTAACTTGGGCGGCAAAACACCCTTATACCGCAAAGTACTAGTTGGTCGGTTGGAACCATATCGGGATTTTCACTTCCAAAACCCCTATTTATGGTTTTAAACCTTGATTTTCGTCATTATTATATTCTCAAATGGTTGAGAGACTTGAAAGAAGTTAGAGAGCACGTGGAAGCAAGAGACAACACTTTTTGTGGAGAAAACCATGTGACTTCATTAGGTTTTGAATCTCGAAGGTAAGAAAACTAATTCCCTTCTTTTCTTCTTTTCTTTTTTTATTAATTCATTATTCTAGGGAGTTATTTTGAGGGAAACTTTTGCTGGAATTCTACTTTGGTTGGGAACACCATTGTTTTCATCAATCCCAATCATGTCACACAAGAGAAATAGGTTTTGTATCTGTTCTAACAATGTATTCTTCCAAAGAAGGATTCCTTGCTTTAAAATCTGATCTAGAACTAGGGTTTCTTAAGTTTTCTTGTTTGGAGTGTTTAGTTGGTGTTTCAGATATGTGACTTATACCTGGGATCACCCCAAAACTCATTAAATATGGGGGATTGACAATGTGATTTTCAGATATAAATTTGCAAGAGAGACCTGGTGATTGGTTGCCCCAATGGATTGGCTCAACCGATTGGCTCAACCAATTGGCCCTCTTCATGACTTTATTTTGAAGTTTGATTTGGCTAAATTGATTCTAAATCTTAAATGTAAGTGTATGAACATATTAATAGGACCTAATGTGACTTGCTAGAGTACTAGTTTGCATGAAACCAACTTATATAGAAGGTTTTCGACATCGATCTGGTAAGGAAACAGTGCACTTGTGCTTGGTTGCTTGATGTGTCATCTCTTTAAGTATTCACATATTCTTATTATTTTATGTACTATAATGTATTGTTTAAACACGTAAATCATGTAAAGTTGTAGGATGGTTACATACTGTTGTTCTTTATTTAATTACTTGATGTGGGCTGTGCTCTAACCGAAGCTATTGCATCGTTTGCCCCAACGATGGCATTTCTGATCTCATCTGTATTTCAATCGAAAATGTTTGAATTGACTTGTTGGGTGCATTCGCTAACCACCTACCAAAGTTTAGTCGAAACAGAAATTGTGTTTCTTTGTTGGAAGCGAGGATTGCACCCCAGTCCTATTTTTCCCATCACCAATTAGGTGATGGTAGATATCATGGAATGGAGCATGCTTGGTGACCCTATTTCCATAAGATTTTATTTTGTTGCAATAATTGTCTTTCCTGCATTTGTCATTTTTTTATTCTTGCTTGAGGACAAGCTTAGTCTAAGTGTGGGGGAATTCTGATGAGCACATTTATGCGTGAAATCTTAGGGCATAAATCATGCATTTTACACATTTAGAGTAGAGCTACCTTTGGTTTTATGTTGTTTTTGAAGATTTTAGGACCTTCCAAGATTTAAGCAAATATTTGGAGTTTTGGGTACGAAACATGCAATTTTACACATCAAGATGTCCGTTCAAATTCTCAAGTTCGAAAATGGGCTGACATAGAGCATGTTGGGCCAGAGATGTGATTATGGACCTAATATGGGAAAAATATCGTTGAACCGGGTCTTTCCTAGGTTCAACCCTCAACCCCAATCGGGGGCAAACCGACCAAGTTAGTTCTGGGCGAACTAAGTTCTAAGATGGCGTGCTAACGAAGAAACCTTACACGATCAACAGGCAAGCACGAGTCCGAGATTTTCGGGATGGATAACCCGTCAAAGAGACGGTTATCACACTCACTAAAGTGGACGATCATGCCAACTCGAATAACAGCCACGCCTGTAGCATCTAGATCGTGCAATCAAGGGAAGTTGTCCACTACCCCACTAACAGGTATAACTATCAAGATCTGACGGACACCATAAGAAGGCACATACGAGTTCAACGAATAGGATTAAAAGGTAAACCCTATATAAGTCAGAACCTACGTACAAAGAAGGTATCTGAATCGTATTCACAATATCGTATTTATACTTTAGCTCTGCAACTAGTCAGAGCCTTTGTGATCAGTTCATTAACTGACTTAGCCATCGGAGGTGGATTCCCGACCCCCACGGTCGGGCCATATCTGAAAATTGTTTTGTAGGTCATCTTCAAGTGATCTAAGGGCTAAGCAGATTTTGGACACATCATTTTGCACCGTTTGTGGGAAAGACTTTAGAAAGTCATGGTTACCAGGTCAGCAGCAGCTGCGGAGGCTCAACGAGAAGCTGACGTTCAACTTCCTGGTGGGAACGATCCAGAAGATATCCCCGAAGGAAGTCGTGGTCGTGAAGTACGAGAAGATGGAGGACAAGGAGGTAATGATCAACTAAATCCTCCGAATCCTCTCCAATAGCAGTTGGATCAAATGCAACTCCAGTTTTTGATATGAACCAGACGCTTCGTACGCTGGTTAGACAGGTGGTGGCTCCTCAGGCTCCTGATCATCAAGAAGCCAGAAGGTGTGCAGGAGAAGTAGAGACGCTCATACTGTTGCTGCGAAGGCATTCCCCATAGGGAGATAGGCAACTGGTAGGCGGTCAGAATTATGGTCCGAACTTGCGAGGGAATTCCCAAGAGTGAGACAAAGAACAAAGAACTAAGGAATAACCCAGAATGAATGGTCGGCATGAACGATCGCAATCAAGCCGAACCCGTCCAGTAACGAGATTGGGCAGAGGGGTACAAACTCACTCGCCAACCTCAAAACATTTGGGTCATGAGAGCTATCGAACTGGTGGGGGATGTTCGGTCCACATTGGTTAGGAGCGTGTAGATATTAATCAAAGGATGGGATTGCTTTCCCGAGGGAAGATGGCCGATGATATCTACTCGGTCATCAGAAAGACCCCTTTCGTCGAGGCAATAGGTGGATTTGTGTTTACTCACAATTTTCGGCTCCCAAATTTCTCTTCGTTCGACGGTTCGGGAGATCCCATCGCCCATATCAATTATTATCAGCAGACTATGGCTGTGGCTGGTAATTCGATGAAATCCTTTGTAGCGTGTTCGGTTAATCTTTGACCGGTGTAGCACATAAGTGGTTTTCAAATCTTCCTTCGGGAACAATTGTCAATTTCGAGGAATTGGCACGAAAGTTTATTGGTCGTTTCCAGAGTGGAATCTAGATCAAAAAGATGGAGGAGACTTTATTTACCATAAAGCAAGGGAAGAACGAATCAATTCGGGAGTACCTGAAAAGATTCAACAAAGTTACTATGGAAATTGAGAATCTGGATGAACAGGTGGCTGAAATTGCTTTATTCACTGGACTCACAAACCAGAGACTCTTGGAGTTTTTATTTCAAGACATGCCAACCACTTATGCTGAACTGGTGCAAAGGTGTCAAAAGCAAGGGAAGTGATGGAGATTCCGGATGCAAGTGAAGGGGACATGAAGGGCTCCCCCAAAGAATAGAAGGCTCCTGAAAAAATACAGAAGCCTAAGCAACCCAATCATGATCGAGCCAGAAAGCCCCGTTCAGCGTGGAGGCAGCGTTCTCCCGATCAAAGCGAGTACACACCATTGAATACTCCTCGGTTAGAGATTCTGAATATCATCAAGAGACAAGATATTTTGAAATGGCCACCGAAGGTCATATCCAAACCTGGAGAGCGTAACATGGAAAGGTATTACTGTTTTTACAAAGATTACAGGCATTACACCAATGATTGCAGGCACCTGAAGGCCGACATTGAGAGATTGATCTCTCAAGGACATCTCTTCAGTTTCATTAAAGGACGACCAGCGGAGCCAAAAGTAGCAGTCGAGAAGAGGGACTGTTCGGGAAGTCGAGAGTGACAAGTCGAGGTTTCCCAATTCAAAGAAGGGAAAGGAGGAGGTTGGAGCTAGCCGATCTCCAATCCTACCTATTTTTGGGGGACCCGAACCGGAGTCACTCCGAAAGCTGAAGGTCAAGTCTAAGTTCATTGGGAAGGTGGGGGCAGTAGTCGCCGGGGGGAGGGGGTGGGGTGGTTTCTGGCGGCAGTGGTGGGCAGTTTCTAGTGAGGTGTAGAACCTAAGGATTGGGTATGGGAGGGTATTAAATGGAGGTAGTTATATTATTTTAAACCTAGAGGGCATTATGGTCATTTCACACCTCACTTAACAAAATTTAGATTAAAAGCCTAACAGTGGGTAACTTGTATTTAGCAAGTGGATACTATGTAATTTAAGCCACTATAGTGGGGAGCCCAAAGTTTCACCCCCATTAGTGGGTGGCATGTAAAAAACTCTATTATTTATTATAAGTTAACCAAGCATGAAAGTATTCTTCTACCAAGTTTGGTGAAAACTAGAAGAATCCATTGAAGCTGAAGTAGTTTTCAGGAAGTTGATTCCTTTGTCAAAGGCTATGGTTAAATTGGATGATACTGTATAATATAGAGGTCTTCTATTTGACTGTTTGAGACCAGTTTCTGCCATCATCACAATTTCATCAGAACTAGTAGGAAGTTATAATAGTTGGAACTCTATGTTTAAAATATTGTTGGCATTTTTATGTTGCTTGCTGTTTTGGTTTTGAAGTATTGCTGCTAGGTATTCTTCATGATTTCTTAAAGAGTTCCTTATTTTTTTTCACTTTGTTAAATGGTGATAAAAAGGGCATTGCTGAATGCTATTGTCTTTTGAAGAGGTTCCATTGCCCTTTATTATAATTCGGTTAAGACAAAAACCGACCTCTTGAGGCCACCATTCAGCCTCCCAGATGGCTTGTCTATTTTATAGCTCCGTTGGATCTATGGTTTGTTGACTTAAAAATGGAAAACAGTTCTTTACTGCAGGGGTCAGACATGGCAATCAGTTTTTCCAGATCATTGAAATACATAATCTCCAAGGAGGCATCAGAACAGTGAGTTGTAGAACATTTGCTGCTGCTGGTGGAAAAGCAAAGAAGGGAGCAAAAGGAGGTGCGCGGCTGGTGATGCTCCAAAGGCTTCTATACTCAGCAAAGAGGTAAAATCCACCACCGTTGTTGGTGCCAATATACTCAAGGATGAGTAGACCCTAAGATCATGGCAGATGCTGAATACCCTGATTGGTTCTCGCACCTGTTAGATAAAAAGCCAGCATTGAGTGAACTAAGGAGGAAGAATGTGGAAACTCTTCCATATGAAGAGCTCAAGCATTTTGTTAAGCTGGATAACCGAGCCTGGATAAAAGACAATAACTCTGTCCAAGCCAAGAATTGATGAGACCTTTATTTTTCTTGCTTTTCACCAACCCTGTTCTTAAGTGAACTTACCTTGTTTTATGTATTCACCTATTTTACAAATGAGTCCATGGGTCAACTGTAAGTGTTCTTAGTTTGTGTGCTCTCAAGCTTAGAGCATAAACCCAAGACAAGGATGGAAAAAACTTGAGAACCAAATTGAAGGTCTCTTTATTTGTTGAATTGTGGGTGTAAGGGTAATCTGGGTATTTCCTAGGGTTTTGGTTTTCCATTGAACCGGTGTGGTTCACTTCATTGTATATACCTAGCTTGGTCCGGTTTGAGTCATTCGTATGCAAAACAAGGGTTCTGCGAATTTGGGGAAATCAGAGAGAGAGCTCTGAGATGCGATAATGGCGATTCTCCTTTCTTCTCCTTCGATCTTTGTTCTTGGAGGAGGTTTCAAGTGTTGAGACCTGGATTGTGATCGGCGTGAAGAGTGGATGACTCGACGGTGATTTGGTGCCATATGGTTGCCCTATTGTGGTTATCTTGTACATATCAATCTCTGATCTTGTAAGTTCTTATCCTTCCATAGTAGATCGGACTCCATTCTTGAGTCCCGGAGACGTAGGCATCTAATGCCGAACTCCGTAATCAAATGCCTGTGTCTCTTGTCTTCTTGCTTCCAATTTCGTGGTAAATCACACACGACCGAATGGTTTGTCTAGGTTAGGGTTTATAGATTGTGTTTTCTTTTCTTGTTTCAATCTGATAAATCGTATAGGATATTCAATCAAATGCGATCATGAATTATAACTGGGAATATCAAATTGGCATCAGAGCCATGTTAGCCTGTTAGCCTGAGACAGCCTGTGTTTCGGTGGTTTTCTTTTTCTTGTGATTCGGTGGAGACCTAATTAGAATTTCTCTATGAGTTTTATGTTTAATTGGTTTATATGATCTCATAGGTAGTTTAGGTTAAATTATTGAATAATTTTTTTTGCTGATTATATAATCTGTGTATGCTTCGGCTACTGCTTCTGCTGATTATAGTTCTGTGCTACATCTGGTTCATATATGCTACTGCTACTACGATTGTTTACAGAATTAATTTTGGTTTTTTATATATATGATCTGTAAGATTCGGATGATACTACTGCTGGTTTTATAATCTGATTTTTTATATAATTTCTAAAAGTGTTAGTCTGTTAGCTAGTGTTAGCCTTGTTAGAGGTGTTAGTTGTTATCAAATTAGGTTATGTATATTATTTACATAATAATTTGATTGTTTGATCTCATACGGTTGTAGATTATTTTCAATTTTGATAATCTGATTGTGATACATGCTTTCGCTGCCCTCTTGTACATGCTCATATGAATCGGTTTTCATGATTTAACCTTTTATATGTTCATATATAGTCTGTTATCAAGATATGATTTAATTATATGCTCATATCGATTCGGTTCTATGTTGTAGTGACGCTTTACCTCTTGTGTGTGTGTGATGCAATAAGAGTTGTATGCTCAAGATATGAAATGCATACACCACCAAAGCCTTCAATCACCTCAAGCTTGACTTCCACAAGCTTACTTTAACACCTTGGTATGTTCTTCAAGGTTTGGGAGAAGGTGAAAGGCAAAGCACAAGGATCACTTGGGGAGTGGGTGATCAAGTGTGAGTCTTCTTCCTCTCAAATGAGGTGAATTGGGTTTATATAGAGCACCTTTGAGTGCCAAAACCCAATCCCCAACGGATAGAAAACGGACACATTTTTGTCCCGGTTTTTCAGCCACGGACGGACGTCCGTCCGGAAAGAGCCTTTAAACTAGCCGTTATAGGCTGTTTTTACACCAGACGGAATTCCGTCTGGGCAGACGGTCATCCGTCTCAGAAAAGAGCCGTTGCAAACTAGCCGTTATTGGCTAAGTCAGGGCCAGACGGACGTCCGTCTGCCCAGACGATCATCCGTCTGGCCTGGACTGGCCCAGACGGAATTCCGTCTGCCAGACAGAAATTCCGTTTGACCTTCTATGATTGAAAACACAGAAATGCTAAACCAGACGGTCATCCGTCTGAGCCCTGTTTTGCTGAATTAAGTTGGGGCTCGGACATGGCTTGGGTTTTTGGACTTTTAGGTCAACCCTAAGCATTGTACACCTCACTAACATGTCCTAGGTCACTCTAGTAATATGAATTACATATAATTGATGCATTTACATGAATGTGTATTAGAGAGTGTCCTAAGCCCTAATTCAGCCTAAGTCTTGATCTTCGACTTGATCTTCGACTTGATTTTGTGCAACGGTCTTCATGTCCATCTTGGCATGGTCATCTTGACTTAGACTTCATGCCCATCTTCATGTCTATCTTGGCATGATCTTGGCTTTGACTTGCATATGGCTTTGACTTGGAGTTGGTCCACTTGTTCTCATCTTGAACTAAAACATCATAACTCAATATAGCCATTAGTAATTCAGGCCTATTATCATCAAAACCAATAGAGGCTGATGTGGCAATTGCTGACGTGGCATTTCCCAACAATCTCAAAAGAGAAAGAGGGTGATCGAAGTCACTCCTTTCTCAAAAACATCAAAAGCAGGGAAAAATGGTTGATCAATTCAATTACAAATCCCAATATCAAAGAGTAATCTAAAGAGTTATTACAACATATCTTGGTTCCCAAAAAGTCATAAAGGCCTAGGCTAGAGTCTCCTCCGTCAAGTATAGAGTATCCTCGTAAGTGTACACAAAGGAGACTAAGCATGGCCTCTCCCAAATCCAAGGTCGGACTAACTCTAGTATGGAGGGTAATCACCCTCGGCACCTTCACCATAATCTTCGTAATAGCCAGGACCTTCACCGTAGTATGAGGGATCCTGCGCCGCCTCATAGTAGGAGCCATCAATGTCTTCAGTACCTGCAGATATGTCTAACAAAAACAATTGCAGAAAGGAAATGAGTTCAAAGAACTCAGCAAGGGGAATCGTTCCACAATACACAAAACATACGATACAAGTCACAATATGATGTCAGATGATATGAGACAATAATGAAAAATGATTCTACTCTGAGTATGCTAGTCTCTAAGGTAGACATGCTTTAAGCCATAGCACCATACTTCTTTAGGTCGTCTGTCACTCCCCCTCAATCATACATGATATCTTGGGTCCGCGGGTAATTGGGTAAAGTACTCATCAGAAACCATGGTTGGGGATTAAGTCACCACTCTCTCACATCACCATTGGTATAAGTATTGGCGCATGTCGCGGCGAAGCCTAGCCCAATGCAAGTCAAGTCATCTACTCAGTCGTATCATGTCAGATCCGGATACTTTCCCTATGGCACCGACCAACTCGGTTCCGTATCCCTCACACTAGAGTCAGCATATCCTACGGCTACAACCAACTCGGACTACGAACTCATCAACCCTATTGGTCATCCACAAATGGTAAACGGGAAGCTCTCACGTCCTCTCACGGATTGGTTACCGGTCTTGAGCGCCTGTGAGCCCAAGTCTAACCATTTGCAACCCTACCAATAAATGGCCCCTTTCGGGTATCCGCAATATGATTTATGTCCTCTCACGGGGTGGTTACCGGTCTTGAGCGCCCATCAACCATACTCTACCACGGGTCGTTCGGTCTCAATACCCTTCCGATTCGGGTCTGATACAACAAGGATAGTCCTAGCCATACATCTAGACAATCCTATGTATGCCATCCAATAACTCGGGAGAGTGTCAATGGACACCTTCGACGAACATCCCATACTATTCCCTCCGATGTCCAACGACATAAGTGTCGGTAGGACACTTCCCAATCCCAAGTCATACGTTGTCATTCACAAACTAAATCTCATTATATCATACATGATCAATAATTCATCATATAAACAAAGGCATATCATAACATGATTAGTCATATACATAATCATAAAGAATAATTAAGCATGATATTCCGAATAACATATAACATACTATTACTGATAAAATGCATACAACAATCATACATGGTTAAGGAGTACACATATGAAGTATATCTACTAAGTTTACAAAGTAGAAGTATATTTGCATAATCAACGTACTAGGGGTAACGACCGTCCTTACCTTAATCGAGTCGAGAATAAAATCAAGAGTCACCAAGAATAGCCTAAAAGTCAGTGTTTGTACCCTAGACAACATATAATCAACATTAGAGAAGAAAGCAATCGAATCAGAGGTCAAACGAAGCATTTCGGCCAAAAACAGAGTTGTTGTCATATCTTGGTCGACTGGCTGGTCGACTGTCAGTCGACCAAAGCTTAAACAGTAACGGGCATAATTGGTGATTTGGCCCGAAACTGATCTTTCGGTGCTCCGATCAACATGAAATTTGGAGGGCATGATTATGGCAATATGGGGACACTACACACCAAAAAATATCACGATCCAACGGTCCAATTGTGAATACCCAAATCGAAACCCTATGTTCTATATGCTAATCATCACACATTGAATTGGAATTGATTGCAATAGTAAGAATTGATGGGGAATCAATTAAGGGGATGACAAGAATTAAATTAGGATCATGAATCAATAGTAATTCAATCTAGCATACATCTACACTTCAATTTGAACTAAAGAATAGGTTGAAATGAAAGGAATCATGGGATTGTAATGTAGGTGAACATAATCATAGCAAGAATGAATTGAGATTGATGGAAATGAATGGGGAAGCTCATGGCCAAGTGTTTGCAAGGTTGCAGCACTTCAACCATGGCCCAAGGATTATAAATTAATAGAAGATGAGTAGATTAGAAGAAAAATAAGAGAAATCATACCTTGAGTTGACGATTGAGGTGGAAAACCAATGATTGGAGTCAAGGATCTTCACAAACACCAAGAGAGGGCCAAGAGAGTGTCACTCTTTGTTCTCTGGAGTGCCAATGATTGGGGTAAATCTTCATTCACGAGTTCCAAAAAGGTAGGGTCAAAATGGTAAGTAAGTTTTCTAATTTTTGAATTTCATTACTGCTGGTCGACTGGTCAGTCGACCAAGGCTGACAGAACCTTAGAATAGGGATTTGGAAGGCCAGACTGATCCGAATTGAGTTGAGTTTTCAAATACAAGTCAATCAACAAGTCTAGTTTTAAGAAATACCTTCGGATTGAGCACGGGGTTCAATAGGTGCTTCAACTAATTCAATCTTCTTCACAGATTTTCACTAAACACCGACAATGTGCTCAAGTAAGGGCATCACTGTCAATATCCATAGGCTCTGGATCAAGCATCGAATCTTCAACTAAGAGAGCCCACAAGTCTCTTCTACCTCCACTTCGGGTCTTCGGACCTACAACAATACAAAATCCTGGCCGGGTCAGGGTTAGGATAAAGCCGGATTTTACACATACCTTATGAGTTGATAATGGAGGCAAGAGAGAGTGTTTTGCAATGATTTTAAGTAGAATATCCTTCACCAATTTCAAGGAGGAGTTTTGGGGAACCTTCTCCACGTTCTCAGGTGTTACAATGATTAGAATAGGGTCCAAAAGACAAGGCTAGTATAAATAGGGTGTGGAATATTCCAAAGAAATCATTAACTCGAATCTGGGCAGCCTTGGTCGATGGGATTGACCAAGCATAGTTCAGCAGAAAATCAGCAATAGTTCAACAACTTTGGACAGGGATTCGGAGGGCTATACGGGGTCAAATTGAGTGGGGTTTTCTCCTACAAGTCATTCAAGAAGTCTAGTTTCGAGAAATACCTTCAGATTGAGCACGGTAGTTCATTAGGTATTTAAAATAATTTAACCCTCTTCGATGTGCAGAATTTCACTAAACACTGACAATGTACTCAAGTAAGGCGCATCATCGTCAAAATCCATGGGTTTCGGGTCAAACACCATGTCTTCCATAAAGAGGGCCCACAAGGACAATTTCCATCACTTTGGGACATGGATCTACACTAAGGGAAAGGTCGGACAGGATTTTCTAAGGCTTTCAAAGATAATAACACTGAAATCAAGGTCCAACTTCAAGGTCTAACATCAAACAAGTCTTTCTTCACTCAAAAAAAATAGGGTGCCCTGGCTAGGTTTGGGCCGGATTTCACATCAGTGGGAATAGTATGGGATATTTCCGATGGTGGCCTTTGATGCTTTCCTGGATTATTGGTTGTCATACCTAGGGTTGTCTAACGGTGTTTGACTAGGATATCCCTGTTATATCAGACCCAATTTGGAAGGGTATTGAGACTGAATGACCCATGGTAACAATGGGGATTCATGGGCGTTCAACATCGGTAACCAACCCGTGAGAGGACATGAATCACATTGTGGGGGCCAGTCATTGGTAGGGTCGCATTTAGTAAACTTGGGCTCATGGGCGCTCAAGACCAGTAGCCAATCCGTGAGGGGACATGAAAGCTTCCCGTCTATTATTTGTGGATGACCAATAGGGTTGATGAGTCCGTAGTCTGGGACTATACTGACTCTAGTGTGAAGGATACTGGAAAGGATCGCCCGGGCGAGGAATGGACGTATGTGGATCTGAGTTGATATAACCTAGTAGATGATTGGCATTTGGCTAGGCTTTACCCTGACATGCGCCAATACTTAGGCCAAATGGTGATGTGAGAGAGAGGTGACCTAAACCCCAGCCATGAAATGTCCAAGAGGGATGCAAGACCCAACTACCACCGGAAGAGCCCAAGATGCTTGGATGGTTGAGGGAGAGTGAATGACCTTCCTAAAGAAGTATGGTGCTATGACTTAAAGCATGTCTTCCTATAGAGACCAGCATACATAGAGTTAGACTCATACATGCATTGTCTATCTCATGCTATGTTTCTCTTATCATGTTATTTATGTTATTATGGAATAACTTGCCTTGCTGAGTTCTCTTGAACTCACTCCTTTCGTGCAAATATCTTTTGTTAAATTATCCTACGGGTATAGATGACTATGATGGCCAATACGAGGAAGCGCAAGCTGAAGAAGCATACTACACGCAAGGTGTTGGCAGTTATGAAGATCTCGGTGATGATCCCTCGTGTGATCACGCTACGTACCATGATTAGCTCTACCATGGAGTGGGAGCGTCCGAGCTTAATTTCTAAAGTTTATGTTTATGAAGACGTTCTTTATAAAGTAAAATAAACTCTAGCTTAGTTTCATTACTTCTTTCTTTCTTTTCATTTGGAACCGGTTGTAATCTTCTTTTGACTTTCGCGCTACATTCCGCTGCATCGGAGGAATGAGATTCCGCCTCACTCTACATTTTGATTATATATATATATATATATTGTTATCATTCCAACACTCTAATGTTATTTCGTTATTTTGCTTTGATCTATTAATTAATATTGTTAACCTTGATTTAGTCTTGTTCTTGATTATATTATTGTGAATGTGGGAGGTTAATTTCCTCGATAATGATCTTCGGGCTTTGGATCACACACTCGAGTGTGCCATGTAGGGTACCGGCTGGGTGGATGTGACTACTACATCAAAGGCACCATGCTAGCAAGATCCAGAATACATCACCAAGGGGGATTGAACTCAACTCGGGCGTGCCATGTATAGAGAAAACTTTTCATTTTATCTATGACTTGGGGATGCCAATAGAGAGCGAAGCTTTACGAACACGAAACAATCAAATCAAGAATTCTAGCCTTGGAGCAAAAAGCATAAAGCTGATTGAGGATATTCCAAGCATGAGAGGAGGTTTTGGCCTGAACAACATGTGGCAATGTTGAATTAGACAAAGAAGAAATCAATTATCCTAATATAGACTAATCTTGGTGATCCCATTGTGCAAACGAAATTGAAGAAGAGGAGGATGCATCAACTTAAAGAATAGAATCAGAGGATGGTTGTGGGAAAGAATATTTAGCATACCCGATCAAATCATAACCTTTAAGAAACAGGAGAAACTGCACTTTCCTCAACGGGAGAAACTATGCTTTCCACACAAGGAAATTCATTGCATTCAACTAATTGGTAGTCCACTTCCAAAGTTCAGAGACACCCAAGAAGACGGAGGTGGAGGAGCCCGTACAAAGGGCGGAACGAAGGAAGCCAAAGAGGCATAGAAGCCACTAACCTAGAAAGAGAAAAAAGGGCACAAGCTCACACAGGCCCGAACAACAATTGGTACCATGTAGTGATTCTAATATCCAATTTGAATGTAATGTGAAGTACAAGAGTATTTATACATTAAGAAACACAAGAACCAATTTGAACCCCCGCACAAGCCCGAAACAACAATTGATACCATGTAGTGAATCTAAATCCAATTTGAATGTAATGTGAATTACAAGAGTATTTATACATTGAAAAATAAAAGAATCAATTAGAACCCCCCCCCCCCACACACACAAAGATAAAACAAGAAAAAAGAGGAAGAGAAACACAAGAACTAATGCTAAACACAACTTTCTACCAAAAAAACAGAAAACATTAAAGACAGCTGGGTATCCTTATCTGTTTGATGGGTGACAGCCAGCAGATCTATAACCAAATCATTTTCCATGTTCCGAAAATTAAAATAGTTAAAATCCTTTGACAATATTTATGGTTTTGATGGTAGAGATTCTCCAGCAAGAAAGGTTGCAAAGAGAGCCAGAGACTCTAGTAACCATTGTGCAAAATTGAAGAAGAAGAGGATGCATCAGCTTAAAGAATAGAATCAGAGGATGCTTGTGGGAAAGAATATTTAACATACCCGATCAAATCATAACCTTTAAGAAACGGGAGAAACTACACTTTCCTCAACGGGAGAAACTATGCTTTTCACCCAAGGAAATTCATAGCATTCAACTAATTGGTAGTCCACTTCCAAAGTTCAGAGACACCCAAGAAGACGAAGGTGGAGGAGCCCGTACAAAGGGCGGAACGAAGGAAGCCAAAGAGGCATAGAAGCCACTAACCCAGAAAGAGAAAAAAGGGCACAAGCCCGCACAGGCCCGAACAACAATTGATACCATGTAGTGATTCTAATATCCAATTTGAATGTAATGTGAAGTACAAGAGTATTTATACATTAAGAAACACAAGAACCAATTTGAACCCCCGCACAAGCCCGAAACAACAATTTATACCATGGAGTGATTCTAAATCCAATTTGAATGAAATGTGAATTACAAGAGTATTTATACATTGAAAAATAAAAGAATCATTTAGAAACCCCAACCCCCCCCCCCCCCCCCCAAAGAAAAAACAAGGAAAAAGAGGAAGAGAAACACAAGAACTAATGCTAAACACAACTTTCTACCAAAAAAAAAACAGAAAACATTAAAGACAATTTGGTATCCTTAACCGTCGATGGGTGACAGATGCAGCGCAGATCTATAACCAAATCATTCTCCATGTTCCGAAAATTAAAATAGTTAAAATCCTTTGACAATATTTATGGTTTCGATGGTAGAGATTCTCCAGCAAGAAAGGATGCAAAGAGAGCCAGAGACTCGCTGGGTTTGAAATTGGGCACCGCATGTCCAGCTCCTCTAAATGTTGCAAATGTGAGTCCCTTATACTCTTGGAACCACCCGATCACCTGGATTCATAACAGCCCACATAACTACTAGTCTTCTTTTCAAATTATCTACAGGAGAAAGGAGACTCATTCCGTTGGTAAGATGACAATGTCTAGATTACCCGCTTCGTTGATACCCAGTATCTCCACGTTGTAGTGATAGGCAGTTTTAAAGCACTCAAGCTATATCTTGTGGACAAAACAGGAACTCTTCCATCCGTGTCTCCACTAAACAAAAAGAAAGAAATATGAACTCATGAGCCATAAGGTCCAAAAGAAAAGCTACTACACCTATAATATCAAGGGTTCTGCTGGTTTGTAGATCTCCTTCTTCATAGTTCCCTACCTGTAGACCCATATCCTGAGACCTGCTGCGATTAGTTTCTTGTATATAGGTATGGTGGAAGGTATTGACTCCGACCATTCGGAAAATATTGTCATACTACATCCAAAGTAAAACCACAAAGTGTTAGAAAGGCATCTTTAATGTATGAGTACTAGAATATTCGACTAGTATAGTTAATGATATGTTAAAGAATTTGTTTTAACACATCCAATCAAGCAGTCTAGCTCAGCTCACTTGACGCTTTTTTGTCACACATATTGTGTGGGCCCATGTGAACTTTAATCCTGAAAGAGAAGTGTTCCCCTAGTGGAGATATGATCCGGACTCCTATTCAAGAGCTAGATACTGCTAGTGAACCCACAATAGTCGTACTTCGACCCATGCCAACTAATCCATATTGCATGAGGAGTTTTATATGTACTAGACAACCTCAGCCAGAGTTGCATCAAACAGGAATTTCTAACCCTAATCCATCTGTGAGAAAGCTAGTGCACACACTCAAATACAATTCGAAGTTCAAATGCTAAGAATTCTAACAATCCCAAACTCTCTCAGATATGTACAAATAAAGGTGTACAAAAAGGTTTGCTTAGTTGGTAACACGTGGCACCTCTTAGTGAAGAACTCATGGCCAATTCTTTGTATGTTATATGTAATAGTCCTCCCCCCCCTAATATAAAGCTACCAATTCCCAAAGAAAAGAAATGTACCGCAGCCTCTACTCTATCCATGGATTTAGGTTGAACAGTTCTACCGAACAACCGTAAACTCTCCTCTCTTCTTGCATGAAAAGCCAATAATTTTAAGCTAAGATTATGGAGAAAGAGAGGCATACTTGCAGATGCTCCAGTTCTTGAGCTGAAAACCATCACTGACATGGAGGGCCTTCTGGACTTCGGGTCTGTTGTAGAAAGTCTTTGCATAATTGTCAAGGCAGGGGTCATAACCACCCATGATTCTTGGCAACTGGGAAAATTTTTGTTGTCAGATTAGAGAAGAAACAATTTTTTACAAGAACTAGCAAGGAAAAGAAAATGAGCTGACCATCTTAGACTTGCGGTTGAACAAAACTTGCATTGATCCATTATCTGAGCTAGCTGAGTTGTTGGTGCTACAGAGAGAGGTATAAAGGCTATACATATCAATCCCTTTATATTGATTAAGAAACTCACTCACAGCGTCGCTGCAAGTATCGTTATCCCATGTATGATCTGAGGAAAAATTGCAGTTTTCCTTGATAACTTTGTAAGTTTCATCTGATATCACAGCATGGCTCCATCCATAATCCACCATACCTCTCCAATCATCATCATTCGTTGTCTCAGGATTACCCAACTATAATTTTCACAGAAAATCTCAACTAGTAAGACTTTATAGCACATACTATGAGGGATTTTTATATTATCTAGTAGTGATCATTACCAAGAAACCCTTCAGGTTTATACGTAGAGAAGGATCCTTGTTCATATCATATACAAGTTCAGCCAGCTCTGGAACGTATCTTCCTGTTCATCAGGTACATGTAAGTCATGATAGAAACATAAAAATGATAATAGCCTGAAGGGTTACGAAGCAGCTGGCTATGTTTATGTACCTGCATAGCTCTCCCCTGCAATGTAAAAACTATGGTTTCTATACATCGGGAATTTGTTGAACCATCTGTGCAAGAAGGTATACGTATCCTTTGCTAAACAAGTAAAGACCAATTAGAAGATCAATTATTCTCTATCTGTAAAGATCTCAAGATAGAACTAGGTAGGCATCAAAGTAACTCACCTGTAAAGGTATCACCAAGAATACCATAATCAGTGCTTGTATTCGAGTATGAAAAGCCAACACCAACTGGAGATTCCAAGAATAACATGTTGGCTTCTGGAACAACAGGAACACAAGGAGCAATTCAGTTAATGCCGTTTTAAGTGTATACAGGTATACAGAGAAGTTAATGATTTCAAAACCTTTATTCCATGAGTATGGGTTGAATTTCAGCCCTTTTCCATCTTTATCAACAAGGAAAGGACCAATCTCTTCTGTAGCTCCGTATCCTACGGAAGAGCACCCTGGACCTGAGACATGATTTTTACCTTGTCAGAGAACATAGAGTGTAGAATGTTGGAATATTGTAAAGAAAGCTAAAACAATATGACAATGTAAAGGAGAATCAGGAAAACTTCAACCTGCGACGAAAGAAGGCTATGGATCGAAAAATGAGGTTATCACGATATTTCCTCCATTAGCTTTCAAAATCATAAGGAATTTGAAAACTACTAATTAAGGAGAGATACGTCTTGTTACCTCCATTAAGCCACAGCACCAATGGTTTTACTTCAGGGTTACTTGAGGCTTCATAGAACCAGTAGAAGAGAGCTCTCTGATTGGTTTCATTTACTGTAACATAACCTGCATAATGGTTGAACTCCACCTTAGGTTGGCCTGGCAATTCAGTTACAAGATCCTTGCCTGCCTCTACGCCCACCTTCTTGGCATGAGACAAGGGTTCATGCCCAGCAGCCTGGCCAGGAATTACAGAAATTAGACTGAGTAGAGCCCAACATAGAATACCCATCACCTTTAGTGCAAAAGACATAGGAACACTAAAATTTTAAACCCTCAAAACCTCATATAACAGAGAAACAATACAAGGAGATATATATATATATATATATATATATATATATATATATATAATATATATATATGGAGCTGTGGTTGCGTATGTAAGGCGGACCTGGTGCCAAGCTGTACGAGGCAAACGATAATTTGTTGGGAAGGGATCAGCGGAGCCTCCACTTTTGATGTGGTTGTTGAATTCAGTTTGGAGGATAATACTCACAAAATTGATCCCATAAAAGTTTTTAATATTTTACATCTTTGAGACTCAAATCTTGCACGGATTATAATGGATACCAACTTTTGTGAAGGTGGATGAAGCTTCACCCCCCAAAGGAATCCTTCAGGAATTCGGATCCTCTCTGTCCAAGCCTCTCATTCGTCCGGTACATCCGTCCGTTGGATGGGCAACTCATTTTTAAAGTACCACATTCAGGTTCCATGCATATAGGCTCCTTTGGTACCAAATTAAGATTTTGATTTGAATCTTATCAAATCTCATTCAACAGCTAAATGCATCTAGTACCACTTATGGGAGGCTAGCCAACATGATAAAAGAAAGAAAATTCAATTAGTAATTGAAATTAAATTCACCTTGAACAGCGAAGAGTATCTATCACCACTATGGAGGCCAGCTTCAAATATTAATTATGTGCACCTCTAACATCTAAGAGTATCTATCACAAACATAGTGGCTAGCTTAAGATGTTAATTTGAATTTAAATTCACCACCATCATCTAAAGAGTATCAACTACAAGTATGAAAGGCTATATAAAACATGATTATATGATAAGATCCTCTTGGGACAAAAGAAGCAAAGGAAATTAATCAAAGAGCTATTAATAGAATCCAAAGAAACGAGTGATTATATCAATAAATTTCTATCCAAGTCATTTCTTTGTAAAGCAAGGACTCAATCTCAGTTCAAGTTAATTTTTTAAGCTGGCCTTCAACGGTTGTAGTAGATACTTTTAGCTGTTGGAGGTGAATTTGAATCCAAATAATATTTGAATTAGTTGTTTCATTTTATCATGTTAGCTAGCCTTCCATAGTTGTAGGAGACACAATTAGTTGTTGAAGGAGTTCTTGTAAGATTCAAGTCAATATTTGAATTGCTTCCTTCTATATCATGTATGTCATGCACAAAATTGATTTTGGACCCTCTACTCACATGGGTAGGATTTTTTCAACCCACATGGATTCATGACACACGCTCAATTTAAAACCAAAATCATATTTTTTAGGAAAATTTCAAGTGTTGCTATGCAATTTTGTTCGTCTTTTCAACCGGATGAACCTGCAAGAATGAGCTCGACCGGGGAGGTCAAGTGTCACCTCCGACGTTCTAGTTAGGAATCTCTCCAATTAAGGAAGACAAGAAAGCAATGAACAATAAAGTTTAGAGTAGTGATAGTTCTATCCTGTGTGTCTTCTCCTTACGATTACCTGTCCTTTTATAAGGTTTTGGTATTTGACTTCGTCTCGAACTTATACTTTGTTCGGACTTCAATACGGACTCTAGTTGTAGAGGTAAACTTTTGCTAGAATTCTAATTTGGTTGGGAACACCATTGTTTTCATCAATCCCAATCATGTCACACTAGAGAAATAGGTTTTGTATCTGTTCTAACAATGTATTCTTCCAAAGAAGGATTCCTTGCTTTAAAATCTGATCTAGAACTAGGGTTTCTTAAGTTTTCTTGTTTGGAGTGTTTAGTTGGTGTTTCAGATATGTGACTTATACTTGGGATCACCCCAAAACTCATTAAATATGGGGGATTGACAATGTGATTTTCAGATATAAATTTGCAAGAGAGACCTGGTGATTGGTTGCCCCAATGGATTGGCTCAACCGATTGGCTCAACCAATTGGCCCTCTTCATGACTTTATTTTGAAGTTTGATTTGGCTAAATTGATTCTAAATCTTAAATGTAAGTGTATGAACATATTAATAGGACCTAATGTGACTTGCTAGAGTACTAGTTTGCATGAAACCAACTTATATAGAAGGTTTTCGACATCGATCAGGTAAGGAAACAGTGCACTTGTGCTTGGTTGCTGATTGTGTCATCTCTTTAAGTATTCACATATTCTTATTATTTTATGTACTATAATGTATTGTTTAAACACGTAAATCATGTAAAGTTGTAGGATGGTTACATACTCTGTTGTTCTTTATTTAATTACTTGATGTGGGCTTTGCTCTAACCTGAAGCTATTGCATCGTTTGTCCCAACGATGGCATTTCGATCTCATCTCGTATTTCAATCGAAAATGTTTGAATTGACTTGTTGGGCGCATTCGCTAACCACCTACCAAAGTTTAGTCGAAACAGAAATTGTGTTTCTTTGTTGGAAGTGAGGATTGCACCCCATTCCTATTTTTCCCATCACCAATTAGGTGATGGTAGATATCATGGAATGGAGCATACTTGGTGACCCTATTTCCATAAGATTTTATTTTGTTGCAATAATTGTCTTTCCTGCATTTGTCATTTTTTTATTCTTGCTTGAGGACAAGCTTAGTCTAAGTGTGGGGGAATTCGATGAGCACATTTATGCGTGAAATCTTAGGGCATAAATCATGCATTTTACACATTTAGAGTAGAGCTACCTTTGGTTTTATGTTGTTTTTGAAGATTTTAGGACTTTCCAAGATTTAAGCAAATATTTGGAGTTTTGGGTACGAAACATGCAATTTTACACATCAAGATGTCCGTTTGAATTCTCAAGTTCGAAAATGGGCTGACATAGAGCATGTTGGGCTAGAGATGTGATTATGGACCTGATATGGGAAAAATATCATTCAACCGGGTCTTTCCTAGGTTCAACCCTCAACCCCAATCGGGGGCAAACCGACCAAGTTAGTTCTGGGCGAACTAACTTCTAAGATGGCGTGCTAAGGAAGAAACCTTACACAATCAACAGGCAAGCACGAGTCCGAGATTTTCGGGATGGATAACCCGTCAAAGAGACGGTTATCACACTCACTAAAGTGGACGATCATGCCAACTCGAATAACAGCCACGCCTGTAGCATCTAGATCATGCAATCAAGGGAAGTTGTCCACTACCCCACTAACAGGTATAATCCTGTCAAGATCTGACGGACACCATAAGAAGGCACATACGAGTTCAACGAATAGGATTTAAAGGTAAACCCTATATAAGTCAAAACCTACGTACAAAGAAGGTATCTGAATCGTATTCCCAATATCGTATTTATACTTTAGCTCTACAACTAGTTAGAGCCTTTGTGATCAATTCATTAACTGACTTAGCCATCGGAGGTGGATTCCTAACCCCCACAATCGGGCCGTATCTGAAAATTGTTTTGTAGGTCATCTTCAAGTGATCTAAGGGCTAAGCAGATTTTGGAGACATCATTTTGCACCATTTGTGGGAAACACTTCAGAAAGTCATGGTTACCAGGTCAGCAGCAGCTGCGGAGGCTCAACGAGAAGCTGACGTTCAACTTCCTGGTGGGAACGATCCAGAAGATATCCCCGAAGGAAGTCGTGCTCGTGAAGTACGAGAAGATGGAGGACAAGGAGGTAATGATCAACTAAATCCAGAATCCTCTCCAATAGCAGTTGGATCAAATGCAACTCCAGTTTTTTTATATGAACCAGACGCTTCGTACGCTGGTTAGACAGGTGGTGGCTCCTCAGGCTCCTGATCATCAAGAAGCCAGAAGGTGTGCGGGAGAAGTAGAGATGCTCATACCGCTTCTGCGAAGGCATTCCCCACAGGGAGATGGGCAACTGGTAGGTGGCCAGAATTATGGTCCGAACTTGCGAGGGAATTCCCGAGAGTGAGACAAAGAACAAAGAACTAAGGAATAACCCAGAAGGAATGGTCGGCATGAACGATCGCAATCAAGCTGAACCCGTCCAGTAACGAGATTGGGCAGAGGGGTACAAACTCACTCGCCAACCTCTAAACGTTCGGGTCGTGAGAGCTATCGAACTGGTGGGGGATGTTCGGTCCACATTGGTCAGGAGCCTGCAGATATTAATCAAAGGATGGGATTGCTTTCCCGAGGGAAGATGGTCGATGATATCTACTCGGTCATCAGAAAGACCCCTTTCGTCGAGGCAATAGCTGGATTTGTGTTTCCTCACAATTTTCGGCTCCCAAATTTCTCTTCGTTCGACGGTTCGGGAGATCCCATCGCCCATATCAATTATTATCAGCAGACTATGGCTGTGGCTGGTAATTCTGATGAAATCCTTTGCAGGGTGTTCGGTTAATCTTTGACCGGTGTAGAGCAGAAGTGGTTTTCAAATCTTCCTTCGGGAAGAATTGTCAATTTCGAGGAATTGGCACGAAAGTTTATTGGTCATTTCCAGAGTGGAATCCAGATCGAAAAGATGGAGGAGACTTTATTTACCATAAAGCAAGGGAAGAAACGAATCAATTCGGGAGTACCTAAAAAGATTCAACAAAGTTACTATGGAAATTGAGAATCTAGATGAATAGGTGGCTGAAACTGCTTTATTCACTGGGCTCACAAACCAGAGACTCTTGGAGTTTTTATTTCAAGACATGCCAACCACTTATGCTGAACTGGTGCAAAGGTGTCAAAAGAAAGCAGAAGTGATGGAGATTCTGGATGCAAGTGAAGGGGACATGAAGGGCTCCCCAAAGAATAGAAGGCTCTTGAAAAAATACAGAAGCCTAAGCAACCCAATCATGATCGAGACAGAAAAGCCTGTTCAATGTGGAGGCAATGTTCTCCCGATCAAAGCGAGTACACACCATTGAATACTTCTTGGTCAGAGATTCTGAATATCATCAAGAGACAAGATATTTTGAAATGGCCACCGAAGGTCATATCCAAACCTGTAGAGCGTAACATGGAAAGGTATTGCTGTTTTTACAAAGATTACAGGCATTACACGAATGATTGTAGGCACCTGAAGGCCGACATTGAGAGATTGATCTCTCAAGGACATCTCTCCAGTTTCATTAAAGGATGACCAGCGGAGCCAAAAGTAGCAGTCGAGAAGAGGGACCGTTCGGGAAGTCGAGAGTGACAAGTCGAGGTTTCCCAATTCAAAGAAGGGAAAGGAGGAGGTTGGAGCTAGCCGATCTCCTATCCTAACTATTTTTGGGGGACCTGAACCGGAGTCACTCCTAAAGCTGAAGGTCAAGTCTAAGTTCATTGGAAAGGTGGGGGCGATGAGTCGCCGGCAGGGGAGGGGGTGGGGTGGTTTTCAAGCGGCAGTGGTGGGCAATTTCTAGTGAGGTGTAGAACCTAAGGATTGGGTATGGGAGGGTATTAAATGGAGGTAGTTATATTATTTTAAACCTAGAGGGCATTATGGTCATTTCACACCTCACTTAACAGAACTTAGATTAAAAGCCTAACAGTGGGTAACTTGTATTTAGCAAGTGGATACTATGTAATTTAAGCCACTATAGTGGGGAGCCCAAAGTTTCACCCCCATTAGTGGGTGGCATGTAAAAAACTCTATTATTTATTATAAGTTAATCAAGCATGAAAGTATTCTTCTACCAAGTTTGGTGAAAACTAGAAGAATCCAGTGAAGCTGAAGTAGTTTTCAGGAAGTTGATTCCTTTGTCAGAGGCTATGGTTAAATTGGATGATACTGTATAATATTGAGGTCTTCTATTTGATTGTTTGAGACCAGTTTCTGCCATCATCACAATTTCATTAGAACTAGTAGGAAGTTATAATAGTTGGAACTCTATGTTTTAAATATTGTTGGCATTTTTATGTTTCTTGCTGTTTTGGTTTTGAAGTATTGCTGCTAGGTATTCTTCATAATTTCTTAAAGAGTTCCTTATTTTTTTTCACTTTGTTAAATGGTGATAAAAAGGGCATTGCTGAATGCTATTGTCTTCTGAAGAGGTTCCATTGCCCTTTATTATAATTCGGTTAAGACAAAAACCGACCTCTTGAGGCCACCATTCAGCCTCCTAGATGGCTTCTCTATTTTATAGCTCCGTTGGATCTATGGTTTGTTGACTTAAAAATGGAAAACAGTTCTTTACTGCAGGGGTCAGACATGGCAATCAGTTTTTCCAGATCATTGAAATACATAATCTCCAAGGAGGCATCAGAACAGTGAGTTGTAGAACATTTGCTGCTGCTGGTGGAAAAGCAAAGAAGGGAGCAAAAGGAGGTGCGGCTGGTGATGCTCCAAAGGCTTCTATACTCAGCAAAGAGGTAAAATCCACCACCGTTGTTGGTGCCAATATACTCAAGGATGGAGTAGACCCTAAGATCATGGTAGATGCTGAATACCATGATTGGTTGTGGCACCTGTTAGATAAAAAGCCAGCATTGAGTGAACTAAGGAGGAAGAATGTGGAAACTCTTCCATATGAAGAGCTCAAGTGTTTTGTTAAGCTGGATAACTGAGCCTGGATCAAAGACAATAACTCTGTCAAAGCAAAGAATTGATGAGACCTTTATTTTTCTTGCTTTTCACCAACCCTGTTCTTAAGTGAACTTACCTTGTTTTATGTATTCACCTATTTTACAAATGAGTCCATGGGTCAACTGTAAGTGTTCTTAGTTTGTGTGCTCTCAAGCTTAGAGCATAAACCCAAGACAAGGATGGAAAAAACTTGGGAACCAAATTGAAGGTCTCTTTATTTGTTGAATTGTGCGTGTAAGGGTAATCTGGGTATTTCCTAGGGTTTTGGTTTTCAATTGAACTGGTGTGGTTCACTTCATTGTATATACCTAGCTTGGTCTAGTTTGAGTCATTCGTATGCAAAACAAGGGTTCTGCGAATTTGGGGAAATCAGAGAGAGAGCTCTGAGATGCGATAATGGCGATTCTCCTTTCTTCTCCTTTGATCTTCGTTCTTGGAGGAGGTTTCAAGTGTTGAGACCTGGATTGTGATCGGCGTGAAGAGTGGATGACTCGACGGTGATTTGGTGCCATATGGTTGCCCTATTGTGGTTATCTTGTACATATCAATCTCCGATCTTGTAAGTTCTTATCCTTCCATAGTAGATCGGACTCCATTCTTGAGTCCCGGAGACGTAGGCATCTAATGCCGAACTCCGTAATCAAATGCCTGTGTCTCTTGTCTTCTTGCTTCCAATTTCGTGGTAAATCACACACGACCGAATGGTTTGTCTAGGTTAGGGTTTATAGATTGTGTTTTCTTTTCTTGTTTCAATCTGATAAATCATATAGGATATTCAATCAAATGCGATCATGAATTATAACTGGGAATATCAAATTGGCATCAGAGCCATGTTAGCCTGTTAGCCTGAGACAGCCTGTGTTTTGGTGGTTTTCTTTTTCTTGTGATTCGGTGGAGACCTAATTAGAATTTCTCTATGAGTTTTATGTTTAATTGGTTTATATGATCTCATAGGTAATTTAGGTTAAATTATTGAATATTTTTTCCTGATTATATAATCTGTGTATGCTTCGGCTACTACTTCTGTTGATTATAGTTCTGTGCTACATCTGGTTCATATATGCTGCTGCTACTACGATTGTTTACATAATTAATTTTGGTTTTTTATATATATGATCTGTAAGATTCGGATGATACTACTGCTGGTTATATAATGTGATTTTTTATATAATTTCTAAAAGTGTTAGTCTGTTAGCCAGTGTTAGCCTTGTTAGAGGTGTTAGCTGTTATCAAATTAGGTTATGTATATTATTTACATAATAATTTGATTGTTTGATCTCATATGGTTGTAGATTATTTTCAATTTTGATAATCTGATTGTGATACATGCTTTCGCTGCCCTCTTGTACATGCTCATATGAATCGGTTTTCATGATTTAACCTTTTATATGTTCATATATAGTCTGTTATCAAGATATGATTTAATTATATGCTCATATGGATTCGGTTCTATGTTGTAGTGACACTTTACCTCTTGTGTGTGTGTGATGCAATAAGAGTTGTATGCTCAAGATATGAAATGCATGCACCACCAAAGCCTTCAATCACCTCAAGCTTGACTTCCACAGGCTTACTTTAACACCTTGGTATGTTCTTCAAGGTTGGGGAGAAGGTGAAAGGCAAAGCACAAGGCTTTCTTGCAATTTGAGAACTTTAGGATCACTTGGGGAGTGGGTGATCAAGTGTGAGTCTTCTTCCTCTCAAATGAGGTGAATTGGGTTTATATAGAGCACCTTTGAGTGCCAAAACCCAATCCCCAACGGATAGAAAACGGACACATTTTTGTCCTGTTTTTCAGCCCAGACGGTCGTCCGTCTGAAAAGAGCCGTTAAACTAGCCGTTATAGGCTGTTTTTACACTAGACGGAATTCCATCTGGGCAGACGGTCATCTGTCTCAAAAAAGAGCCGTTGCAAACTAGCCGTTATTGGCTAAGTCAGGGCCAGACGGACGTCCGTCTGCCAGACAGAAATTCCGTCTGGCCTTCTATGATTGAAAACACAGAAATGCTAAACCAGACGAGCATCCGTCTGCCCAGACGGTCATCCGTCTGAGCCTTGTTTTGCTGAATTAAGTTGGGGCTCGAACATGGCTTGGGTTTTTGGACTTTTTGGTCAACCCTAAGCATTGTACACCTCACTAACATGTCCTAGGTCACTCTAGTAATATGAATTACATATAATTGATGCATTTACATGAATGTGTATTAGAGAGTGTCCTAAGCCCTAATTCAGCCTAAGTCTTGATCTTTGACTTGATCTTCGACTTGATTTTGTGCAACGGTCTTCATGTCCATCTTGGCATGGTCATCTTGACTTAGACTTCATGTCCATCTTCATGTCTATCTTGGCATGATCTTGGCTTTGACTTGCATATGGCTTTGACTTGGAGTTGGTCCACTCGTTCTCATCTTGAACTAAATCATCATAACTTAATATAGCCATTAGTAATTCAGGCTTATTATCATCAAAACCAATAGAGGCTGATGTGGCAATTGCTGATATGGCATTTCCCAACAATCTCAAAAGAGAAAGAGGGTGATCAGAAGTCACTTCTTTCTCAAAAGCAGAGGAAAAATGGTTGATCAATTCAATTACAAATCCCAATATCAAAGAGTAAATCTAAAGAGTTATTACAATATATCTGGGTTCCCAAAAAGTCATAAAGGCCTAGGCTAGAGTCTCCTCCGTCAAGTATGAAGTATCCTCGTAAGTGTACACAAAGGAGACTAAGCATGGCCTCTCCCAAATCAAGGTCGGACTAACTCTAGTATGGAGGGTAATCACCCTCGGCACCTTCACCATAATCTTCGTAATAGCCAGGACCTTCACCGTAGATAGGTTAAGCATGAGTGGACAGTTGGACTGATGGTTGCAAGGTTGCAGCACCATCTCCAATGTCAGAACAGCAAGATAGGAATAGAAAAGAATAGAAAAAAGTAGAATAGAGAGTGGAATGATGATTCATACCTTGTTGTTGAAGATGGAGGCAAGAATCAATGATAAACAATGTGTTTTTGGTGGAGTATCCTTCACATATGCCCAGGAGTTGCTTTGGGAAGTTCCCCCCACGTTTTCAGGAGTGAAAATGATTGCAATAGGGCTCAAGGCTCAAGGTTATAATAATTAGAAAAGAGAATATTCCATGGAATCATTAACTTGGCTGACTGGGAAACTTTGGTCGATGGTCTTTGGTCGATGGCATTGACCAAAATATTTCTCAGCAGAAAAACAGGTTTAGTTCAGCAACTTCAAGTAGGGTTTTGGAAGGCTATACAAGGTCAAATCCAGTGAGGTTTTCTTCTACAATTCAATCAAGAAGTATAGTTTTGGGAAATACCTTTGGATTGTGTACGGGAGGTCATTAAGTACTTCAACTAAATCAATCTTCTCCGATACGCAGACTTTCCTTAAACACTGACAATGCATTTAAGCAAGGGGTATCATCGTCAATGTCCATGGGCTCGGTCACCGAATCATAGTTATTGTCACAACCACCCAGCCGGTACCCCATTTGGAATACCCGGGATGTGATCCACAGTCCAAGGATCAATGATCTGAGGTCCATGCCTCCCACATACACGGTAACATAATCATGAATAGTAATAATCAATGGTAAAAATAGTTAATACTAAGTATCATGAATAAGATAAGATTAAATAAATCAGAGTGCGGAAAACAATAACATTAAAGTATAAACATAATCATAAGGGTGAGAGAAGGTATGAAAACCACTCTCTCAGAACAGCGGAAAAGAAGTGTGATAACGTCAAATACATGTCCAAATGTCACAAGATAATCCCAAAGATAAGTTAGTTACAAGATCCAAGGTTCCATAAATACACCAGGGGAATGGGGCACTATGCTAGGGTTTCTTCTATACTAATGGTAGTCTCCTCAACAGTACGGATGAAGTAAACCCAACGCTGCCGCTCCCATAAAGCGTGGGGCTAACCCTGGTGCGGATAGTAATCCTCCTCGGCTCCAATATACGGATCCTCACCGATGCCACTACCCGGAGGGTAATATGTGGAATCATAGTCCGCCTCATAGGAGGTGCCATCGTAATCTTCGGTACCCGGAATATAATCTAAAACATTTGCACAAAAGGAATGAGTTCGAAGAACTCAGCAAGGAAGTTATCCCATAATTAGAAATCATACACATTCAGAACATATTATAATGCAATGCGATATGGAACATATGATGCAAATATGAGTCTAACTCTATGAATGCTAGTCTCTAGGGTAGACATGCTTTAAGTCATAGATCCGTACTTCTCTGGGTCGTCAGTCACTCTCCCATTTCCATATCTTGGGAATGCCTGGGGAAGATCGGTAAAGTCATCAAAAAGCCGTGGTAAGGGGATCGGTCACCGCTCTCTCACATCACCATTTGGTAAAGTATTGGCACATGTTTTGAGATCCCACCTAACATTAACCTTGTTGTTGTACCAAATGTATACATACCATATGCATTGTTCGATTTATTCTCTGCCGTATGAATTGCCTAGTTTCGTTTGGTAGAAGTTTATCCCAAAGCTAATCTATTCTCTCCATGATTTCTTCTTGTGCCTTACATTCCCTTTGATAGGAGGACGATCTTAAATCATTCCCATGACTAATCCTTCTATCCCTTCTGTTCTAGAGTGGATCTCCATACACTCCATAACCTTGTAAATTCTCCACATGATGATTTCGAAGAGAAATCAAGTGTGATCTTCATGATTTATTATTCCTTCTAACTGTTTCAAGACTTCAAGCTTTTCATCTCCTATTCTTCAATCAAAGATTTGTAATATCTCTTGTGTAGTATTGATCTACTCTTGCTATGATTATTCTTTGAGATTCGGATTATGAAGAGGATCTTGCATCCTTGCAACATATTGATCCTTGCAACCATCTCTTCTACAATCTCCTTTCATTCTTAAAGTTTTATGATCTTCATATTAATCTTCGCCATGATCCTTGTGAAATCTTCATGAAGCCATGATCATACTTTCGATTTGATTTCAAAGCATGTCAGATATATTCCTTGTTTCCTTACATAAGACTTATTGTTATTTGTTTCCCGTGGACTTTGAGAGAAGGAACCCAAGATAATAGGAAAGTACCCCTGTCTTTCGGAATCCAAGAACTCTCCCAATTTCGAGGACAAAATTATTTTAAAGGGGGGAGAATGTGAAATCCAGCCCAAACCTAGCGAGGACACCCTATCTATTTTGGGTGAAGAAAGGTTAGTTTAATGTTACATCTTGAAGTTGGACCTTGATTTCAGGTGTTCTATCTCCTCCTTCTCTCTTTTCTTCTTCTTACTGTTCTATCTTGATGTTTTGATTGTGGAGAAGCTGTTACACTACTATAACTACCTATTCTCTAAATCTCCTTATGTCTTAGAGTGAACCCCAATCACTCTATGCATTCCTTGAAACCACATGGTGAATCTCCTCAATTCTTCACTGATTTTGATTGAGTTTTGGACAACATGATCATTCTACTGTAGCTTCTTTTCTCATTAATGTTTAACATGTTTGATCTTAGCCTTTACTGCTGTTCCAATGTGTTTCATCTCCTTGAATCAATTCCCCTTTCTTTCTAGCCATTTTAGCCTTCTATGTTGACCATTGATATAAGCATTCTAGTAGGTTTCTGTTTTTGATTCCTCTCATTCTAGGATTAGTATTCTTTTGATTTTCTATTTAGTTATTCTTGCCTCTGATATGTTCTTGATATTCCATTAGAGAGAAGCCTTGTTCTCTCTAATTCTTCCCTTGAATCCATGGTGAGTTTGCTACGAGAACCATGTTGTTTCCAATTTAGAAACTCATGTTCCCAATTTATAAAGTACTGATTTTTGGAACATGGATGATGTCAAATTCATGCTAGATAGTCTTAGTATGTTTGTGTGAAGTTCCCTTTCGAATTTCGAATCAATCGGACTTCAAACAAAGAAGTTATGACCAAAAACAGGCAATCAACTGTACCTTCTTTGTCTCAATTGGTCGACCGATTGGTCGATGGGCCAGATAGACCAATCCAATCGACCAATGAGATCTGTTTTCCAGATTTAGGTCTTTGTTGCTCTATTTAAGTCCAATCTCGGGATTAGTTCGTCTCCTCTGCCTCCTAAGCCTCTGGAACGAGTTAGAACTCCATTCTAATCAATTTCCTTGCATCCTTGGTTTATCCCTCGCAAGAACTCAAGTAATCTTCTTCCTCTTGCATCAAAGGTATGTCTACACTCTCTTCTTCTTTTCCATCTCTGTTTTTCTTTCCTTTTTGGGCTGAGACAGTAGAGAAGATGCTGCATTCTCTGTTGCAAACATCTCTCTACTCATCCCTCATGATCTTCCTAAGGATTAATGGCTAATGCAATGTTCTTAATCATGATCATTGCAAGCTTTTGAAGGAATCATGATCTAAATCATGATCTTGTCTTTGTTCATCTTTTGATTCAAATTCTGATCTTCTTAGATCTGTTTTATTGATCATATTAGTAGTCAATCGCTGTGTTTTCTTTACAAGAGTTGTAACCTATCAATCTCTAGTTCTTTCTTCTTGATCATACCATGCTTTCTCCAAGAACCATGACTAATAAATTTATGGTAAGTTTTGTTTCCTTATTTAGATTCATGTTCTTCAGTCTTAGATCTATTTTTCTTGAAGATCTATGCATGCTTTTCATGATTTCTTTATCACAATCAATGATCCATCATCCTATCGTTCTTGTCCATGATTGTTACTATGAATTCTTCAAGAACCATGATTGATCTAATTATGATAACTTTTGTTTCCTAATTTGTAACTTGAAGACTTGATTTGATTAGTGTTTTGAAGTCCTCTATATACTAGGATACATTCATAGTAGTTTCCCCCTTGTTTGGTACCCTTTTGAACCACCAAATTTGGTTCTATATTCTAAAAACTCTGATTTTGAATGCCACTGTCTCTATTGGTCGACTCATTGGTCGACTGAGACAGTAGACCAATCCAATCGACCAATGAGTACAGCAACTCCAGATTTGGTCTATTTTGGATGTTTTGATATCTTTCCTTCTAAGTTTCTTTCCTAATATGATATATATATACTTGTTTAGGACCTTCTTGCCAAGTTTGGGAAGATTCTCCTTGATCCTTGGAGATTCTCTTCAAGTTATATAAGGTAAGGATGGTTACTTCTATAATAGCATAGATTGTGTGATTTTAGTTTCTATATTAGAATCTTTCGGATTTGTTACCATAATTAGATTCTTTTATGAATATATTACTGCTGTATTTACTTCAACTACAGTAGCATTATTTACTTGCTTTCTTTAGTTTATGAATGTCTTTATTTGTCAACTGTATATGAGATGAATCTTATTATGGTATATTTTCTATATACTGTAAATGTGTATGATATGACTGATTTGTGATTGTGATTGATTAAGTATGGTTCGGGAAGGAGAGGTGTCCTTTTGAAACTTCTGTCCTTGGACATCGGAGGGAATAGTATGGGATGTTCTCCGAAGATGCCCATTAACACCTTCTTGAATTATTGATTTTCATACCTAGGGCTGTCTAGCAGTGTTGGCTAGGAATAACCCGTTATATCAAACCCGATTCGGAAGGGTATTGAGACCGAACGACCCGTGGTAGCAATGGGGATTCATGGGCGCTCAAGACCGGTAACCAACCCGTGAGTGGACAGGAATCACATTGTGGGGGCCATTTATTGGTAGGGTTGCATATGGATAGACTTGGGCTCACGGGCGCTCAAGACCGGTAACCAACCCATGAGGGGACGTGAGAGCTTCCCGTTTACCATATGTGGATAACCAATAGGGTTGATGAGTCCGTAGTCAGGGACTATGAGGACTCTAGTGTGAAGGATACCGGAAAGGATCGCCAGGGGCGAGGAATGGACGTATCTGGATCTGACTTGATATAACTAAGTAGAAGACTTGCATTTGGCTAGGCTTTACCCTGACATGCGCCAGTACTTAGACCAATGGTGATGTGAGAGAGCGGTGACCTATACCCCCAGCCTTGGAATGTCCCGAGGGATGCCGGACCCACTACCAAAAGGCGTTGTGTGATGAGACCTTCCTAAAAAAGTATGGTGCTATGACTTAAAGCATGTCTGCCAATAGAGACCAGCATACATAGAGTTAGATTCATACATTCATTGTTTGTCTCATACCATACTGCATTTATGTTTGTTTTGAAATCCTATCATTTATGTTATTATGGATTTAACTGCCTTATTGGGTTTCTTTCGAAACTCACTCCTTTTGTACCAAATCTGTTGTTAGACTTCTCTGCAGGTTTGGAATACGATGGCGGTCCATATAAGGAAGCGCAAGGTGAAGAAGAGCCGACTGAAGATGTGGATTAGATTTCTCTTGTTTCTTCTAGACTTATCTTTTACTTTACTTGTATTAGCTTAGAGCTTTACTTAGATTTCGATCTACCTTCCGCATATGTTGTGGAGTATATTTCCGCTATACTCTACAGTTGTCTTTTGATTTGGTATCATGTTTTCACACTCTGATATTCTTAGTGATTCTTTTGAGATCTTTTCTTGAATTTTATTATTAACTTATTAGAATACAATGATTTGTTCTTGCTTTTGATTTGTTATTTTGCTAAATGGATATGATCGTTCCTAAACTTGATCTTTTGGGCTGTGGATCACACTCTCGGGTATGCCAGTTAGGGTACCGGCTGGGAGGATGTGTGAGAATGGTATCGAGCCCTAAGTTTTCGGATAATCATAACCATAGAACACAGTAATGAAAGCATCCTTGAGTCATAGATCTAGAAGTGACTCAAACTTTCTTAGAAGTGAATAATAGAAAACATGGATTAGAAATTTGAACAAACAAAGCATAATATACCATGTTTGAATAATGCACAATAATTAAAGTTTATGACTTGTACTTGGGTTGTAGTCATGGTTAGAGTAAAGTTGTCGGTTTTAAGTTATTGGGTATGTGTATGAGTTGTGAGTTGAGTCTTCTGTTGAAAGTTGTCGTGGTGAGTCGTCTTTGCGAGTGAGTCCTTATTGTGAGGTGTTGTCGTCATGAGTTGTCATATGGGTCTAAGTCATGTTGCAGTCATGTGTTGTCGTATGAGTTTGAGTCGGGAGTTGTCGCTGGGAGTAATGGTCGTGAGTGGTCGTTATGAGTTATAAGTCATAACTAAACATTAACAACTACTAATGCAACAAAAGAAATGCATAATGTACAATAACATAAGTGAAACAAACTGAATTTCATTAATCACATAGGATATTTTTACAAGTTTGAAAGGAAATACATCTATGAAAGCATAAAAGGAAACTCCTAGTACTATCTATCTAGGTGATCGACTCCGGTGATCTGTCTGGTCCCTCCTAGATCTGAACGCCTTCTCCAGTTGTCCAAATTTATCTCCCAAGGTATATATATAGGATTCTATCCTCTCCTGTTGAGCCTTTACCCTCTGAAGTGTGGAAGAAATCGATGACTAATGAGAAGCCACACCTGGAACCCCAGAAGTTGTATGTGATGGACCTCCAATCTCACGGAAGCGTGGTATAGGAATCTCCTTGTGTCTCGGAATCTCACCCTGACCCTGATTCTCACCTCCCTGATCATCAATAACATCCTCATCCTGAACTGGAACCCCATCATGATCATCATTGTCTCCATGCTCATCCCCATCATCATCATCATCACTGTCGTCGGCATCCTCAACCTCTGTGTCATCAGCCTTGACAATGTCACCCTCATCCTCTGACCTAGCTATGTCGCGAAGCCCCTATGGTGTCCCTAGTAGTGAAACTGATCGTTCTACCTCCAACCGTAGACTCAATGACAATTTTAGTGCTATTTGTTTAGGAAATTGTTCCTGAGAATCGAGCTGACCTCTCATAGCCCGAGACTTTCATCTTAGTCGTGTCAATCGATCTTCTATAGTATATTTGTGTGCCTCTATCCTCAAAACCGTCGAGCTGGAATAGTTCCCTCCTCGTCTAACTGAACTTCCTGATTCTCCTCCTCATCATCTTCATCCTGATCTTGAACCTCACTTGAAGTTTGGATTGTTGTCTCCTTATCCTTGTATTATCTCTGCTTGTGGCGTAGGAATAGTACTTTGATTCTCATTTCTACCTCTCCTAACCCTAAAGCATTTTCTTCGTGGTGGTTGAAGGGAATTTGAAGAGTCAAGTTGAGTTTTGCATTATATGAGTAAAGTATGTTAAGCAATGCAATATTTGGTGAAGAGGGGCATTTTGGTAAATTTTGGAAAAGTTTGTTTTCGATGGAAACTGCGGTTTAGACATGTTAGCATGTGTATAAGAGTTGGTTTAACATGCTAAGAAGGTTTGTTTGAAGAAGATCCATCGAAACCCTTGGAGTTTGAAAAAAAAAAAATTATGCAAGAAGGGCATCTTCGTAATTTTTTGAAAATTTTTGATTTTGTCAAAATTTTGATTTGAACATTCTAGTGTGTTCTCAAGACTTGGATAAACATGCTGGGATGATTTGTTTGAAGAAAACCCATCAATTTTGCTTTATGGACATGAAAATTCAGCAACTTTGGAAGAAGGAATCCTCTTATGGACAAGGTATTGTGATTTTTGGAAAGTTGGATTTTGAATGAACGGAGAGTGGGAGCATCTTCCCCATAGTAAATCAGTCTTGTGGGAATTGGTTTGATGTTAAAATTCAATTTGGTTTGAAAATGGGACAAGTGTTTGTAAAGTTGGAATTTGGTAAAGTGAATAGTGTTTTTGAACCAAAGTGTGGGAAATATTTTTGGTTGAAGCTTGGTTTTGTTTGGAAAATAATAGGAACATGTTTCTAAACATCCCTAGGCACTATCCTAACCTTTAGCCTCATGTATTTCTCAGTTTTAAAGAAAAAAACATACCAATGGAAAATGAAGTTTGAAAGAAAAGAGAAGAAAGAGAAGGTCTTACTTGTGTTGTTGATCAATGAAGGTTGTAAGTTGTCGTTGAAGCCTCTTGAGAATCTTGGAACTTTAGGAGCCCTAGATAACCTTTTCCCTGAGCCAAACTTGAAGTTGGAAGTGTTTGAAATGGGATTGAAATAGAGAAAGTGGTCCCTTTAAGGCTGTTTTTCAAGCAGGGCAGATTTTGTTGTTATGGCAATTTTGGGAAAATATTGATTTTGATGCATTGTTTGGATTTTTAATGGCATGTGCAGTTGAAATCAAGTATGTTTGACATGTTGGGAGTGTGATTTTGAATTTGGACATATTCTCGTAGATTTTTGACTTTCGATTGGTTTGTCAGAATGACCGGAAGAAGGAACTGTAGTGCTTCCTCAAGTTGGAATGGAAAGAGAGTTGTTCCTAGAGCTGGAGTGTCCTCTAGCAGTGTTGAAGCCCAGAACCCTCCGACAGGTCAAGCGACCGGTAACCCATCCGGTGCTCCTCCAGTGGTCAACTACCAAGAAATCATTAATCTTATGGGGGATATGTTGCAACAGCAGAGTGCACAGTTCAATCGGATCTTGACTGGGATTATGGCTATGCACAATGAGACTCGTGTTGCTGCCCAGACAAACCCTAATCTCGCTACTGTGCCTGATGTTGGAAGAAAGAAATTTTTTCAGCAGAAGTCCTTGCCCCATAGAAGTCCTAGCTATGTTAAAAGACCCAGCAGAAAGTTCACTAGGCCTGCACCGTATTCCACCTTGACTTATCAACCCCGGACTGTGGGACAAAGTGTTGGGAATGCAAACCTCAATCAAATTTCTGCAGACCTGAGACCAGTGAATCGAAGACCTCTAGAGCCAGTGCGACCTGTAGGACAGAGAGAACTTGTTTGTTTTTACTGCCGTCAAAAAGGACATTTTGCCCGTCGCTGCCCTCATAAACCAAGTCGTCTAGCTGCTTTAGCTACGAAGTCAGTTCAAGCCCCTCCTGCTGGTAAAGTGTGTAGCATAGTTTGAAGCGAGATAGAACCAAACCAAGATCTCGTAACCGGTACGTTGCTCTTATCCTTTAACTTCTGCTATTGATCTATTCTTTACTTATGCATTGTATAAATACCATATGCACTGCTTTGATTTATCTTTGCTTGCGCATTGTATGAATACCACATGCATTGCCTGATTTATTCTTTACTTATACATTACATACATATCATATGCGTCGCTTGATTTAATCCTTACTGATGCATTGCATATAGGCCATATGCATTGTTTTGATTTATTCTTACCATGTGAGTTTGCCTAGTCTGTATGAAATGCTTGTCAGTATTGTTTTGAATTCCTCTTAGCTATTTAAGAAGTCAGCCAAGAGTCCAATATTCTTTACCTATTAGATCTATTGTTCATTGTACCTTCCATCCCCTGGTAAAGTTTCGGTGGAAGAATCACACCCCTGAAGAAGTTTCCTCATCTTAGTGGAAGCCCAAGTATGCTTTCAATTTCGAGGACGAAATTTTTTTAAGGGGGTGAGATTGTGAGATCCCACCTAACCCTAACCTTGTTGTTGTACCAAATGTATACATACCATATGCATTGTTCGATTTATTCTCTGCCGTATGAATTGCCTAGTTTCGTTTGGTAGAAGTTTATCCCAAAGCTAATCTATTCTCTCCATGATTTCTTCTTGTGCCTTACATTCCCTTTGATAGGAGGACGATCTTAAATCATTCCCATGACTAATCCTTCTATCCCTTCTGTTCTAGAGTGGATCTCCATACACTCTATAACCTTGTAAATTCTCCACATGATGATTTCAAAGAGAAATCAAGTGTGATCTTCATGATTTATTATTCCTTCTAACTGTTTCAAGACTTCAAGCTTTTCATCTCCTATTCTTCAATCAAAGATTTGTAATATCTCTTGTGTTGTATTGATCTACTCTTGCTATGATTATTCTTTGAGATTCAGATTATGAAGAGGATGCTGCATCCTTGCAACATATTGATCCTTGCAACCATCTCTTCTACAATCTCCTTTCATTCTTAAAGTTTTATGATCTTCATATTAATCTTCGCCATGATCCTTGTGAAATCTTCATGAAGCCATGATCATACTTTCGATTTGATTTCAAAGCATGTCAGATATATTCCTTGTTTCCTTACATAAGACTTATTGTTATTTGTTTTCCGTGGACTTTGAGAGAAGGAACCCAAGATAATAGGAAAGTACCCCTGTCTTTCGGAATCCAAGAACTCTCCCAATTTCGAGGACAAAATTATTTTAAAGGGGGGGAGAATGTGAAATCCAGCCCAAACCTAGCGAGGACACCCTATCTATTTTGGGTGAAGAAAGGTTAGTTTAATGTTACATCTTGAAGTTGGACCTTGATTTCAGTGTTCTATCTCCTTCTTCTCTCTTTTCTTCTTCTTACTGTTCTATCTTGATGTTTTGATTGTGGAGAAGCTGTTACACTACTATAACTACCTATTCTCTAAATCTCCTTATGTCTTAGAGTGAACCCCAATCACTCTATGCATTCCTTGAAACCACATGGTGAATCTCCTCAATTCTTCACTGATTTTGATTGAGTTTTGGACAGCATGATCATTCTACTGTAGCTTCTTTTCTCATTAATGTTTAACATGTTTGATCTTAGCCTTTACTGCTGTTCCAATGTGTTTCATCTCCTTGAATCAATTCCCCTTTCTTTCTAGCCATTTTAGCCTTCTATGTTGACCATTGATATAAGCATTCTAGTAAGTTTCTATTTTTGACTCCTCTCATTCTAGTATTAGTATTCTTTTGATTTTCTATTTAGTTATTCTTGCCTCTGATATGTTCTTGATATTCCATTATAGAGAAGCCTTGTTCTCTCTAATTCTTCCCTTGAATCCATGGTGAGTTTGCTACGAGAACCATGTTGTTTCCAATTTAGAAACTCATGTTCCCAATTTATAAAGTACTGATTTTTGGAACATGGATGATGTCAAATTCATGCTAGATAGTCTTAGTATGTTTGTGTGAAGTTCCCTTTCGAATTCCGGATCAATCGGACTTCAAACGAAGAAGTTATGACCAAAACAAAGGCAATCTGTACCTTGTTGTCTCAATTGGTCGATCGATTGGTCGATGGGGCAGATAGACCAATCCAATCGACCAATGAGATCTGTTTTCCAGATTTAGGTCTTTGTTGCTCTATTTAAGTCCAATCTTGGGATTAGTTCGTCTCCTCTGCCTCCTAAGCCTCGGGAACGAGTTAGAACTCCATTCTAATCAATTTCCTTGCATCCTTGGTTTATCCCTCGCAAGAACTCAAGTAATCTTCTTCCTCTTGCATCAAAGGTATGTCTACACTCTCTTCTTCTTCTCCATCTCTGTTTTCTTTCCTTTTTGGGCTGAGACAGTAGAGAAGATGCTGCATTCTCTGTTGCAAACATCTCTCTACTCATCCCTCATGATCTTCCTAAGGATTAATGGCTAATGCAATGTTCTTAATCATGATCATTGCAAGCTTTTGAAGGAATCATGATCTAAATCATGATCTTGTCTTTGTTCATCTTTTGATTCAAATTCTGATCTTCTTAGATCTGTTTTATTGATCGTATTAGTAGTCAATCGCTGTGTTTTCTTTACAAGAGTTGTAACCTATCAATCTCTAGTTCTTTCTTCTTGATCATACCATGCTTTCTCGAAGAACCATGACTAATAAATTTATGGTAAGTTTTGTTTCCTTATTTAGATTCATGTTCTTCAGTCTTAGATCTATTTTTCTTGAAGATCTATGCATGCTTTTCATGATTTCTTTATCACAATCAATGATCCATCATCCTATCGTTCTTGTCCATGATTGTTACTATGAATTCTTCAAGAACCATGATTGATCTAATTATGATAACTTTTGTTTCCTAATTTGTAACTTGAAGACTTGATTTGATTAGTGTTTTGAAGTCCTCTATATACTAGGATACTTTCATAGTAGTTTCCCCCTTGTTTGGTACTCTTTTGAACCACCAAATTTGGTTCTATATTCTAAAAACTCTGATTTTGAATGCCACTGTCTCTATTGGTCGACTCATTGGTCGACTGAGATAGTAGACCAATCCAATCGACCAATGAGTACAGCAACTCCAGATTTGGTCTGTTTTGGATGTTTTGATATCTTTCCTTCTAAGTTTCTTTCCTAATATGATATATATATATACTTGTTTAGGACCTTCTTGCCAAGTTTGGGAAGATTCTCCTTGATCCTTGGAGATTCTCTTCAAGTTATATAAGGTAAGGATGGTTACTTCTATAATAGCATAGATTGTGTGATTTTAGATTCTATATTAGAATCTTTCGGATTTGTTACCATAATTAGATTCTTTTATGAATATATTACTGCTGTATTTACTTCAACTACAGTAGCATTATTTACTTGCTTTCAATAGTTTATGAATGTCTTTATTTGTCAACTGTATATGAGATGAATCTTATTATGGTATATTTTCTATATACTGTAAATGTGTATGATATGATTGATTTGTGATTGTGATTGATTAAGTATGGTTTGGGAAGGAGAGGTGTCCTTTTGACACTTCTGTCCTTGGAAATCGGAGGGAATAGTATGTGATGTTCTCCGAAGATGCCCATTAACACCTTCCTGAATTATTGATTTTCATACCTAGGGTTGTCTAGCAGTGTTGGCTAGGAATAACCCGTTATATCAAACCCGATTCGGAAGGGTATTGAGACCGAACAACCCGTGGTAGCAATGGGGATTCATGGGCGCTCAAGACCGGTACCCAACCCGTGAGTGGACAGGAATCACATTGTGGGGGCCATTTATTGGTAGGGTTGCATATGGATAGACATGGGCTCACGGGCGCTCAAGACCGGTAACCAACCCATGAGGGGACGTGAGAGCTTCCCGTTTACCATATGTGGATAACCAATAGGGTTGATGAGTCCGTAGTCAGGGACTATGAGGACTCTAGTGTGAAGGATACCGGAAAGGATCGCCAGGGGTGAGGAATGGACGTATCTGGATCTGACTTGATATAACTAAGTAGAAGACTTGCATTTGGCTAGGCTTTACCCTGACATGCGCCAGTACTTAGACCAATGGTGATGTGAGAGAGCGATGACCTATACCCCCAGCCATGGAATGTCCCGAGGGATGCCGGACCCACTACCAAAAGGCATTGTGTGATGAGACCTTCCTAAAGAAGTATGGTGCTATGACTTAAAGCATGTCTGCCAATAGAGACCATCATACATAGAGTTAGATTCATACATTCATTGTTTGTCTCATACCATACTACATTTATGTTTGTTTTGAAATCCTGTCATTTATGTTATTATGGATTTAACTGCCTTACTGGGTTTCTTTCGAAACTCACTCCTTTTGTACCATATCGTTGTTAGACTTCTCTGCGAGGTTTGGAATACGATGGCGGTCCATATAAGTAAGCGCAAGGTGAAGAAGAGCCGACTGAAGATGTGGATTAGATTTCTCTTGTTTCTTCTAGACTTATCTTTTACTTTACTTGTATTAGCTTAGACCTTTACTTAGATTTCGATCTACCTTCCGCATATGTTTTGGAGTATATTTCCTTTATACTCTACAGTTGTCTTTTGATTTGGTATCATGTTTTCGCACTCTGATATTCTTAGTGATTCTTTTGAGATCTTTTCTTGAATTTTATTATTAACTTATTAGAATACAATGATTTGGTTTTGCTTTTGATTTGTTATTGTGCTAAATGGATATGATCGTTCCTAAACTTGATCTTTTGGGCTGTGGATCACACTCTCGGGTATGCCAGTTAGGGTACCGGCTGGGAGGATGTGACACATGTCACAGTAAAGCCTAGCCCAATGCAAGTCATCTACTCAGTCGGTCAAGTAAGATTCAGATACGTCCATTCCTCGCCCCCGACGATCCTTTCCGGTATCCTTCACACTAGAGTCAACGAAATCCCAGATTTCGGACTCATCAACCCTATTGGTCATCCACATATAGTAAACGGGAAGCTCTCACGTCCTCTCACGGATTGGTTACCGGTCTTGAGCGCCGTGAGCCCAAGTCTATCCATATGCAACTCTACCAATAAATGGCCCTTTCAGGTATCCATAGCATGGGTTTATGTCCCCCACCGGATTGTTACCCCCCCAAAGCCCCCCCCCATCCAACCATACACTACCACGGGTTGTTCGGTCTCAATGCCGTTCCTATTCGGGTCTGACACGACAAGGATGAACCTAGCCACACAACTAGACAGTCCTATGTATGTCATCCAATAACCCGGGAGAGTGTCGATAGGCACCATCGGAGAACATCCCATACTATTCCCTCCGATGCCCAAGGACAGGAGTGTCAGTAGGACACCCCCCAATCCCAAGTCATACGTAAGCAATCACATATCCAATCTCATCATTTCTCATGCATCCAATGCATATTCATAATAGTAATCAAATCATGATATTGAAACGAATCATTATAAACATAAGCAAATCAAAATGATAAGAGGACACAACAAGAGTATAAAGATTTAAATGCTACTGTTCTAACACATATGTAACAGTCTTATAATGATTGAAAGAAAATAAGGGATTCCATTCTTTAAATAAAACACAATTCAATATTTGATGACTTATATGTTTATGGAGATAACCATCCTTACCTTGGATGAATTGATGATGAATTGAGAATACCAAGAATAGTCCAATAGAATTGTTAAGGCCCTAAACAAACATCAATAATGAGTTAGAAAAGAAGTTGGGAAGATCGGATGTCATTTGGATCAAAATTGGCCAAGGTTGTTATATCTGCCATCATTTTGGTCGAACATTTTGGTCGATGGTATCGACCAAAATTTCCTTCGAGGCAAAAATGTGGATTTTGGGGGTTTTCATCCGAAATGAGTCTTCCGGTGTTCGGATCAATTTGAAACTTGGAGGCATACTTAACAACAGTAGTAGGACACTATAAATCAAGAAATTAACCCAATCCAATGGTCTAAATAAAAAGCCCCAATTTGAGCTATCAAGTTCAAGTGATAAACATCATGGCATGAGTTGAAATTGATTGCATTGATGAGGAATAGCATGTAATAGTTAGAGGAACTAATAGAAATTCGATTGGAATCATATGGCAATGTTAAACATGAGCATAATACACTCTATAGCTCAGTTTGGTATCAAATGGCATGATGTTAATAGGTAAATCATGGAATACATATACTAGGCATGAGATAGAAGCATAGCATCAATGAATAGCTAAGGAAATCATGGATTGAACATGAGTAGACACTTGGAGTGGTGGTTGCAAGGTTGCAGCACCATTCCCAATGTCTCATCAGCAAGGTGACAATAGAAAAGAGTAGAAAATGGTAGGGTAGAGAGTGGAATGAGGAGTCATACCTTAGTGTGGAAGATGAAGACAAGAATCAATGATAAACTAAGTGTCTTTGATGAGGTACCCTTCACACTAACCAAGGAGTTGCTTTGGGAAGCTCTCCCCACGTTCTCAGGTGAGAAAATGATTGCGAAAGGGCTTAAGGCACGAGGTTATATTAAATAGAAAAGGAATATTCCATGGAATCATTAACTTGGCAGACTGGGATATTTTGGTCGATGGTCCTTGGTCGATGGTATCGACCAAAAGATTTTCAGCAGAAAATTAAGGTTTAGAACAACAACTTCAAATAGGGATTTGAAAGTCTATACAAGGTCAAATTGAGTGAGGTTTTCTTCCACAATTCAATGAAGAAATCTAGTTTCGGGGAATACCTTCGGATTGTGCACAGGAGGTCATTTGGTACATCAACTATATTAATCTTCTCCGATGCCAGACTTTCCTTAAACACTGACAATGCATTTAAGCAAGGGGTATCATTGTCAATGTCCATGAGCTCAGTCTCCGAATCATGATCATCAATTAGAATGGTCCATAAATCTCTTCTTCCACCGCTTCGGGTCTTCGGACCGGTATACAACAGTGAATTCGGGTCAGGGTCAAGGTTAGAATAGGGCTGGATATTACATTCTCTCCCCCCTTAAAAGAATTTCGTCCTCGAAATTGAAAGCCTACCTGTGCTTCCAAAAAGATGAGGAAACTTCTCCTTCATGTCTTCTTCTTTCTCCCATGAAGCTTCTTCGGGGGTATGGTTTTTCCATCGAATCTTCACCGGAGGGATGGTGCGATTCGCAACTCGCTTGTCCTTTTTATCTAGGATCTCGGCTAGTCCTTCATCGTAAGAAAGATCGGCACTAAGTCCTTTGGGTGCTTGCTGTAGTATGTGCTCCGGGTTTTCTAGGTATTTCCGAAGCATTGAAACATGGAACACATTGTGGAACTCCAGCAAGTGATGGAGGCAAGGCCAAGCGGTATGCTATAGGTCCGACCCTTTCCAAAATCTCAAAAGGTCCAATGAAGCGGGGACTAAGCTTTCCTTTCACATTGAATCTCGTCACCCCTTTCATAGGTGATACTTTAAGGAAAACTTTCTCTCCAATTGGAAATTCTAAGTCGGTTCTTCTCTTGTTAGCATACGACTTCTGTCTAGATTGAGCAGACTTGATCCTTTCCCGAATCATGTCAACCATATCACTTGTAGCTTCAATCATCTCTGGACCTAAGACTTTTCTTTCACCAGTCTCAGTCCAATACAAGGGCGTTCTACAAGTGTTACCATACAAAGCCTTAAACGGAGCCATGCCTATTGTTGCTTGTTAACTGTTGTTATAGGCAAACTCGACTAAGGCTAGGTGTTCATCCCAATTTCCACCCATGTCAACCACACAAGACCTAAGCATGTCTTCAAGAATATGAATTGTCCGCTCTGATTGTCCATCAGACTGTGGATGATGAGCTGTACTCAGATTCAATTCGGTTCCCAAGGCTTTTTGCAGACCATTCCAAAACCTTGAGGTGAACCTAGGATCACGGTCAGAAACAATACTCACTGGCACTCCGTGTAGACGAACTACATTGTCCACATAAAGTCTAGCTAGCTTATCCAAAGAGTAAGTGATCTTCATAGGAATGAAATGGGCTGATTTAGTCAACCTATCAACGATCACCCACACAGTGTCATTTCCCTTACTCGTCCGTGGCAAGCTAGTCACAAAGTCCATTGAGATATCTTCCCACTTCCAACTAGGAATAGGAAGGGGCTAAAGTAATCCAGATGGGGGTTGGCAAACAACTTTCACACGTTGGCAAGTTTCACACCTGGCAACAAAGTCTTCAACGTTTGCTTTCAAACCATTCCACCAAAAATGTTCCCTTAAGTCCTTGTACATTTTGGTACTTCCAGGGTGTATTGTAAAGATGGACTGATGTGCTTCTTTCAATATTTCCTTCTTGATTCCATCAACAGCGGGCACACAGAGTCTACCTCTAAACAATAAGGTACAAGGAGAAAAATAAAATCCTATACTAATCTAGCAAGCAGAAAGTACAAGGTCGAACTATGGGGAACTAAAAGGCTAAGTTACTAAGATTGAATTCAACAAAACTAATTTAAACTAAATCTATTAATTAATGCAAAAACGTTAACTATGTGATACGGAGGGATTATGATCAGACCGGGTTCATACCTGGTCCGACCCTCGACCCCGGTCGAGACGGAAAGAACCGATTCGCTCCCGAGCAAACCGGATCCAGAAGATGGCTTGCTGAAGAAGAAAGCCTATTCGGCTGCAAGCGTGCCCTAATCCTACTTATGGATTAGGGTAATCACCCTAATGATGGCAGACTCGAATTGACGGCTGCGGATAATCATTATCGAAGGGATAAACATCGTATAACCTAAAGGTTATCTCAAGAGTCCTCTACTAGTCCAAACTAGTAGAAGTCTATTGCTCAACGGATCTCACTGATAAGATCCAACGACTACCCGAAGAAGGCTCAAGTGCATCCAACGAAAGAGATTCGAAGGTACACTCTATATAAACCTCACTACCATACAAGGTGAGGGGATCGATCAAAAAGAATACTATCTGAGACTCAGGTTCAGATACATACTGATAGACCTAAACTATCAGCGATCTGCTATCTAGATCACCTTTCCCAGTTCTTCATTCCTTAGCTCTGCGCTTCTAGCAGACCCGTTTGTGATTAAGTTCATCAACTGACTTAGCCTTCGTGGGTGGACTCCCGACCCCAGCGGTCGGGCCACATCTGACGCTTTCGTTTTGCAGGACATCACGTGGAGATCCAAGGGCTGAGCAGATTTTGGACGCATCAATTGGCGCCGTCTGTGGGAAACGACTTGAAAAGCCATGGTGACTAGATCAGCAGCCGCTGCACAACGCAATTCCGGTGTTCAGATCCCCGGAGTGAATAATCCGGATATTCCCCGGAAAGCCAAAATCCTATCGAGGTGGATGGAGGCCAGGGAGGACGTAATCCTCCTCCTGATACAATCCAAGATCAATTGGATCAGGTAAAGATTCAACTCTTGGAGGTGAGCCAAGCACTCCGCATGCTCACCAGACGAGTGGTTTTACCACAAGAGCCTGATCAGCGCGATTCAAGGAGACGTGCATTGCCACGTGACCAGAGACTGGCTGAAGACCGGAATATTGATCAGAATTTCCGTGAAGGAGACCGAGGACCTCGGAGGATCGATGATCAACCGAGGCGAGACGATCGGTTCGACAGACCGCAAGAGAGTACAACTGATTCAAACACAAGGTTGGATACAGGGGTAAGAACTCACTCACCCACTGTCAGAAGAACCGTTCGTGATGATCGAGCAGTTCGTGACGAGAGGAATGCTCGGGAAGGACGGGCTGTTCGTGATGATCGAGTAGCACGGGATGATCGTGTTAATCGAGGTCGTGATCATATTGCTGAAGATCACCCGACCCAGATTGGTCAAGAATTGGCCAACATCAATGAGAAATTAGGGCAGTTGGCTAAGGGAAGAATAACTGAGGATATTTACTCAGTCATTCGGAAGACTCCCTTTGCTGAGCCAATTGCGGGATATCGGTTTCCCCATAACTTCCGTTTGCCTACCTTCTCAACATTCGATGGCTCCGGAGATCCAACAGCTCACATCGGCTATTACCAACAGACCATGGCAGTTTCAGGTAATTCTGATGAAATTTTATGCAGGGTTTTTGGTTCATCTCTAACTGGAGCAGCACAAAAGTGGTTTTCTAACCTCCCCTCTGGAAGGATCGTAAACTTTGATGAATTGGCGCGCCAATTCATAGGGCGATTCCAGAGTGGGATACAGGTCAAGAAAACGGAAGAAACCTTGTTTACTGTCAAACAAGGAAAGAGCGAATCGATCAGAGAGTTTCTGAAAAGATTCAACAAAGTGACGATGGAGATAGAAAACTTGGATGAACAAGTAGCCAGAACTGCTCTATTCACGGGACTCACTAATCGGAAACTCCTGGAGTTATTACTACAGGATATGCCTGCGACTTATGCTGAGTTGGTACAGAGATGCCAGAAGCAGGCTGAAGTCATGGAGATTCTAGATGCGCGCCAAGGAGATAATAAAGTCTCCAATAAGGAACAAAAGGCTCCTGAGCAGAAGCAGAAGCCAAAGAAAAATGTTCGCGATCGGGTTGGAAAATCCCAGCCTTGGCGCCAAAGGTCCCCCGGTAAAAGTGAGTACACTCCATTGAATGCTCCTCGGGCTGATATTTTGAATATCCTCAAAAGAAAAAATATTTTAAAGTGGCCGCCTAAAATTCTTTTGAAACCCGGAGAGCAGCAGGATCGGGAAAAGTATTGCCGATTCCACAAGGACTATGGTCATTATACTAATGACTGTCGTCATCTGAAGGCAGATATTGAGAGATTGATATCTCAGGGACATCTGTCCAGTTTTGTTAGCAGGAGAAGGGAGGAGCCACGTGAGCCACGTGCGGCTGCTCCAAAGAGGGATCGTTCGGTTAGTTCGGAACGATCAAGGGAGGCCCCGAAGTCTAAGAAAGGCAAGGAGGTGATTGAAGCTACTAGGTCACCGATCCTTACCATCTTCGGAGGACCAGAGCCCGAATCACTCCGGAGTCTGAAAACAAAATCCAAATTTGTTGGAACCGGAGAGACGCAGAAGCGGAAGAAGCTGAATGGTGAAGATTCTATCACCTTTAGCGAGGAAGACGAAAGAGACGTTTGTTTACCTCATGATGATGCTATAGTCATCAAGGTAGAGATTGCACGGCGGGAAGTGCATAGAGTTTTGATTGATACAGGGTCTGCAGCTGACCTAATTTCCTACGAAGTGTATCAAAAATTGAAGGTGGATCAGGACTTGATGAAACCTTCATCCACACATCTATATGGCTTTGCAGGGTCATCTGCAGTGGCGGAAGGATCGGTCCAGTTGGATTTATCCATTGGAAGTTTTCCTAAGGAAACAACTGTCCGAATCAATTTTTTGGTGGTTCGAGAACTACCAGCCTATAATATGATTCTCGGGCGACCATCTTTATCCAAGATAGGTGCTATTGTTTCAACAAAACACCTGAAGATAAAATTCCCGACTGATATGGGAATTGGTCAAGTCTCCTCTGACCAGAAGATCTCTCGGCAGTGTTATGTTGCCTATTTAAAAGACAAGGAGGGCCCGAGGAAGGTAACTGCCCTCCCCATAGAAGTTCGAGATGATCGGGAAGAGACAGAGATGCAAAGACCCGAACCAGTGGAGAAGCTGGAGCAAATCCAGCTGTGTACCGAGGATAAGAAAAAGATTACTTATATCGGGTCTGAACAGCTGGAAGAGTTTAAAGATGAGTTGAAGTTATTTCTTCAACAGAATAAAGATGTATTCGCATGGTCTGCTGAGGACATGCCCGGAATCGATCGGGCCATTGCAGAGCACAAACTCTGGATAGACCCTAAGGCGAAACCAGTGATACAGAAAAGAAGAAATTTCTCCATTGAAAAGTATGAAGCCGTTCGAAGCGAAGTTGAAAAACTTAAGAATTCTGGTTTCATAGAACCAATTGAGTGCCCAACTTGGTTGGCCAACGTGGTGATGGTGAAAAAGGCGAATGGGAAGTGGAGGATGTGTACAGACTACACAGATCTAAACAAAGCTTGCCCAAAAGATTGCTACCCGTTGCCTCGGATTGACCTCTTGATAGATGCGACTGCAGGATATGAAACTTTAAGTTTCATGGATGCCTACTCAGGGTATAATCAGATCCTTATGAATAAGGAGGATGAGAAGTATACGGCTTTCATGACTGATCGTGAGAGCTATTATTACAAGGTCATGCCTTTTGGCCTGAAGAATGCAGGAGCAACATATCAGAGGGCCGTCAACAAGATTTTCAAAGAGCTGATAGGAAAGAATGTTGAAGCTTATGTTGACGACATGCTAGTGAAAAGCTTTACAAAAGCAAATCATATTGCAGATTTGACTGAGGTTTTCTCAGTACTAAGGAAACATCAAATGAAGCTAAACCCAGAAAAATGTGCCTTTGGAGTCTCCTCGGGCAAATTTTTGGGCTTCATGGTATCACAGAGGGGAATTGAGGCTAATCCTGCCAAAATACAAGCTCTGATTGATATGGAGGCTCCCAAAACCGTTCGGGATGTACAGTGTTTGACAGGGAGAGTTGCTGCTTTAAATCGATTTATCTCCAAGTCTGGAGAAAAATGTTTGCCTTTCTTCAAGGCACTTAAAGACCTGAAGGGCAGTAAGGAAGCAAAGTGGACTGAAGAGTGCCAGAAAGCTTTCGAGGAATTAAAAGAAGCACTTGGACAACCACCGATCCTGTCCAGACCAGAGAAGGGGGAAATATTACAGCTATATCTAGCGACGTCCCTTTCGGCGGTCAGTGCAGTACTTGTTCGGGAGAAAGATAAAAAACAGTGGCCGATTTACTATGTAAGCCACGTGTTGCTAGATGCGGAGACGAGATATTCGCAGATTGAGAAGCAGGCTCTGGCTCTCATGATGGCCGCCAGGAAGCTAAGGCCATATTTTCAGGCTCATCCAATTGAGGTATTTACAACTTTTCCTCTTAGTAAAGTTCTTAACAAACCTGATTTGTCTGGAAGGATGGTGTCCTGGTCGGTTGAGCTCAGTGAGTTCCAAGTGAGCTTTAAGCCCAGAACTGCAATCAAGGCTCAGGCATTAGCCGACTTTGTAGTAGAAACTACTGCACCAGTGGAACCCACCATTGAGGATCCCATTATACCAACCACTTGGGAGGTATATGTGGATGGTTCGAGTAATAAAGATGGAGCAGGAGCTGGAATTCTATTAAAAAGTCCAGCAGGATTTATTATTCGATATGCTTTGAGATTCGCATTTGATGCAAGTAATAACGAAGCAGAATATGAGGCTCTGATAGCAGGACTTCGGTTGTCAAAAGCATTAGCTATTGCAGATGTTACTATTTATAGTGACTCTCAGCTTATAGTCAACCAAGTCCAGGGGGAGTATGGCATTAAAGAACCACGCTTGCAAAAATATCGGGAGATAGTGCAGGCATTTCAAAACCAATTTCGGAATTTGAAGATATCTCAGATTTCGAGGAATGAAAATTCAGTGGCAGATGAGCTATCCCGACTAGCCAATGCCAAGGAAAAGAATCTAGACCCTTCGGTCTACATTGAAGAGATAACTTTTCCAAGTTATCATGAGAAAGAAATTTCTTATATTGAAGCAGAACGTTGCTGGATGGATCCAATAATCGAGTATCTAAGGGATGACAAATTACCCGAGGATCCAGTAGAGGCAAGGTTGATCAAGATTCGATCAGCTAGATTTGTCATTCAGAATGGGAGACTATACAAAAGATCTTATGCTGGACCCCTTATGAGATGTATAGGCCCCGAAGGAGCAAAATCAGCTTTGGCTGAGGTTCATGAAGGAATTTGTGGAGCTCACATGGGTGGCCGAGCCCTGGCCCACAAAATTCTAAGACTTGGGTTATATTGGCCTAAGGTCCAAGAGGCTGCTATGGACTACGTTCGTCGATGTGGTAACTGTCAAATTCATGCTACAGTATCGAAGCGCCCGGCGGAAACTATGACTTCAATTCTAAATCCCATTCCCTTTGCAATGTGGGGAATTGATATCATGGGCAAATTCACCAAGGCATCAGGCGGACGGGAATATCTGATAGTAGCAATTGATTACTTCACAAAATGGGTAGAAGCCAGTGCACTGGCGGCAATTACTGAGAAAAAAGTGGAGAAATTTGTGCTTGAATCAATCATATATCGCTTTGGGATTCCAAAGATTATTGTCACTGACCATGGTACTCAGTTCGACTGTCCACAATTTGAGCAATTCTGTGGAACATATATGATCGAGCATCGTATGTCCTCAGTGGCATACCCCCAAAGCAATGGACAGGTAGAGGTTACTAACCGAACGCTACTGGAAGGAATAAAGAGAAGACTCGAAGCTGACAAAGCTTCTTGGGTCGAAGAACTTCATAATGTACTGTGGGCTTATAGAACTACGGTTCGAACACCCACAGGAGAAACTCCATTCAGGTTGGCATATGGATCCGAAGCATTGGCACCAGTGGAGATAATGGCGGGGACGTTACGGGATCGTGAGTTCGAGGAAAAAGCAAATGAACAAGGACTGCTTGATAGTCTTGATTTGTTGGACGAAGTTCGGGCAAAGGCAATAGCACGAACTCAACATTATCAAAGAAGGATAGCGTCTCATTATAATACTCGAGTGAAGAATCGTCGGTACTTAGCCGGAGATTTGGTGTTGAGAAACACCCTAGCTTCCGACCCGCGTCACCAAAGAAAATTGGACCCTTCCTGGGAAGGACCTTATATGGTTGTGAAACCGGTCGGTTCAGGAGCTTACAGGCTGAAGAACATCAATACCCAGAAAGAGTTGGATCGTTCGTGGAATGCTAGGCATCTCAAAAAGTTTTATCCTTGAGGATGATTTCAATTTTGTTCGCGATGTAATCATTTTCAACTCAATCAATGCAATTTTTGGCTTTCAACAAACTATCTTTTGATTGGGGGGCATCATACACCACATTCAAGAACAAGATCCAACTATAAGGCATCGGATGAAAATTCGTGTGGGTCCTTCAACACTTATGGAAATTTTTCGAACTTTCTTAAGTCGAGGCATCGGATGAAAATCCGAGTGAGTTCCTTTTGCAAGGCGTCGGTTTGAAACCCGAGTGAGTTCCTTCGAGACTTATTGAATTTTTGAATTATCCTTAAGTAAAGGCATCGGTTTAAAACCCGAGTGAGTTCCTTCTCAGACTTATTGTATTTCTCCGGAAATCCTTAAGTAAAGGCATCGGTTTAAAACCCGAGTGAGTTCCTTCTCAGACTTATTGTATTTCTCCGGAAATCCTTAAGTAAAGGCATCGGTTTAAAACCCGAGTGAGTTCCTTCTCAGACTTATTGTATTTCTCCGGAAATCCTTAAGTAAAGGCATTGTTTCAAACAACTAAGACCTAATGCAACGGCGATTCAAGTGGCTAGCAAAGTTCAAGATAAAGTAATTTCTTATTTCTTCAAAAGATCCAAAGAGGCCAGTATCAAAACAATTACAAGAGCTGGATACAATCTTCGATCAAAAAAGAAAGTCATCATAGGTGACTGTTAAGAAGTTATACAAGATCGACGCGACTTTGCTAGAACAAACATATGAGTCAACCATTGGTGGGGATTCAAGGAAAAGAAGAGAAGAAATGAGGATTACAAAAATATTTCGGTATGCATAAAATCCTCCGCAATTTCATACTCTTTGTCCAGCTTGTCCAGGAGAAGAATGGTCCTCGACCAAACTCGCATTCAGTACAAGCTCGTCATAATTGACTTCTTCCAGGGGAGAATAAACAGGAGAATCTTCCAGATATTGCATAATATCTGGATCGGAAGGTGGAGGATCAATCTTATCCTTGGTCCAGTCGGGAGGAGGAATACCCAGGTCGGTAAATACTTCAGGATGGCAAACAGCACTGTAGGGAGTCGTATCAAAATGAGGATCCTTCCTTAATATTGATTCCCATACTTCGTTCTCACCATCCCGGTACGCCTGCAAGTTATAAGCATTCAGCATATCAACAAAAGGCTTACTGTGTAAATACTTGAAGACGCAGGCTCTGCGAACATCAGTTGGAAGGGATTCGGGCAAAGGAACGACAGCTTGCCTTTCAGGTAACGTTTCAGATCCTTTGGCTCCTGACTTTCCAACTGTTCGCTCCAGTCGCCGGATCTTCTCCCTGGCATCATCCAAGTCCGACCGAAGACGACCAATCATCGAATTTTTTTCTCCTGCCACCTCCCAAGCTAGATTCCGAAGGCGAGCAATCTCAACATCTTTAGCTTCAGAGATTTCCCGAAGCCTAGAAACTTCATTGCTCAATCTACTGAGCCTAGAAACTGCTTCCACTTGGTTGTGGAAGTTACCAGCAAGACTCCTGCAAACAACTTCCGAGTTAGCAAGGAGCAGAAAAGTAATTTTTCAGAATCAGAGGATAATGAAGAAAGACTTACATCACCAGTGACTTCGTAAAGACTTCATCTGGAAGTTTGGAAAGAACTGCGCTCTCAGAAGTCATTCGAGCAGCAGTACACCATTCCAACGCTCTGTCAAACTCGTTTGACACTAATTCAGGCGAAGGATGAGAAGGATGAGCTACACCAAGAGAAGGATGAGCTTCATCACTTGTCACCCGACGGCGCTTCCTAGTGGCAAAATCCTCCAACTCGGAAGGAGAGGAGGAGGATGCCAAACAAGCACTAGAGTTAGAAATAGGAGCAGCACCTGCTGGGACCACACCTTCATCAGACGCCAACATAGTTGCCTCAGATGCCCGAAGAGTCTCCTTCGGGGGTGCACCAACAGGCTCACCAGCAGGAGCGCCGGCAGCACCATCGGCAACGGAGTGATCAAGATCTTCCTGGGAAAGACGAGCGATCACTTCGGGCAAAGGAGGCGCAGGGACGGCATCAATAGAAACTGCGGGAATCTGACTTGAAGATTCACCGGCAGCAGTCGCCTTACGCTTGGAGGATTCACTAGCTGAAACCACCGCACTGGCCCCAACCACCACCGACGGAACGATTTTCTTGCAAGATTTTGCTCTGATAAAGTTCGGGTTGATCTTGGGAGCCACTATGCAAAAAAAAAAAAAACCAGCCGTATCAGTACAGAAATAAACGACAACAACAGGGGGAAACCCTAGTTTTCTATAACTTCTGACAAAACAACAAACTAAACCCCAAGTATAACTACTGTGCAGTTTACTCAGGGGGGAAGTGGGGAAAGAGATGAGTAATCAAAAAACTCACTTGTTCAGAAGTTGATAGAGCTGTTGTTGGAGTACGAGGAATACGGAAGCAGGCCGAAGGACGAAAGGTCGCTTTGGCACTTTAGCAAATCTAACTTGCAGAAGTCAGGATAGATGGAGAGTACCCACGAAGGCTTTAAATAGCCTCAGGTATTAAGACGACGGTTGAAGGCTAAGGACAACCGACGACCTAGATCGAAATGACGCTTCGAAATCCGCAGAAAGCAAGATCAACGGTCGGAGGGATGCCACATGGAAACATGTGGAAGCGAGCACCTGATGCAGAGATACCTCCAATCGTCGCACCGCCATTAAAATAACGGATGTATTTCCGATTCATTGGAAACAGTGAATGGTATACAAAAGGCAGGAAAACGTTTGAACTTCGCAGAAGGGAAACGTGCGGACTTTGCAATAAATGAAGTAGTGGGGAAGATTAATGCATCTTCCCGAAACGCATCTTCACAATATTTCTACAAGATTATTATTCGGCGAGGAATGAAAAGTTAAGTGATAAGTTTTATCATTAATACTTTGATATTCAAGGCAAGATTTCGGCAGGAGACGGGGAAATATAGAGGCCAACATGAAAAAAGAAATGTCTATTCATTAAATTGAGGGTAAATCTTTACAAAAAGACAACTCCCTAAGCCTTTTCTTCATTGTTGCCCGAGGGACCCTGGTCGGGAGGACTTTTCTCAGGATCATGAGAAGAGCCTTCCTCAAGAGTGGCATCGGCTGAGTCCTCTACAGCAACAACTTGAGACTCGGCTTGTGATTTCTCCTCTGGAAGTGCCGGCTCGTCATTCAGGTATGCCTCATATTGAGGGTCAGCTGGAAAAGGATCATCTTCTTCCTGAGCCCAGTCCGGGAGATCCATACCAACTTTCCCGAAGACCTCTTTGTGGCATACCTCACGAAAAGGAGCAGTGTCGAAGGCAGGGATCGATCCAAGGATTCGCTCCCAAACGTCGTTCTGCCCCATGCGATAAGCTTGAATGTTGTAGAGACCTAGCAGCTCGGAGAAAGGTACGCTGTTCAGGTATTTCCGAATGCACTCCTTCCGAAGCTCTGGCTTTATATGCTCGGGCTTGCTAGGGATCGCCAACTTCAGATGTTCTTCGAGCTCCCTACTTTTGATTTCAAGGCTGTCACCAAACAACGTGGCAGCTGCTTTTTGCTTCCTGGCCTCGCGCTCGGCAGCAGCGGCACGAATCTTCGACGCTTCGAGGGCCTCCTTGAGGGAGATCACTTCTTCCTCATGCTTTTTCTGCAGCTCCACGGCAGCTGCAGTCAGCTGGTCTATTTCAGAATTGGCCTTGGCCAATTTCTCTTCACAAGTTTGCAGCAAGGAGCTGGTGCGACCAACCCGGCTCAATGCTTCCATGTGTTGATAAAAGCTCAACACAGCATTCCTGGGAAGGCGGAAAATATCAGAAGAAGTCATAAGGAATTATGAAAACATAACTAAGCAAGAAGACCGGTACCTTGTAGATTGACTAACAAGGGAGGTGTCATCCAGGGCTTCAAACTCCTGGCGATCAGAAGGAGCAAGACTGAGGGAGCTCCATTCTGCAGCTTTCTCGGGATCCCGAGTAACCCTGTCGGTCATCTTCAGGGTCCACTGGGGGGTGAAGACCTCCTCACCATCCGTCGAAGCTTTGGATTTTTTGTTGGAGGGAGCATCAATTGTGTCATGCCTCCTCTTGGTTCGGGCGGAGGAAGAGACATTAGACCTCTCCACCATCGGTTTCTTCCCTTTACCCGAAGCATCAGCTACAGGCCTGATATTCCTGATACCCCTATAAGAGGGGTCGGGAGAGGGAAGAGAAGCCTCTTGATCTACGGTCAAGACCCTGGGCGATCGTTGCTCGGCTGTCACAACGGCCCTAGCGGCCTTCACCCGCAGGCTTTCAGGGTTCATTCTGGGAGGCACTGCAAAGAAGAAGGACAAGAGTCAGAATTCAAAACATATCACTTCAGTCAAATCAAAGGATGATGGTTAGAAGCTCACAATGAGCCAAGCCCCAGTACTGAAGGATGGAGTTATACTCCACTTCAAATCCATGTATCTCTTGATACCACGGAATGGATTTGATCTTCCTGATGGCCGCCTCGTCTTCTCTGGATAAGGGAAGGCCTCGGTTACTCTCGGAAGAAGAAGTAAACCTCCTCCAGGTGGTTGGGAAGTTAAGATCTGATGGAGGCGCTCGACAGAAAAAGTATCGTTCGCGCCATCTTTTGTGGTTAGAAGGGCAAGTTCCTTTGACAAGGATGCTGCCCCTCCAATCAAGTTCAGCCTTATTGCGTTTGGAACAGAAAAACCCATCCGGGAGGATGGGAGATAGAAAGAACATGAAAATGTACAAAGAGAGAAAGAGATGGCGTAATGCCAAGCTCAAAACACAAACCCAAGAAGCCGACGATGAGACGCCAGCTATTGGGGAGGAGCATTCCGGGACAAATGTTCCAATGATTCAAAACTGCGGAGAACAAAGGATTAAAAAAGGGAAAGCGAACCCCGCTTTCCAGTGCATCTATATACAGAGAAAATTCACCCGAAAGGGATGAATCAACCCTCTCATCAGGGTGGGGAGCCCTAACCTGATATGAGGAAGGAAGATCAAAATCTTGGACAGCTGAAAGAAGGGTTTCCTCATTGTAAATGGAGGGAACAGAGCCAGGTCCACCATTGGACCCGGAGGTTTGAGGCTGCCTAGAAGACTCGACAATCTTGGAAGATCCAGACTCGAGAAGGACAGGAGAAGTTTCGGTTTTTCTTTCAAAACCTTTTTGAGAAACTTCAGCGAACTCTTGCCAGAGGACAGTTAGGGTTTTGTTATCACTATCCGACTGTTCGGGAGCAGGAGAAGCAAAAGCATCACTGCTATTACCAACAAGGGGTACTAAAGAAGCCCTATCGTCCGCCATTACTCGTTTCAGTAAACTACAAAAAGAAAAAGACCAGTAAACTTACTGATTCAGTGAGACGGAAGCTTGAGAGCAGGAAGGCGCGAAGCAGACAACAAAGGTTCAAATTCCAGACAGGAAGAATGAAACCTACGAAGACAACGAACCGCTTTTAAAACTCCCGCACGAGTGTTCGGGAATCTGAACGATCGAGATTGATTCAAAATCAGCGATCAAGATTGAAAGACGTTTTGAAAGTTTGAACTCACGAATCCGAAATAGGCGTTCGGAAACCGTCGCTTGGATGACGTGAGCCACGACAGATCAACTGCAAGGAGATATGTGGCCTTACACTCACAACGCTCGAGGAAAAGTGACCACCGCATTAAATGTGATATGACATTTAATGAAGCACGCAGAGATTATCATCTGACGACGAACCCAGTTAAAAACCAAGCCCTCGGGATCGACCGAACGCTTGGTCTGGGGGGCTCGTGATACGGAGGGATTATGATCAGACCGGGTTCATACCTGGTCCGACCCTCGACCCCGGTCGAGACGGAAAGAACCGATTCGCTCCCGAGCAAACCGGATCCAGAAGATGGCTTGCTGAAGAAGAAAGCTTATTCGGCTGCAAGCGTGCCCTAATCCTACTTATGGATTAGGGTAATCACCCTAATGATGGCAGACTCGAATTGACGGCTGCGGATAATCATTATCGAAGGGATAAACATCGTATAACCTAAAGGTTATCTCAGGAGTCCTCTACTAGCCCAAACTAGTAGAAGTCTATTGCTCAACGGATCTCACTGATAAGATCCAACGACTACCCGAAGAAGGCTCAAGTGCATCCAACGAAGGAGATTCGAAGGTACACTCTATATAAACCTCACTACCATACAAGGTGAGGAGATCGAAAAAAGAATACTATCTGAGACTCAGGTTCAGATACATACTGATAGACCTAAACTATCAGCGATCTGCTATCTAGATCACCTTTCCCAGTTCTTCATTCCTTAGCTCTGCGCCGGGGGGGGGGTTGGGGGGGGCCGCCGGCGCCGCCGCCCGGGGGGGGGGGGCCCCCCCCCCCGCCAGCGCCGGTCGTGATTAGGCACACCCGCTTGGCCCCCGGGGGGGGGCGCCCCGCCCCCCGGGCCACATCCGACGCTTTCGTTTTGCGGGACATCACGTGGAGATCCAAGGGCTGAGCAGATTTTGGACGCATCACCCTATTACTTTTCACAATATCTTATTATCACTTTTCATTAAAAGAAAAAGAAACTCACATTTCTAAACTAACTACAAGCCACCTACATTGACATGAAAACCCCAAGAAAATCAAAAATATGAACGAAAAAAAAAAAAAAAAAAAAAACTCTTTTTAATTAAATTAGAATTACCTTTACAATATTCTCTCGTAACAAGAATTTCTATCGGAAAATGAAAATAGATAACCATTTAAATGAGACAACAATATACTCCAATATTGGCTGTCCATTCTAGCATTTAATGTCAATGTCTCAATCTTATTTTCTTCTAATTTTTATTTTGTATAAAAAATAAAATATAAGTAAAATTTAAAAAAAATAAAATTAAGCCAAAGCATGCATTACATTAAAAATCTATACTCTATAATCACTAATCAGAATATAAGCAAAAAGCCCACGTGCATTTACATATGCATATTGACTGGTATACTCAATGGTGTATGCAAAATTTTTTAAAAGCTACATGGTATTACTTTGTTTTATATATTTATTTATTTGGCGTAAAACATTTTAGTAGTTAAGCATTGTCTCCTTTAAGATATAAAATGTGACATTTTCCTCAACCGCTAGCATTGTCGTTAATAAATTAATGAAGATAAAATGGATCGATTTCAATTCATTGATTCTCCTTCGGCAATGTCATTAGAGAATCAACCAAGAAAGGTAATAATTTTTTAGCAAATTATCAAAGCCATTGTTAAAATGAACACTATAAGATAATGAATAAAAGCAGTGAAAACAAGTTGAATGAAGACAAAGGTTTCATAAGGTTCAACACTAATGTGGCATACAACATTTACGGGTTAAGAAGAAAAACTATCACTTTGTAGGAAGAATATTGCAATGGAAATCTCTTAACTAATTGCTATAACAACATTACAAAAGTAGTCATCCTAATGCAAAAATCCCAAATCTAGCGTTGATCTCAAAGGAGAACATGGCAGGGTACATATTTCTAGAATTTTAATAAGCTAAGTGGGTTGGTCCAAGCCCTTTGTTTCGATCACAAATCTCACAAATCAAGTCATTCTCACCCACCAAAATATGTCGGTGCAGATCTATCTTCAAAGTCAAGTACAACAATTTGAGTCACACATAAAATAAATCTCCATCTTGACTTGAATCCTTCCAACTAATAAACACATAACTGAATAATGTTCATCTTCTCTAAGACTCCCTTCATGGGCTGAGCTTTAATGTGACCAAAACCAATCAAGTCCAAGCAATGCTCAAACTTGGCAGCACATAAAAGTTTTGTCAACATAATCATTGGATTGTCTTCGGATTGACTTCAATACCAATCTTCAACACCTGAATATTGCCTTTACCAAATATTTCTTTAAAATAATGATATTGAAAATCAACATTCTTCATTCTCTCATTATACATCTGATCTATAATCAAATGAATAACACTCTTGATATCACAATGGACAACAATCCTCTCATGATCCATAATGAGTTCTTAAATCATGTCTCTAAGTCAAATAGCTTCTTTAATTGCTTCAGTCACCGCCATATTGCTTATCTTTGTGTGAACCTCTTGCAAAACATCATATGAAGACATAATTGAATTGCACTGAAGGCTCTGTCTTACTTCTTTCTCCAATCATCTTCAGAAATTGCCACAAGTTTTCTTGTCTTCCCAAGTATGACTTTATTCACTCTCTATTGAGTAAGAAACCACCATCATCCCAATTCGCCACAAACTGAAATTGATATTGCCATCAAATTAGTCTATATCATATTTTATTGATGTGGAAGCCATGCATAGATGTATAAATCGAGAACAACCAAGACTCTGACATCAGTTTGTCAGAAAGAATACCAAAAAATCAACAGAAATAGAAAAGACAAATCAAAGGAACACAGATTTAATATGGGTTGAAAATTTTCATTATTATATAAAAACACAGAGAACTTGTTAATTAGACATAACGTTTTTATTTAGCATTGGTTACAAGACGGGAGACATGAAAGCAGGAGTCTGGATTTTTTACAATGATAGAGAATTGTGATTCTCTCATACTTTTTTATCATATATTTAGGAAGAAGACCTACCTATGACACTAACAAGGGGAATCAAAGGACAACCGATCTAAACTAATTAGCCTAGTTTTATTTAGAATTCTTAATTCGTAAGATTGTGACAACCACGAGAGATTATGCGTCTCCTAGTACTACTTACATCTAATCCTTTCATACTAAATGATTATTAATTTGATTTCCTTAGAATGCTACATGATAATTATTTGTACGGTCGTGACTAGTGGGAAGTATATTTGTACATAGTTCCTATTATATAATTGAGTGAGAAAGGGAAGTTTGAGGTTTACGATCCAACCACGTACAATAAGGTCTTGCTTTGTATAACTATGGCTGGTTTAAATAAATTCTAAACTGGAGTTTGCTTTGTTTAATTTGGGTTACTCTAAATTTGACTTCACATAATAAGAAAGTTGCAGTTTTTGAATTGTAGTGGCAAGAGTTGTGATAAGGGAGAAATAAACTAGCTCGAACCAGTTTGGATAAACTAGGTCGGACCAGGTCGGTTAAACCCAGGTCGGACCAGGTCGGTTAAACCCAGGTCGGACAGGTCAGATACACCCAGTTCGAACAGACCAAGTCAAGGTCGGTTATACAAGCGTAAAGGCAGGATAACAAAGTGAATCCTAGTAAATTGAGAACCGAAGACAAAGTATTCGACTGGGACTCAATAACTCATATTTGAGTAAGACTCAATCACTAAAGTTCGTATTGCAGTCCAAGTAATGTTTTAGTTCAAAACGAACTCATACGTGAAAAACGTATTTGAGTAGGACACAATGACTAAGAGTCAGATCACAACCAAACTAGGGTTTGAGTCTCACTCGAACTCATACGTGGAAAATCTATAAAAAGGTAAAGGAGCACAAGAGAAAGGTACGCTGAATAGAACTATCACTATTCATATCATTATTGTTCATTACTTTCTTGTCTTCCTTAGTCGGATTCCTAACTAGATCGTCGGAGGTGAAAACTCGACCTCCACGGTCGAGCTCATTCTTGCAGGTTCAACCGGCTAAAGGGACGAACAGGATTGTGCAGCAACAATTGGCGCCGTCTGTGGGAAACGCATCAAAAAGTCATGGTGATACAAACAAGATCAATGCTGGGGGAAGGCAAGGAGAACGGAGAGGAGGTCGACAAACAAAATCCTCCTCCAAAAACCACGGAAAACCCTCAATAGAAGGATCAGCTCGAGCAACCTGATGAACAATTGGTCACCAAAAATCAGATCGATGAACTGCAAAAATCGACCGAAAATCAAATTAATGGACTCCAAAAGCAGATCTCGTCTTTGGACGAATTGGTTAGGGTGACGATGCGTCTCTAACTACACCAGGAGCAGATAATCAGGAGAGCCCCGTCATTCTAGGGGGAACCAGAAAAGACCGACCACTAATGCCCGACCAAACTCCTCGACCATCAAAAGATTTGAACAAAGGCAAAGACAAAGTGGGAGATAAAATCCGAGCACCCAGTGAAGGAACGTCAAAAGACCCTATTCCGGAGTTCGAGCAGGAAGATCAACATAGCAGCACTAATCATGTGGATAAAGTTCGACGCGAAGAAGGAGAAAAAAGAGCTCAAGCTGAAAGTACGAAGAACGTCAACAAGCAAATTGACGAATTAAAGGAAGAGCTAAAGAAAATGAAAGATTCAGAAGTCCGAAAAAAGCCTCGAGGAAACTCCAATTAAACCCCCTTGCTCGGAATCATGAGCATCGGCTGTTCCCAAAATTGAACTCCCTTGCTGTTAAGCTCGGCCAGTTCCCAAAATTGAACTCCCTTGCTTATCAGCTCGGCCAGTTCCTAGATTGAACTCCCTTGCTTATCAGCTCGGCCAGTTCCCAAAATTGAACTTCCTTGCTCATCAGCTCGGCCAGTTCCCAGATTGAACTCCCTTGCCGTTAAGCTCGGCTAGTTCCCAGATTGAACTCCCTTTGCTGTTAAGCTCGGCCGGTTCCAGATTGAACTCCCTTGCCGTTAAGCTCGGCCGGTTCCAGATTGAACTTCCTTGCCGTTAAGCTCGGCCAGTTCCCAGATTGAACTCCCTTGCTGTTCAGCTCGGCTAGTTCCCAAATTGAACTCCCTTGCTCATCAGCTCGGCTAGTTCCCAAAATTGAACTCCCCTTGCTGTTAAGCTCGGCCAGTTCCCGATTGAACTTCTTTCTTTGTTAAGCTCGGCCGATTCCCAGATTGAACTCCCTTGCTTATCAGCTCGGCGGGTTCCCAAAATTGAACTCCCTTGCTTATCAGCTCGGCCGGTTCCTAGATTGAACTCCCTTGCTTATCAGCTCGGCCGGTTCCCAGATTGAACTTCCCTTTCGTTAAGCTCGGCAAGTTCCCGATTGAACTCCCTTCTTCGTTAAGCTCGGCCAGCTCCCGGATTGAACTCCCTTGTTGTTAAGCTCGGCCAGTTCCCATATTGAACTCCCTTGCTGTTCAGCTCGGCCAGTTCCCAAATTGAACTCCCTTGCTCATCAGCTCGGCCGAGTTCCCAAAATTGAACTCCCTTGCTCATCAGCTCGGCCAGTTCCCCAAAATTGAACTCCCTTTCGTTGTTAAGCTCGGCCGTTCCCAGATTGAACTTCCTTGTCGTTAAGCTCAGCCGGTTCCCAGATTGAACTCCCTTGCTTATCAGCTCGGCAAGTTCTCAGATTGAACTCCCTTGCTTATCAGCTCGGCAAGTTCCCAGATTGAACTCCCTTGCTTATCAGCTCGGCAAGTTCCCAGATTGAACTCCCTTGCTTATCAGCTCGGCCGGTTCCCAGATTGAACTCCCTTGCTTATCAGCTCGCCAGTTCCCAAAATTGAACTCCCTTGCTCATCAGCTCGGCCAGTTCCCAGATTGAACTCCCTTCGTTGTTAAGCTCGACCAGTTCCAGATTGAACTCCCTTGTTGTTAAGCTCGGCCGGTTCCCAGATTGAACTTCCTTCTTTGTTAAGCTCGGCCGAGTTCCAGTTTGAACTCCCTTGCCGTTAAGCTCGGCGAGTTCCAGATTGAACTCCCTTTGCTGTTCAGCTCGGCCGGTTCCCAAATTGAACTCCCTTGCTCATCAGCTCGGCCGGTTCCCAAATTGAACTCCCTTGCTCATCAGCTCGGCCAGTTCCCAAAATTGAACTCCCTTCTTTGTTAAGCTCGGCCGGTTCCCAGATTGAACTTCCTTCTTCGTTAGCTCGGCCGGTTCCCAGATTGAACTCCCTTGCTTATCAGCTCGGCGGGTTCTCGGATTGAACTCCCTTGCTTATCAGCTCGGCAAGTTCCCGGATTGAACTCCCTTGCTTATCGGTTAGGCAAGTTCCCAGATTGAACTCCCTTGCTTATCAGCTCGGCCGGTTCCCAGATTGAACTCCCTTGCTTATCAGCTCGGCCGGTTCCCAGATTGAACTCCCTTGCTTATCGGCTCGGCTAGTTCCCAGATTGAACTCCTTGCTTATAAGCTCGGCCAGTTCCTAGACTGAACTCCCTTGCTCATAAGCTCGTCTGTTCCAAAATTGAACCCCCGTTGCTCAAACTATGAGCATGGGCTGTTCCCAAAATTGTATATGTTAGTCGGAAGTTTAAGCATGTTCGGCCATCAAATCTCTAAAATCCGAACAGCATGGAGCTCGGACTTCAGAGACTCGGGGGCTTATGATAAGGGAGAAATAAACTAGCTCGAACCAGTTTGGATAAACTAGGTCGGACCAGGTCGGTTAAACCCGGGTCGGACAGTCGGTTAAACCCGGGTCGGACGGAGTCGGATACACCCGGTTCGAACAGACCAAGTCAAGGTCGGTTATACAAGCGTAAAGGCAGGATAACAAAGTGAATCCTAGTAAATTGAGAACCGAAGACAAAGTATTCGACTGGGACTCAATAACTCATATTTGAGTAAGACTCAATCACTAAAGTTCGTATTGCAGTCAAGTAATGTTTTAGTTCAAAACGAACTCATACGTGAAAACGTATTTGAGTAGGACACAATGACTAAGAGTCAGATCACAACCAAACTAGGGTTTGAGTCTCACTCGAACTCATACGTGGAAAATCTATAAAAAGGTAAAGGAGCACAAGAGAAAGGTACGCTGAATAGAACTATCACTATTCATATCATTATTGTTCATTACTTTCTTGTCTTCCTTAGTCGGTTCCTAACTAGATCGTCGGAGGTGAAAACTTCGACCTCCACGGTCGATTAACTAGATCGTCGGAGGTGAAAACTCGACCTCCACGGTCGAGCTCATTCTTGCAGGTTCAACCGGCTAAAGGGACGAACAAGATTGTGCAGCAACAAGTTGAATAAAAATTTAAGCCACCAACCCCTATCTTTAACTTTGCTCTTATTTGATTAAAAAACATCACTTGATGTTTATAAGGAGAATGTCTCCTTTTTTCCTCTCTTTTTTCTTTTTCTAAATTGAGTATGATAATTAAGGGGTTTTTAATGATTAAGAATTTTAAGAATTTTAATTTTCCTTGTATTTGCCAATATTATTTAAATATTTTGATAGTGTTATATTGTAGACAGGTGAAATGTCATTCTTAATTTTACTAAAAATTTTGTTCATATCATTGACACCACATAACAGCTAATGGAAGAAATGATTTGACAACCTGATGAAAGCTGTCAATGAAATTTTTATTTCTTTTTACTAAAAAATATGTGCCAAGTACAAAGTGAAATTGACTATGAAGACCATAAAACGATTGGCTAAATTTTTTATGATCAACATCTCTTTGAGAAGAGGTCATGGGTCAACTTTCTTGGGTCATATATATAACAATCTCCAACTCCCCAACCTCAAAATATATATATATATATGTATATATATATATATATATAAAAGCACACCTTACTAAAAAAACTGAAAATCATGAACTATTAAAATAATGTATAAACCATTTTTGACCAAATAAAGAAAATTGATGAATAGAATGGTCTTTCTTTATTTTGGTAAAAGATGAAAACAACGGTCATGATGCAACAAAAATATAATTGTATATAAAGCTATCCACCATAAATGACATCCTTAACTTTGGTTTTATATGTTGAGGGCTATGGGCAAAATTCCATCTTATATTTAAATTATATGTTAAAGTTATTTACCTGACAATATAATTGAAGTGCCCATAAACTAGCCCAAAACAAACATCAATTCCAAAAAAAAAAAATTTGAAAAAAGAGAGATCTTATATGATAAGAGTACATGATTATAAAGAGAATGCTCATTTCCCCCCTTTTTCCTCAATGAAATTGGTCTATGTGTAATTAAGGATATGTAATGATTAATAATTTAGACAATTTTAATTTTTCTTGTCGTATTTTGTTGTTTAAATATTCTAATAGTGATATATCTTGTGTTGAAATGACACTCTAAATTCTACCAAGGAAAGAGACTTGTGTATCTCATCAACAGTGCAAAACACTTAATGAAACTCGTTTAAAAATTCTTTTCTTTTGAAATAGTTTTTGAATATAGCCCCATAATTGTCTCAAGTGCCAAGGGGAAAACATTGGGAAAATGTGTATGTGGCCGATCTCTCTCCATGTAGTCAAAATTTTTAAATTTTTCTTCCATTTAAAAGGAAAAAAAATAATCAAAGAAATGATTTTAAACCGTGATGAGATGTCAACTAAAAAAAATCTTATACTTTGAATGTTTGATGCATAAATTTAGACCAAGTAAAATTGAAAATCATGAGCTATTTTATTTTATTTTAATTTTTTTTTTGAAATTTGACCATATAAAGGAAATTTGAAGTTTCTACCCAAAAAAAACATAAAAAAACAAAAATTGAAGTATTAGACTATGGGATAGGTATTTGTCTCATATCACTCTTATCTCAAACGCTTTGTTGGTATTGGCCAACAGGGTTTTTCATACCGGATTGATGAATAAATTTGTCACAATACAATATATGTTTAAATTTCAGTATATAATAATCGTATATGTTTCTTGAATGAATTAATTTCTTATGGTTACCCAAGATCTCGATATGCAAATTAATATCCAGAGAAGAAATCCTAAAGATTACCAACACAGACAAATATTAACATAATTCTCAAAAGAAAAGGGTTTTCAAGAACTTCTCTACTTGTTACACATTGAGAGTATTAAAAGCTTGTGTTTGAGTGAGAGAGAGACGACACCAAGTATGTGGTTCAGTTGAATAATATAACTTGTGTCCACGAAGAAGAGTTTGAAATCTTTTCACTATATTCAAATGAAGTATTACATGCTCTTTATAAAGGAATTCGTAAACCCAGAGTCCTTGGTTGAATAATATAACTTATGTCCATGGAGACTTTTAGATATTTTTATTATGTTCAAATGAAATATTACATGCTCTTTATAGAGAGTTTGCAAAACCAAAATCCTTGTTTTTCAGTTGTCTATAATTTTGGTAGCTGTGATCTTGTGGCCTATATTTTAAGACTTTTAAAGTTTAGATTTACATTAAAATACCTAGATAAAAGTTTAGATATAAGTTTCAGATTACATAAAATATTATCTAGGGTTTTACAAGAGGTAATCAACTTTAAACATTGTTTTGGATAAGGTAGAGTCTTATCACCTTTGTGTGCAGCTATGGATAAAGTAGATTACGTTCTTATCACCTTTATGCACTTCAGAGTTGATGACAGATAGGACTTTACAGAAATTTATCCAATTCATTTCTTTGTCAGAAATGAATCATCCATTTCTTTGTAGATATGACATGTGTCCAAGTCACGTCAAAGACTTGCGATTAAATTTTAAAAATAATTTATGTGACTTGTAAATGGACTTTAACCTTTTGATGTGATGTTGGGACACATGTTACCCATTTACAAGGAAATAAACATGATATTAGTCTAGGAGTTTACCAGTTGTAGGACAAGAAACCCTAGCTGCAGAGGCAGCTAAGATTTGAGCTGAATTTTCAGAAATATCCTCAACAGATGCAAGGATCATTCAAAAATCTGAGATACACAAAACAACTTGTATGCTTTCGTCCCCACTCCATTTGTTGTCTTTACCTCTTAGATGTTTCTTTTCTTTCTATTGACGGATCTGGAAGTGATGGTCGATCTACCCAAACCAGCATGTAAATCCAAACCTTTTGATTATCGTTTTCCTCACAAGCTCCTTCACTAATCCCTCTCCATCTGGAGAAAAAGGAGTTAATGGCTTCTGTTCTCTTACTCTGTGTATCATGAAGAAAATCTAAGAAGCAACAGCTAGCATTTTGCTACAGTTGATGCCAGTTCAGCGGATCATTGGATCGAGATCTGGTCAAGATTTTGATTGAGATTTTGGTCTCAACATTAACTTCTGGTGGTCGAGGTCGAGATTTTGGTCAAAATTTCGATTCGACAATCAACGATCTTGCTGAACATGTCTTGCACATTAAATGCCCATTACACCAGCAATGTCCCAACAATTAATAGATGGACAACCACACATCCTAGCACTGTTCTGGCACTCAAAACGTGGTTGTTGCCGTTGCTTATGGAATTTGAAACACGTACCCATGCATGGGCCACGCATGTATAGAATAGAGAAAATACAAAACGCCTGAGCACCTGACGGATTTTGGGGACATATTGTAGGAGATAGAGAAGACTGATTCTTGCAATTACTCAGGCCGACAAGAATAAACATGAATGTCAGCTACCTTTCTTGATTGGTCCCGGTCAAGTCTAACAGTGGAATTTCAGTGTTGCGCATTGTGCGACTAACGGTCAAGACTGAGACTTCGATCCCCACTTTAGCAGCAGGTGCTGTGCATTTAATGCGTAGCATTCAAGTCTCAGCCTAAGTCCAATACCCACATCGTCGCGACGTGGCCTGGGCCAGCTGCTGTTTAATTTGCTTTGAACTATTCAAGATCCTTTCTGGGTTACTTCCTGGGAAAATTCCAATTAGAATAACCAGTAAGACCAAAGACAAAAGTGCTATTAATTTAGTGTTTGCTTGCTGGACTTCCAGGAGAAGGTGTTCACCCACCCCACCTTACCTCACTTCATTTAAGCAGTGATAATTGACTTGGTTTAGTTCCTAAAACGTGCATTAATGGGTATCCAAATGCCACCCAACCAATGGGTTTAAGTGTTTAATCAACTGGCTAACCTTACCTACTTAAATAAGAAATATAGAATCATATTTGAAGTGTGCAACTGAGAGATAAAAAGCTTATGGTCATCGCTAATCAGTTAAAAAGTATTTTTAGATGTTACTTGTAATGACATGAATAGCACTTCTTCCGCGCATCTGCTGCTACGCATGTTTCCTTTACTTCAATGGTGAAGAAATATAGAAACCAAAGCCATTAATACAAGTACTTCAGTTTTGCTTTCTTAGTATCTGTGTGAGTCACATATTTAATGACGAGCATCTTGCAGTGATGAATTTTAAATTTCCAAGTAGCTGGGAGTGTCCTTTGAACTTGGGACAAGGCAAAGGTGATTTCCAGTTCTAAAGGTTGTTTTTCTCTCACTTGATTTCTTTCATTCTTTCTTTTCTTCTTCTTCTTCTTCTTTTTTTTTTTTTTTTTTTTTTTTTTTTAATTTATTTATTTTTTTTTTTTATATTTTTTCTACTGTGTTTTCAATTTCTACTTTCTACTAAGTTCTAGGCGAAATTTGCCGAAATATGGCCAAATTTTGCCAGATTCCGACCCCCCATTTCAGGGGATAGGTTATTTTGGGCCTGAATTTGGTGTTTACCCTAATTTAATGCCAATAAACACATTGGAATTGATGATTTTGCCTAATACATTACATAATTAGTATTTTTGATTGGCACATACCCAACTATATACATGCAAAACTAGAATTCTATAACATTATTTTAAACAATTAAACCAAAATAAATGTGTGCAAGGACAATAAACATCATTCTAAAATATTAGTATACAAATACAATTAAGTATAATATAACTGTGTTGGTACCACCTGTATCATGTCAATACCAAGTACTATGCCTCGATGGATCCATTTAATGTGAGTTTTGTGACTCATGTCTCATGCTAGAAGGCCCGAAGGCTACAATTATGAACTTCTCCTCCATAATATTTTTAAAGTCACTCCATAACATTTTGTGAAATCCCTCACAAACCCTAAATCGGAAATCTATGTTGTAGGTCTGAAGACCTGAAGTCAAGGTAGGAGACAACTATGGACCCTCTCAATTGAACCCATTGGCTCTAACTTAGAACCGATGGAGGTTGATAGTAAAGATCATATTATGGAAATCTTGAATGACTTTGGAAGAAGATATAGCTTGAGTGTATATGGATTTGGGAAATGGACCTTGAGTACAGTGTTAACACCTTCGGAAGGTCCTACACAATCAGGTAAGACCCTTTCTTAAATTGGATGAGGACCCAAGTGGTGAATTTGGTTTCCAGGAACCAAAATTCAGCAATTGACCTTGGGTCACTGCCTTAGTCGCCCCAAGTGACCAAGCCAGGCGACCAAACTAGCCAAGGACAAAATTGTCTCTTTTGGGAAAAATTAGGTTTTTGGAGCCATATATATTCAAACTTCGATCTAATTCGTACCACTTTGCCTCTTAGCTATTGAAGAACATGAGAAGAATCCTAGAGCTTCCTCCTCAAGCCCAAGGTTGATCCCAAGCATCCATGAGATATTCCTTCATTGAATCTTCTTCTACAAGGTTATTATTCACATCTATACTCTATTGATCTACTCTCTCTACTATTTTAACTCTTTGTTTTGATTGTGAGAAAGATCTTACACTACTGTAATGACCTAATATATGATCCTCATAGTCTTAGAGTGAATTCCCATTCCCTCAACTCTTTCCATGGAAAGCACGGTGTGATTTCGGTGTTTGACCTAGCATGATGACCATGATTTATTCTTACTTGAGTTGTTTGAGTTCTAATCTATGTTAAATCTATTCCTAGGATGTTTTATAATCATGATCTGCTGTTTTCTTATCTTTAGAATGAATCCCCATTCATTTTAGTCTTTCCATGAGAATCTGCAGATCAAGCCTATTATGTGATTTGTTAGATTTCTATTCCAAAGACCTTGTTTGATGCTTAGATCTTCATAGATAGTCTTCATATGTTATTTTATAATTTTCCTGTTAATTTCTAAGTGTTCTGATGTCAAACGAAGAGTTTCCGATCAAATTTGGAGTTTGCTCGAAGGATGTGACCACGTGCACTGAGGTGCATGCTGATATAGTGAAGGCACTAAGAGAGCTAGAGAAAGAAAAGGGGAAGAAGAAATAGGAGAAGAGGAGGGTGAATGCTGCATTGGACGAGGCAAGACAGGCACCATCATCTTATAGAGTTTATTTAGATTCTGATCGAGATGTTGATCCCGTTGATATTAGAGAGCAGGATGAGAGAGATATCAGACGGGCGATAGCTAAAGCAAGGAGATGCAGTACTAGGAGCAGGAGAGGCCAGAGTTAAACTTACAGGAGCTGGTCCCTCTAGGGTTGCAGGAGCCGGAGCCTCTGGATCTAGGGACAAGGGTGGTATACATGGTATGTTTAGCCGATCACGAGTTAGAGGGCCACTTCTATAGTATATCTACCGGCACCATCGATACCAACCAGAGGAGGGATCCTATCCTAGAGTGGGATCCTGACATTTTAAAAAGGAAGGGACCAAGCAGCCCAAGATTGTAAGGGCATGGAAAGGGATGGCTAAGAAGGTGAAGAAGGCAGTGGCGAAGTGGATGTATTATAGTTCTATTCCAGCAAACACAGCACAAGGTCTATATTATAAGAATATAATTGACACTATTGCAGAGGCAGGTCCTGGATATGCTGGTCCCACCCCTAGAGAGGTGATGACCACCTTACTGATTGAGGAGAAGGAAGAGCTACAAGAGTACATCAGTGCTTTGAGATCCATATGAGGGTCATATGGATACACCATTATGTGTGGTGGATGGACCGATCCAACAAGAATGTCTATCATCAACTTTATGGTGTATTGTGACAAAAGGACCATTTTTTGAAATTTGTGGATGCCACTGACCAAACAAAAGACCACAGGTATATACTTGGACCTCCTGCAAGATGTTATTGATGGGGTTGGGAAGAATAATGTGGTTCAGATTATCACTGACAATGGCTCCAACTCAAGAAGGCAGGTGAGGTGCTGATGAATACACCTAAGTATAATCTTTATTGGACACCCTGCGCAGCTCACTGTATCGACATCCTCATGTTAAAGGACATTGATTAGATCAATATTATTCAAACCATAGTGGAGAGGGCCAGACAGGTAACTAACTTCATATATAATCATAGCGATACTCTGGATATGATGAGGTGAGCATGTGAGGGTGAGTTAGTGCGACCCAATTCGATGAGATTCGCCACGAATTTTGTCACCCTAAGCAATATCCAAGAGAGGAAGGCGGGCCTTAGAGCTATGTTTGCATCGGAGGATTGGTTTTCTTGGGTTGCATCCATGTAAGTTTTTTTTTTTTTCCCCTCTCTACTATTTCATTTAACAAGTTCTTATACATTTATACCATGAATATCTAGTAAGAATTATCTATTACTAACTTAATGTGTTTGTGATAATTCAATACAAATAGTGGACACACAACACATGCAACGATCTCATCTGATGAGTTTTGGAGGAACATGACTATTGTGCTGGAGATCTTGGAGCCCATAATCAAGGTCTTGCATATGATTGACTCCTCCCTGAGGGGGCCCAGTATGCCCCACATTTATGCAGCCCCTTGAGTGCATGAAGATAGCCATACATAGAGCTAACCCCAGTGGTCACACCACTTACTAGAATATTGTGCACACTCGATAGACCGCTCATCTAATGCATCCAATGCATAAGGCGGGCAATTAATTAGTGTGGATTATTAATTTGTATTATAATAGATATTAATGATTCATTCAATAACAAGTCTAAGTCTCTAATTGTGAGTTTGTGAACTGTGCAGCCTATTATCTCAATCCCAAATATTAGTATAGCAAAAATTTGGGACTGAGGTCAAACCTGTTCAATGCTGTCATGCTGGTTATTTCGAAGTTGGAGCCAAACCCAGTGTCCAATCAAATTGCCACATGGAGGTTAGATATCAAGGATTTATAACTTAGTACTTGCTTTTTATTTTTGAAAGAATGCAGCTAACCCTCAATACAAATGATTGTAGATAAAGATGTTTAGGGTTGCACTTAAGGTCTTTTGTTTGAAAAAGTTCCTCATCGTGATGCCCTAGCAGAGTAATCTGATCAGTTCGTAACAATTGGTCAATTTAACGAACTACATAAGCAAATCCTAGACCTGAATAAAATGATTAGAGCAAGCATCCATCAACAAGTGGTCATGTTGAGGACCGGCCAACTGATTAATCCTATAAACCATGATGAAAATGGAGATGATTGACCATCGCAGCAAAAGGAGGTACGAGCATCACTGCCCAACCACTCATCATGACCATCTCATATAAATCGGGGAAAAAGGAAAAGAGAATGTTGGGGAGAAATCTCGACCATCACTAGAGGTAGCGTCTAAGGACCCTCCTCTAGGTGACAATTATGAAGATCGAGGAAGTAGTTCTCATCCAACCGATGATCTACAAGGAGGAGATAACAATGGAGTTCCAACCGAACGTGCTAATTATGTAAACAAGTGGTTCAACGAACTTTATGAGAAGTTGAAAAAGCTAAAAGATTCAGGCAAGGATTCTCTATATTCTGTCCTAAAAGACGATCCTTTTATACGAGCAATTTCAGAAGTTGAGATGCTAAGAAATTTTAAGTGTCCGACCTTCACAATGTTCAATGGGACAAGATGCCAAAGACATCACATCATGCACTACAAGTCTATCATGTCCTCATACAGACATAGTGAAGTAGCCATGTACAGAATTTTTCCTGCTTCATTATCAGAGCTGCATCTGAATGGTTTTTGGGACTACAGAATGGGACGATAGAGAATTTCGACCACCTTGGTCAGGTTTTTCTGTCACACTTTCAAAGTGGAGTAAGTACAAAGAAAAGAGAGGACACTTTGTTCTCTAATAAGCGGGGATGTACAGAGTCAATCAAAAGGTATCTCCGAAGGTTTAATAACCTAACCATTCAGATCGAGAATTTAGATGGGAAGAGAGCCCTTCATGCAATTTATCAAGGGCTTAATCATGAAGAATTGCTTGAAAACCTCTTGTTAGATATGCTTGAGACATATGTAGATTTGCTCAAGCAATGCCACAAGCAGGCTGAGATATCAGAAACCATAGAATTCCAGAAGAAAAAGCCGACCACTGAAACAAAAGCAAATAATTCCAGCAAAGCAAGAATCCAACCATAAATCGGAGCAAGCATGGTCGGGAAGAGCCAACGAAGCAGCCTGAGGGAGCATACACTCCCTGAATACTAGAAGGTCAAAGGCCAAGGATTAGTTAAATAGAAAAACAAGCGTCAATCCTGACTAGAGGATCATGATAGAAGCAAGTATTGTGAGTTCCATAAAGATCATGGTCATTGGACAAACAATTGCAGGCAACTGAAAGCAGAGATTGAGAAATTAACCTCTCACGGGCAATTGAAAAAGTATGTTCGAGCAAACCAAAGAACTCTTCAACCACCAATGGAGATATGAAGAGAGCTAGGTTGACCAGCAGAGAAAGACCTCGGAGCCCTAGCAGGAGTCGACCTAGGAATGGAGACAACAATAGAAAGTGATCTCCGATTTATACAATGCTCGGTGGCCCAAACAAGAGTCAACCCAGCAGACAAAGAAGAAGGCTCGATACATAGGGAATATTGAACTAGAAAGACTGAACGTGAAGGTAGTATCAGATCCAATTACCTTTTCTTCTAAGGATATGCAAAGTGTAAAGACTCCCCACGACAATGCTCTTATGATAAAAGTCATTTTAGTCGGAACTAAAGCCACAAAGTCTTAGTAGATATTGGTTCTTCGGCGGACATATTATCTCTGGAACCTTTTCTAAAACTTAAATTAAGTGAAAGCATTCTCGCCCCATGCGGAGCTCAACTCTACGGATTCACAGGATCTTCCACCCAAGCAGAAGGAACCATCAGGTTAGATCTCCGAATCTGTGAGCATCCATGGGATTAGGTTGTTGAATCAAACTTTATGGTTGTTCGGGATTTGTTAGCCTATAATGTCATTCTAAGTCGACAAACTCTCTATACTCTAGAAGCAGTAGTGTCAACATTACACATGAAGATGAAGTTCCTGACCAAAAATGGTATTGGAGAATGCAGTGCTGACCATAAGTCTAGTTTACAAAGTCATATTAATTATATGAGGAAGAGAGCAAAAACCCGTTCGACCATGACTGTTGAAATTAGGGATGATCGAGACTAGGAAGCAATGCAAAGAGTTGAGCTAGTTGAGAGGCTTGAAAGAATTTGTCTCAATCCCGAGCAACCAACTCAAGGGACAATGATTGGAGCTAAACAAGGAGCAGACTTCAAAGTAGATTAATTCAATTTCTAGAAGAAAACTCAAATGTCTTTGCCTGGTCAGAAAATGACATGCCCGGCATAGACAGGTGAGTAGCCGAACACAGACTATGCATTATCCCTTAAGAGACTCCAGTTGTCCAAAAAAGAAGGAACTTTTCTATTGAGAAACATGAGGCAATTTGAATGGAGGTTCGGAAATTAAAGCAATCAGGTTTCATAAAAATGATTGACCATCCAACCTAGTTGGCTAATGTAGTAATGGTCAAGAAAGCCAATGAAAAATGGGGAATGTGCAAGGACTACACCAACCTCAATAAAGCATGTCCCAAAGATTGTTACCCGCTTCCAAGAATTGATCTCCTCATAGATGCAACTACTGAACATGAAATGCTTTGTTCTATGGATGCCTATTCCGGTATAATTAGATCCTAATGCACCTAGGCGATGAAAAGCATATAAACTTCATGACCGACAGAGACCATTACTACTATAAGGTGATGTCATTTGGTCTAAAGGATGTAAGACGCCTATTAGAGCGCATCAACAAAATCTTTTCCAACCAGATAAGGCGAAACATGGAAATCTACGTAGATGACATGCTAGTGGAAAGTTCTATGAAGACCAACCACCTAACCAACCTAGCTAAGGTATTTGATGTACTCTGAACAAGTGTGCTTTTAGAGTATCATCTGGAAAATTCATGGGTTTCATGGTGTCTCAAAGGGGAATCGAGGAAAATCCAAAGAAGATCAAAACAATTCAAGATATGAAGCCACCAAGAAGCATCAAAGAAGTGCGAGCTTCATTGGTCGGGTAGCGATCTTGAATAGATTTATGGCTCGGTCAAGGGAAATGTGTCTGCCATTTTTCAAAGCTTTCATAAATATATCCAATCAAAAGACAAAAGTATGGAACGAAGAATGCTAGAAAGCTTTCAATGAACTAAAATTGTTGACCAAAAAAAAAAAAAAAAAGAAAAATTGTTACATCCACCTCTGCTCATCCGATCGACCGCTAAGAAAGAAAAACTTTTATATTTGGCCACATCATCTATTGCAATCAGTGCAGCGCTCATTCGAGAAGAAGGGTAATGTACAAAAACTAGTTTATTATATAAGTCATGTATTGATCGATGTAGAAACTAAGTATCCTGAAATGGACAAACAAGCATTAGCTTTAGTCACAGCAGCACGAAAGCTCCAACCATACTTTCAATCACACCCTATTGTTGTGCTGACTAATTTTCCTCTAAAGAAGATGTTGCATCAACCAGATCTTGCAGGTCGGCTAGTAACTTGGGTGATTGAATTAAGTGAGCATCAGATAGAGTTCCAACCCTAACCCACCATCAAGGCTCAAGCTCTAGCAAATTTCATTGTCAAAACTGCACATCCTTGAATATAATCCTAAGCCAATGGATCACACAGTTTGTGAAAAATGGCTAAGGAGAAGAGTTATACCGTAGTTGTATTATAGAGAATCAAAACATCGGAGGAATCTTGGTTGGGTGACTATAAAAAGAAACTAGAACATCTATCTCTGAAACTTGGTTGTGAGAAGTTTGTGATGCAGTGGCAGTTGAAGAAATGAGGAAGGAAGAAGTGAAACCCTAAACAAGAATTGACCTCTTGTCACTCTGAAACGGAGTGATTTCTTGATCTGTGTCTTATACTAATACCAACACGGGGGATTACATCCTGATCCATATTGAGTTCTTAAATCATGCCTCTAAGCCAAATAGCTCTTTTAATTAATTGTATCAGTCACCGCCATATTGCTTCTTGTCCAAGAGAACTTCTTGCTAAACATCATTTGAAAGACATAATTGAATCGCGATGAGGACTCTATATCCTTATCCTTCTTTCTCCAATCATCTTCAAACATTGCCACAAGTTGTTCATCTTCCCAAGTAAGGATTTATTCATTCCTACTAAGGAAGAACTGCCATCATCCTAACTCGCCACAACTGAAATTGGCATTGCCATCAAAATAATCAATGTTGTATTTTATTAATTTAAAAGCCATGGATGCAGATTGAGAACAATCAATACTTTGATATCAATTTGTTTGAAAGAAAACCAAGAAATCACGAATAGAAATAGAAAAAAACAAATCCAAGGAACAGAGAGATTTAACATGGTTCAAAAATTTTCATTATTATATAAAAACACGGAGAACCTTGTAAATTAGCCATGATGTTTTTATTTAGCATTGGTTAGAAGAAGGGATATGTTGGTGCAAAACCTTCCTATGAGGTTGATTTCACTAATCCAACTCTCTGCAACTCAAATTGGATCGAATTGACTCAAATTGGAACTGCTTGTCAAATCTTCCTCTAGTTGGATATGCTCTCACTTTGCTAACAGCTCAATAGACTCCGTTAGACACGGGGCTGATTACCATAGCCAATGATCCGTCTCTAACAATCAAGTTAATATTGAATTCAAGGAAGAAGAAACTAGAGCTCAAGTGTTAAAACATTCTCACTCTCATCTGGAGAAGAAGCGAGAAGATATCATTCGAAACTAGGAAAATAAGTGAATGCCTTACCCTGGTTGCCGCACTTGCCCCATTTATACCGTCTATTGCAATAATTGTCTTCCTTGAGCCATTGGATCTCTTTTCTTGATCACACGGCTGGGATCAATTCTCTGGCTTGACCTTCTGGTTATGTTAGACCAATCATTGGCCCATTGATTGGACTAGTTGGGACCGGCGGTTTGGTGATTTACCTATAACAAAGACATGAAAGCAGGAGTCTAGATCTTTTACGGAAAGCATAGAGGATTGTGTTTCTCTCATACTTCTCCATCATATATTTAGGAGGGAGACCAACTTCTAACACTGACAAGGTGAATCAAAGGTGGACCCACATAAATTAATTACGATATGTTATAAATAATACTTATTTGTAGATGTCCATTACCCCCAAAGAGATCATACCAGAAGATGTAATTTCCAAAGGAAGATCTCAGCCATCTCAATGTACGACCTTGGCGATTTGCATTCCCATATTAATCAAAGATCTTAGCAATCCATCATTCCATATCAAGATCATCTTATTGTGTGTGAGAATCATATATTGTATTTCTGTGTAGACTATATAATATTTCCATATCAGAGAAGATGTTAGTTCCATTATAAATATGTAATGAATAACTCAATAGAAGAGTTTAATTCATCTTGTCTTAATTTTATTCTTTGTATTTAATATATCTTCTTTATTTTATAACACATTATCAGCACGACTCCGCTCAAAGTATTGCATTTTGAGAAAAAAGACAACATACTTTGTATCATTATGTTTTCTCTTCTAAGATGAAAAGGATAATCAACAATGGAATTTGTCTTGTCCATCTTGTAATATAAGTGCATCGTGATTAAGATATGTGATTGAGTTAAACAAATTATAAGATATTATGTTGCCATAACAATTGTGGTTTAATTGTCATTAACCAATATCAACATAATGGTTTTATTTATTGTATATAGTGGTTGCTAATTTTACACTACAAATATTGTTGGATGCGCTTGAAATTGCTAGATTTGAAACTGTAAATGAATACTGTAAAATCCAGCTTTTACCTAACCTTGACCCGACCCGGTCATTGTTATGTTTGTAGGTCCAAAGACCCGAAGTGGTGGTAGGAGGGACTTATGGGCCCTACTGGTTGATGACGTAATGTCGGGATTCCGGTTTATGGACATTGATGATGCTTTGCTCCTTCCTTGAGCACATTACCGGTGTTAAGTTAGAATCTGCGCACTGATGAAGAGCGAGACAGTTGAAATAGCAAACGGACTCCTGTGCATAATCCGAAGGTACTCCCTGAAACTAGACCTCTTGAGTGAACTGTAGGAGAAAACCCCATGCAATTTGACCTTGTATAGCCCTCCAAGTCCGCACCTAAAGTTGCTGAACTATTCTGTAAAAATTCTGCGAGTTTGTTTTGGTCGATACTATTGGTCGATACCATCGACCAAAGGTATCGACCAACAAGTCTAGTTGAGCCCAATTTAAAGATTCTTAGAATATTCTTTTCTATTTATTTATTCCTCGAGACTGGAGCCCTATTCTCGCGTCTTTAACTTCTCGGGAACGTGAGAGAGCCTCCCAAGAACTCCTCCTTGGTAGTGGTGAAGCATCTTCTTCATCAATCATTGCCAACCACTTATTCCTACTTTCTTGTTCCACTTTAAAGGTATGACTCTCTCTCCTAATCACTTTCTCACTCATCTTTTCTCTATTTTACTGTTGGGACCATGGTCAAGGTGCTGCAACCTTGCATACACCTTGCCATGAACCTTCTAAACCCCATACAATGATGTTTTCACCGATATGACTATGATTGATTCACCTCATGATCATTGACTACACATTTCCATGATTTATTGCTTACCAACTTGCTTTATTTACCAAAACTGAGATGAAGCTCGTGATTTACCTAATCTATACCTTGCATATGTGCTCCATGTTACTTCTAAACGATTCCCTACCTAATCCCCCATGTTTTCCCCTAATTTGCATTGAGTTATAGCCAATGCTATGATCTACAACTCTTAACCTTAATATGTCAATTTGGGGATTTCCAAATGGACCATTGGATTATGAAAGTTTCTTGATAATTAGTGTCCCCATGTTGTGCTTAGACTATCCTCCAAGTTTCATGTCAATCCGAGACCGGAAGACCAAATGCGGGCAAGAATCCGAAAAGCCGACTTGCTGTCACGGAATTGATTTGGTCGATACTATTGGTCAATACTATCGACCAAATGTATCGACCAATAGAGTTGCTTTGTCAGCAACTTTTGCCCGATTCGATTCGTTTGATCTCCGATTGTTCCGATCTCTTCTCTAACCTTTCATATATGCTTGTTTAGGACTTTAAGACTATTTGGGGCACTTGCTTGTGATCTTGGACCATTCTCTTCTCCGATTCAAGGTAAGGATAGTTATCGATGTAATTACCTAGGATATGGAAATCTTGACTTGGTATTCCTAACCTAGTAAATATAGTTTCTATTTCATATTCTTATCATGTTAGACTTGCTACATATGTCTTTTAACGGTAGCTTTGTGTTTACATTATATTACTTCAATGTTTTATTATGTTTATCAATTTCAATATATGATGACTTATGTCAATGTCATGAATCGAATGTTTATTATGACGTTGTATCTTGTGAACTGATATGATGAACTTGGGCATGTGATTGCTTAAGTATAACTTGGGATTGAGGGGTACCCTCGGGTGCTTCGTCCTTGGACATCGGAGGGAATAGTATGGGATGTTCTCCGAAGGTGTCCATTGACGCTTTCCCGGGTTATTGAATGACATGCATAGGATTTGTCTAGATGTATGGCTAGGATGTCCCTATCATATCGGACCCGATTCGGAAGGGCATTGAGACCGAACAACCCGTGGTAGTAGTGTGGATTCGTGGGCGCTCAAGACCAGTATCCACTCCGTGAGAGGACATAAATTGCATTACGGTTACCCGAAAGGGGCCATTTATTGGTAGGGTTACAAATGGCTAGACTTGGGCTCACGGGCACTCAAGACCGGTGAAATGATCCGTGAGAGGGACGTGAGAGCTTCCCGTTTACCATTTGTGGATGACCAATAGGGTTGATGAGTCCGGTGAGTAATATCCGTGACTCTAGTGTGAAGGATACCGGAAAGGATCCCGAGAGGGGAGGAATGGAAGTATCGGAAGCGGCATGATATGATTAAGTAGATGACTTGCATTGGGCTAGGCTATACCCCGACATGCGCCAATACTTAGACCAAACGGTGATGTGAGAGAGCGGTGACCGAAACCCCCAACCATGGATTTGTCCGAGAGGGATGCGGGACCCAATTACCCCCGGTGATGAGTGGATCGAGACTACCTAAAGAAGTATGGTGCTATGACTTAAAGCATGTCTACCATAGATGACCAAGCATACTTAGAATAAAGTCATATTGCATTATATGCCTCATATCATCTGCATCATTTTATGATTATCTTGTGGTTTATGTGTGGTGGGATAACTTCCTTTGCTGAGTTCTTTTGAACTCATTCCTTTTCTGTTGCAATATTTTGTTAGGCTATTCTACGGGTGATTACTCCGATGGCACCCTCCCGAGGCGGACCCGGATACCTCATACTACCATCCGGAGGCTGGCTACGTTGAAGATTTCGGTGACCATACCGAAGAAGATTACCGGGCGTACCGGGGTTAGCCCCGGAGTTGTATGGGAGCAGTCATGTTGGGTCTCCATGGTCCTCAACTTTGAAGAAGATATATTTATTATGGAGGAGACTTATGAGTAGTTACCCTTTTTTTTTGTGACAGTATACTTAGAAGAATTGTAATAATTTTAACTTACCTTTATAACTTGAGACGTGTACTTAACTAAATTTTGACCTCACTTCCGTTTGGTGAAGGAGTGGATTCCGCCCACTTGCCTTCTTAATTTATCGATTTGATATTTATTTCCGCACTTTGATTATGTCCGACTCCTTATTTCTGAATTCCATGATCATTCGTTGTTAGTTTATGATTATTATTTGTTCATGATTGTATTACCGTCGATGTGGATTATGTGGTCCCTGAACTATGGATCTTCGGGGCTGTGGATCACATCCCGGGTATGCCAGATAGGGTACCGGCTGGGTGGATGTGACAAATACAATTATACAGATCCATAGGAAATTGTGCACATTAAGTTACAAGATTTGAAACCATAAATGAATACAGTTCTGCAGATCCACATGAAGTTGCAAGACTTGAAACTGTAAATGAATACAATTCTGCAGATGCATATGAATTTGCAAGATTTGAAACTGTAAATAAGAATGTTTTGCAGTTTATAAAATTAGTTCTCAATTGAAATTATATGGAGAAAATGTTATTAATGAGGACTTACTAGAAAGAAAAATATTTTTCAACTTTCATGCTTCAAATGTACTACAATAACAATATAATGAAAAATGTTTTAAAAGATTCTTTGAATTGATCTCATGCATCATTGTGGCTAAGCAAAATAATGAATTATTAATGAAAAATTATAAAGTTCGTCCATTCCTTGAAGTGAATGCAGAATTCATGATCAGCCTGAAAGAATGTAAATTTATATCGTGGTTACGATTGTTGACGTGAACGAGGCAAAAGACGGAATAATTATAATTATTTTTATAATAAAAATAAATAAGAGAATAATAAGGATTCTCAATATGACTTTTCAAGGAGTAAAGATAATATTGTCATTGACGTGAAAATGAAATATCATTAGGCATATATCTATCGTACTTCACAATATTTCGTTAAGCTTTGTCAAGTTTTAATTAAATGAATGAAAATAATGTTGAGATAAATTAGACTTTCCAAAATTAATAATGATACTGAAACAAATTTTACTTGTAAAGATGATGATTTTGATGAATACTACACATCTAAATGTTGCAAACTCCTTTGAAGATATGTTATTGGAGTTAAAATAAAAATGAAATTGAGATTATTTTAGTTTATTTATCTTAAATGTAATTCTTTTTTCCTTCTAATTTTTTTTATTATATTGATTTTCTACATATCAATTAATGTATTTTATTTCATTTTGATGAAGAATATAAATATTTTCTAATGTGCTACGACACATAATATACTGAGAGAAAAAAAAAATATTTCTCTTATTTGATAATGTGAAAGCTAATGTTTACACATTAATCGGTAGTACAATATTAATTGAAAGCTCTGAAAGAGCTAATCTATTATTATTTGGGAGATGAAATTGACTATAAATAATGCATTATATTATACTAAACCTCAAAGAAACTTATTAAGTTTCGAAGATATATGTTTAAATGATTGAGACTACAAATTATGGTAAAAGTGAATATTTATGTATTACTACAGAAGTGTTAGACCTATTTTCCCAATTCGTATTACACGATTATTTGCATGGATGAAACATATTGTGATAAATTCAAAGAATATTGATTTGATGGTTTTATTATTTGGCATAACCAGTTGGACCATCACGGATCAAATATGATGTGAAAAATTATTGAAAATTCATTTGTTATCTATTAAAGAACCATAAGATTCTTCAATTAAATGAATTTTCTTGTGTTGCTTGGTCTCAAGGGAAATCTATTACTAGATATTCACCAGCTAAAGTTGAGATTGAACATTTTGCGTCTTTGAAACATATATAAGGTAACATATGTGGATTAATTCACCCATCATGTGGACCATTCAGATAATATATAATTTTAATAGATGCAACTATAAAATTGTCACATGTATGTTCATTATGAACTCACAATTTAGTATTTGCGACATTACTTGCTCAAATAATTAGATAAGAGCGTAATTTCTATATTATAAAATAAAGACAATTTATACTGAAAATGCCGATGAATTTACATCTCAGGCTTTATAATTCTTGTATAACAACTAAGATTACAATTGAATAGTTAATTATTCATTTTGATATCCAAAATGATTTGGCAAAATCATTTACTAAATGTCTTCAATTAATAGTTAAATTATTATGTCGACATGGGGATATGCTATGTTATATGCAGCATTACTTATATGCATCAAGCCAATAAGTTGTCATAAATTTCTCCCTATTATACTTGGCTTAGGTCAGAAGCTAAAAATTTCTCATCTTAAGATTTTTGGATATATAATTTATGTTTCAATTGCTCCAGCACAACGTACAAAGATGAGTCTCCAAATAAAGTTGAAAATATATGTTGGATATGAATATCCTTATATAATTCAATATATTGCCAATGATTGAAGATTTATTTAAAGCAGGACTTGCTAATTATCATTTTGATGAATTAGTTTTTTCAACATGAAGGAAAGAGAATAAATAGTTAAAGAGATTAATTATAATGCATTATCATTATTTCAGTTAGATCTTAGATGTTTGAGTAATTCATTTATAAAGTATTATGAATCAATTACCAGCCAAGAATTACTAAATCTCATATTCCAACTACAAATACTCCAATTTGGGTTAATATCTCAACAGGACAATCTATCAATGCAAATGAAATTAAATCATGTTAAAACGTTGAATGACAATGGGTTCAAATGATAAAATCCAAAAAAAAAAAAAAAATGAACAAATGATCAAGATGGTCATAATATGGAGACAATTGTATTAAAATTCTAAAGACATAACTTTCTATAAAATCTCAGAAGAGATTTAGATGCCTGAAAATAATGAAGAGATATTGATTAGTTATGTTATTACAGGAAAGAGACGGAACCGAAAAGATATAGTTGTCGACAACATTATTGCATATTATATTATTGTTGAAATAATGCAACAAGATGATGATCTTAAACATAAATTTGTTGAAGAAATGATTGGCCAAAATGGAAAGACATAATTTAAACATAATTGAATTTGCTTGAAAAAATAAAGTTTTTAGACCTGTAGTCCAAACATTTAAAAGTATAAAGTCAGTGGGGTACAAATAAGTTTTCTTATAAAAATGAAATGAGAAAAATAATGAAACCGAGATATATAAAGTATGAATTTAGGCACAAGAATTTTCTCAAATGTTTAATATTAATTATATAGAAACATGTTCTCTTGTGGTGAATGCAATCACTTTCAAATATTTTATTAATCTAATAGTACATGAAAAACTTAACATACGTCTAATGAATGTTATTACTACATATTTATAAGGCTCACTCGAGTGTGAAATTTATATGAAAATCCCTAAAAATTCAAAATTTCTGAAGCACATAAAAATTCCTTGGAAGTTTGTCTAATAATATTTTAGAAATGATCAGAGCATATATAGTATAATCTCGTTATGAATATTTACTAAATGAAGGGTATAAAAATGATCAAATTTATTATTGTGCCTTTATTAAATAATATGGATCTAACTTGTTATAATAAATGTATATAGTGATACCATCAAAACTCTTAAAAAGTTTTCAAAAACAATAGATTATTTGAAGAAAGTTGAAATGAAATATGCTGAAAAGACAAAGTTTTGTCTAAGCTTGCAAATTGATCATTTGATGGATAGAATATTCGTTCATCAATCAACTTCTATGGAGAAAATCTTGAAGCGATTTTACATTAATAAAACACATCCATTGAATACCCCGATGGTTGTGATATCGCTTGACATAAATAAATATTCATTTTGACCCCAAGAAAACAATAAAAAGTTTCTTGATCCTGAAGTATCATATCTCAATGCAATTGAGACATTAATGCATCTTGCTAATATTACACAATTGAATATAGAATTTTTTTAAACATGTATTAGCAAGATTTATCTCTTCTCATATATGAAGACACTGAAATATTGTTAAACATATATTTCAATATCGTCGAGGAATTATTGACATAATGTTTTTTATAAATGTGGACATCAACTTACTTGTTATGTAGATGTAGAATATTTATCTGATCTACATAAAAGTATATTTCAAACATTTTTTTCGCTAAAAGGGTCATTTTATAATGAAAAGAAATACCGCAATTAATACCTACCTTGCTCACCCACAACAACAGTTGCCCCCAATACACCCTTTCTCAGTGGTTCCTACTCATAATTGACAACAACTAACCCATCAGAAACGATATCTAGGACGTCTAGAAGCATCCAAATCAAGATCTTTAAGGATAGAAGCTGACCGAAGAATGTTAATTTCAGAAGTTTTCATCCTAGCTGCTGAAGTCGCCAAAAAATCTTCCATGACTTCCACTTTTGGTTCAACAGACACAAAAAAAAATCTAGTTGATGAGTCATTAACAAAAGTTTAAAAGCCCTCCCCCCATACGCATTACTAATGCCGCAAATACTCCAAAAGAAAAGCTTCACAGCAATAGTTACATAGCAGCACTATCCTCTCCCAATGAGAGGCTCTTATTCACTGTAGATACTTTTTCTAAAGCTGCATCTACTTTCTTGAATTCCTCTGTCATAGAACCCTTTTTACTTGTTACTACTTTCTTCATTGCATGAGCCTTCTTCGGACGACCAAGCTTTCGATGAGGAGAACCTTCAGCCCGCACTGATATAGATGAAGACGAAGGTGGAAGAACTACTTTCAATTGCAAAGTTCCATCATTGGCTGAACTCTCCAGTCTGGCCGAATTCTGATGGGCCCCACAATAGTCCAAATCATCCTCCTTAGTTCTTTCATTGGCCAAACTTCTAATAATATTTGCAACTTCAGGTCCCACCAATGAACACCCCAAAGAAGGGTTTCCAATTTGCTTAGAACTCTTATCTGCAACAAGTACTTTTTGAAATTCAAATGGACTAGCCAAACCACTTTCAAGCTTATCTGTAGGTCCTACTAGTGAACTCCCCAAAGGAAGTTACCAATTGAATTAAAACACTTTGCCGCATATAAGGAGTTTTGAATTTCAAAACTAGAGTCCACAGCCAAAGAAGCTGCTTCAAAATTATTCAAATTTTGTTGGGCCCCGCATGACCCCACTTGAAGCTCCAAACTAGAGTTCACGTCCAATGCATTCCAATCTAATTTTGTTGTGTAGAAGAGTCTTTCCACTATAACCAAATTCTGTTCCGTAGAAGAGTCTTCCACTCTAACTGAATTCAGCAAGGCCCCACAGGGCTTCTCATGAAGCTTTTCAAACCGTTCAAAAGAGCCAATATCCTTAGTGGTCTAATTAGGTGGAAGTTGGTTAGTTGTGGGACCAGCAAAGGTAACCACGTTCTTTGAAAGATTACCAACCAACATCGAACTCTTGCCCTTATTAAAAAATTTTGAAGTTGAAAATTATCACTTTCTAGAGAGAGAGAAAGATCAAGAGAAGAGTTCTCGCTAGACGCAATCACCACATCAGAGGGAACCAACCTTGTGGAATTGAAATTTGAATTGAAATTTGAAATTGAATTTGCCGCAACCTCATTGGATGAAATAGAGTCCTCCAAACCCGCCTCCTCTAAAGCCACACGAATCTGATGTTGGAGTGAGCTTGGAGTCTGCACTCTCACACCGTCAGTAGGAATCCCATCCACAATAGGATTATCTACTGGGACATTTTCTGCAGGAACGATAGAGGGCTGAACCTGCAAACCATCCACAGCATTGTTTGAAGCAAACTTACAATGAAGACCCAAGTGGCCTTCTCGATTACACCATGAGCACCGCTGAATACCATCCTCAAAAATTACCTTCTGAAGAAAACGAAAAACTCGAAGAGTTCCTGGTTCAAGGCGTTCAATCTGCACCTCATTCACTCGAACAACATCGACCTCCAATTCAACCAAAATTCAAGCATAATGACCAATAGAGCCATGACGAGTTCATCTATCAAGAGAAACAGGTTTCCCAACAAATTTTTCTATAGAAAGAAGCACTTTCTCATGCCAATACTCAAGAGGCAAATCAGGGAAACGAACCCAAACCAACATACCCACTTTGGTTGAGGAGAGTGGATATTAAAATCCGGCCTCCATTGCTGAAAACGGATGTATTGCTTTCCAACATTCCAAAAACCTCTGCGCTACACCTTAGTCATATCTGCCTCACTATGAAACTAACAGATGATAAACCCTTTCCTCGATGAATGTAAGATCACCCATTGGGACAACTTCCAAGCACCCCTAGCTAGCTCTCACAATTCATCCATGGTTGTTATGCGAAAATTAGCTCGCCCAATCAACAAAAAAAAGAAAATGATTTCGTTACAGCTCGTATTCCTGTTGCGAGATTACAATCTTGCGAAACTTACCCGCCTTTATAGGAGAAGGGAGGGAATCGATCTCAGGCAACAACGAACTCCCCACTACTCCCACATAAGATTTGTCCCCACTGGCAGGCACCTCGGGAGGCTTCAAACACAGGAAGATTGATTCCCTAGGCACCTCCGAATTTCCTAGAGCTTTCATCTCCTCCATCTCACATCTTACTAGAGCTTCAAACGCAATAAAGCTTTCTGGTTGCCCTCTATCAGATATATTTTATTTACAAGTGAGTGTTATTTATTCACAAATGAATGTTAGTTATTTCATATCGTTCAAAAAAACAAACTATAGCTGTCATTTCTTAAAATCATGCAGAGATAATAGTGATTCATGAAGGAAGTCGACAATATATTTGGTTAAAATTAATGAAACAACACATTCAAGAAGCATGCAGTCTTCTATTAGAAAAAGGGGTTTCAACAGTATTATATGAAGATAATGTTGCATGTATAGCTCAATTGAAATGAGGATATACCAAAGAAGATAGAACGAAATATATTTCACTGAAATTCTTTTTCATTTATAGTCTTCAACAAAATGGTGAAATCGTTATTCATTATATTCGTTTAAGTGATAATTTGGTAAGTTTATTTACTAAGGCATTGCTTACTTCAAATTTTGAAAAGCTAGTATATGATATTGGAATGTGCATACTCAAAGATACTCAATAATGTTATCATCGGGGGGAGTAAAATACATGTTGCACCCTTTTTCTCTTCACCAAGGTTTTGTCCCGGTAGGTTTTCCTGGTAAGGGTTTTAATGAGACATTACCAATACATATTATTTAGATATGTATACTCTTTTTCCTTCACTAAGATTTTTTCTCACAGGGTTTTTTCTTTGTAAGATTTGAACGAGGTACATTATCTATTGATGGACATTCAAAGGGAAGTGTTATAAATAATATTTATTTATGGATGTCCATTACCCCTAAAGAAATTATACCAAAATATGTAACTTCCAAATGAAGATCTTAGTCATCTCAGCGTGCAATCTTGACGATTCGCATTTCCATATTATATTTTTTATAAATTCTGATATTTTCATATCAGAGAAAATGTTAGTTCCATTATAAATATGTAATAAATAACTCAATAGAAGAGTTGAACACATCTTGTCTTAATTTTCTTCTTTTTATTTTTTAATCTTATTTATTTTATAACAAGATAGTTTTATTTAAAATTCTTAATTCATAAGATTATGACAACCACAAGAGATTATGCGTCCCCCACTCATAGACATTACTTACATCTAATACTTTCGTACTATATGATTATTAATTGATTTCCTTATATGCCAAATGATAATTATTCGTATAGCCCTATCTAGTGCGAAGTTTATTTGTATATAGTTCGTATTGTATGAGTGAGAGAGGAAAGTTTGAGGTTTACGAACCAACCACGTACAATAAGGTCTTGTTTTGCGTAACTGTGGCTGGTTTAATAAATTCTAAACTGGAGTTTGCTTTGTTTAATTTGGGTTAGTCTCAATTTGACTTCACACAATAAAGAAGTTGCACTTTTTGACTTGTAGTGGCAAGGGTTGTATAACATTATCAGCAACCAACTTTTGTAATGATTAAGAATTTGACAAATTTAATTTCCTTGTCTTTGTTGATATTATTTAAATATTTTGATAGGTTGTATATTGTACACAGTTGAAATGTCATTCTTAAATTTATTAAAATTTTGTTTACATCATTGACACCACAGAACGGCTAACAGAAGAAATGATTTGACACCATGATGAAAAACGTTGATGAAAAAAAAAAAAAAAAAACCTTATACTTGAATTCCATGTGCACGCGCAAATTTAAGCATAGTAAAATTGACAATTATGACCATCTAAGGGTTGGCTAAATTATTAACGATCAACACCTCCTAGTAGAGAGGTCATAGGTCAACTTTCATCATTTGCAGAAGGTGATGTCGCTGCTGATTATCTTGTGAGCCATGCGATAGATGAGAATGAAATTGCTTATTCCATACTCACTGGAACACCTCTGTGAGATTACTGAGGCAGGGCGGAATGATTATGTGTATTATCATACACAGTAACTTATTATGTACCTTTTACTATTTTAATATAATATGAGGCTTATGTTTATTAAAAAAAATCTTTGGCAATGTATAATAATCCTCCCCCTCCCCCCCTTCCATATGTATAATCACACTTTGCTTGACAATCATGAACTACTAAAAAAGAAAATCTAGACAATTTTAAATTTTCTTGTCTTCTTTTATGTTCTTTAAATATTTTAGTATAAGGGATTTGTAATGATTTAGACAATTTTAATATTTCCTGTCTTGTTTTATTTTCTTTAAATATTTTATTAGTGATATATCTTGTATTGAAATGACATTTTTATATTTACTAGGGTAAAGAGATTTATTCATCTCATGAACGGTGCAAAAGAGTGAAATTCGTTAAGAAACTCTTTTCTTTTGAAATGGTTTTCAAATTTCACTCTATAATTGTCTCAAGAGCCAAGAAAGAAACAAGGGGAAAATGTGTATGTAGCTGATCTGTGGACATGTAGTTCACGTTTTTAATATTTATTTGTCTTTCATTAAGGGGAAAAAAAGAGAAAGAAAAAAAAAAAAGGTAATCCTAAAACTGATTTGACACCATGATGAGAGATGTGTGATGCACGCAAAAATTTAGACGAAGTAAAAATTGACGACCATGAATTATTTAAAGAAAAGAAATCTGAACTGTCCTTGACCAAATAAAGGAAATTTGAAGTATAGAGGTATAATTATTTTCAAATATAATAATGGTACATGTTTTCCGACTGGAAAAAGATTTCATATGGTTACCCTAAATCCCAATCTGCAAATTAATATGGAAAAAGGAAATCCTAAAGAAGGTGCTTCTCGGCTGCCACAGCCAAGCATGTTGTCTCGCAGGTTAGTTCAGCTTGCACTGATGAACAAGTTTTTGAAGCAATAGACATTATTAGAAACTAGTGTTTGAGTTTGAGAAGAAGAGAGAGACGAGAGTAGGGTTTACATGATTCGGTTGATTAGTACAAGTTATGTCCTTAAGGGAATTTAAGATATTTTTCACTATATTCAAATGAAGTGTTACATGCTCTTTATAGAGAATTCATTAGACTACAGTCCTTGTCCTCAGTTGTCTAGGACTTTGGTAGCTGTGATCTTGTGGAGTGCCTATATTACAAGTCTTTTAGAGTTTGGATTTACATAAAATATTGGACAAGAGTTTGGATAAACATTTGATATAAAATATTATCTAGGGTTCTACAAGAGTTATAATACTTGAGCTCTGTTTTAGATAAGATAGAGTTCTTGTCACTTTCATATGCAGCATTGGATAAGGTAGACTCCTTATCACCTTAAGGCACTTCAGAGTTGGTGATGACTAGGGTTTTACCAGCACTAGGAGAAGCAACTAAGGTTTGAGCTGAATTTTCAGAAATATCTTTAACAGGTACAAATAGATCATAAAGAAAATTGAGATACACAGAAAAACACGTATGCATTCGTCCCCACTCAATGTTGTTGTTTTCGACTCCTGGTGTTTCTATTCTTCTATTGACGGATCTGGAAGTGATGATCTGCCCAAAACGCTTATCGTTTTCCTCACAAGCTCCTCAACTTCACTTTCGATCTGGAAAAAAAGGAATTAATGACTTCTGTACTCATTACTCTGCATCATGTAGAAAATCTAAGAAGGAAAAACCAATAATAGATGGGACAATCACACGCCCCAACACTGTTCTGGCACTCAAAATGTGGTTGTTGCTCTTGCTTATGGAATTTGAAACACGTAGTACTCATGCATGGGCCATGCATGGATAGAAGAGACAAAATACAAATGCCTGAGCACCTGTGTATTTAGGGCACATATTTTAGGAGATAGAGAAGATCCATTCCTGCAATTACTCGGCCGACAAGACTGGTGGATAAACATGAATCTCAGCTACGTACCTTTCTTGGTTGGTCTCAGCCAAGTCTAAGACCCACATCATTCATTCACCTGGGCCAGCTGGTGCTTAATTTGCTTTGAAGTTTGAACTGATTCAAGATTCATTAATTCTGGGTTACTTCCTGGGAAAATTCCAATTAGAATAACCAATAAGACCAAAGACAAAAGTGCTATTAATTTAATTAGTGTTTAATTACTTGCTGGACTTCCAGGAGAAGAGGTGTTCCACCCACCCCACCTCACCTCACCTCACTTCACTTCATTTAAGCAGTGATAATTGACTTGGTTTAGTTCCTGAAACGTGTATTAATGGGTATCCAAATGCCACCCAACCAATGGGTTTCAAGTGTTTAATTAAATGGTTAACCTTACCTGCTTAAAATAACAAATATAGAATCAGATTGGGAAGTGTGGAACTGATAGATTAAAAGCTTATGGTCATCGCTAATCGGTTAAGAAGTATTTTAAGATGTTACTTGTATTAACATGAATAGCACTTCTTCCACACTAACTGGTGCTGCTGCGCATGTTCCCTTTACTTCAATGGTAAAGAAATATAGAAACCAAAGCCATTAATACATGCAATTAAGGACTTCAGTTTAATTTGTTTTCTTAGTATCTGTGTGAGTCACATATTTAATAATAACGAGCATCTTGCATTTGGTGGATTTTAAATCTCCAAGCAGCTGGGAGTGTCCTTTGAACTGGGGACAAGGTCACAAGGCAAAGGTGATTTCCAATTCTAAAGGTTATTTTATTCTCATTCTTTTTTGTTTTCTTTTTTCTATTACCTTAGAGAACTACGTGGTGCACATAAAATGTTCATATTTTATTCATGGCTAAAACCCTGATTGGAAATGTTTTGCTTTTCTGTAAAGAATTGTAAATTGTGGATGGGAAGTGGGGTACGTATAGGTATATTATCAACTGGTGTGAAATGAAATCATACTAAATAAAAACTGATGCACCCTTATTATCATATTTGGAATCCTCCCTTAACCCACCAAAATCCATGAAACCAAACAAGAATAGCCAAGACTAACCATAGACCTAAAAAACCTCAGAGTAAAGGTTTTAACAACATATTTTGCTGAATATTTGACTTAATAACACTGTTAGACTGACCTAATTAAGGGTGTCAATAAGTTGGGTTATGATTATTTAGTTATGTGGCCAATTAAACCTAGTACCCAAACTGAAATCAAACGTAACCATTTAGTAGCAACTCTAATTTGATACCCAAACAAAAAAAAGAACAATTCTAATTTGGTTTTTGAAATGGTTTCTATTAGGGCTCGAATTCTCTCATATATAGTTCGACTTGCAAACTCAGCAGCTCAAAACACAATGCCGTTAATTTTAAAGAAAAATCGATTTTGATTAACTTAAGTGGGTAAAACGTGCACATGGTGTTTTGAGTGCAGAAATTTAATGAATCCACGTGGCTTGTACATCCAATGGTGGGCAACACAAGTGCCACTAGGGGTGTAAACGGATCAGATTCGGATCAGATAGTGGTAATATCATATTCGCATTCTATTATATTTGGACGAATTCGGATAATATCCTATCAGTTTTCGGACAGATTCAACCGGATTCGGATGATAATCGGAAAGTTATTTTCTTAAGTAGATTATTATAATGAGCATTAATACAGATTTAATACAAGTTTTGGACTACATGTTGACAACTTTACCATTTTATTTATAAAGATTATGTTTGAAATTTAAGAATTTAGCAACTTTGGTAATTATCTTAGTAGAAATCTAAAAAAATAGTCACATATCTCAAGTAAAAAATTATAAAAATAAGATTCAAATAAGTAACTTAATCGGATAATTAATCGGACGCATAATAATCGGTAGGAAATGGGCAATACCACATCCACATCCTATTAGTAATTGGACAGATTCGGATAATGCTAAAGGCATGCAGATGCGAATTCAGGAGCGGATTTCAGTTATCCATTTACACCCCTAAGGCGCCACCATGTCAAACACACTAAAGAAGCACGGTCCATCTAGAACTAATAGGTTTTGTGAATTATGTGACTTGTGAAATGATTATGTCTCTATTAGAAAACTGAAAGTAGAGTTCTGTTAATGCTATTTTTTTCATTCTTTAGATCCAATTCGGTTTGATTTCCGATTCACAACCGATTCGGTTCGATTTTGCAGTCGGTTACGGTTAAGGTTTTGGGTTGACACCCTTAAATTTAAATCAAGGGCATGGTTTGTAATAATTAAAAAGAGTATAATTGGGGTTAATAACTTAATATTAGTGTAACGGCTGATAGAGACAGAGAATCCCCTCCACCTTATACGTTGGTCAACTTGGCATCTTTATCCTGAAGAGCTGAAGACTTGGGATCCAGATTGAGGCTCTCTGAAACTTGGTTGTAAGAAGTTTGTGAAGCAGCGACAGTTGAGGAGCTGAGGAAGAAAGGAAGTGATGAAACCCTAAACAAGGGATGAATTGAGCTCTGGGCGTTCTGAAATGGAGTGATCTATCTATCGAGTTGTGTTTGTAAAAAGGACTGACTATGAAGTGTTTTCTTGAATGCGTGCCTGTTCGACTCCGACGAAAATCGCGGAGGGAACACACACGATCTTACCCTAGAGCGCAGCACTGCCGCAGTTCCAACGATTCCAACTCGGTCTCCTCTTCGGCTTCTGCTTCGTCTTCGTCTTCTATTGCTCCTTGGCAGCCTAAGCTTTCCTCAATTTCAGAGGATAACGTTGCTTCGACGTCTACAGTAGTCCAGAAAGCAGAGAAAGTTGCCACATCTAGCAAGAAAGTAGCGCGCAAGACTGCTCCTAGGGCTAAAATTCCTGTTTGTACCTCATATGGCGATGGTTTCGGGTAAGTTCTGAATTAACCATGGGTTTTTCTATTGAATTAATTTTTAGATTTCCAAAATGCTTTCTTCAATTGATTCTGAGTCTCTGCCATGAAAATCGATTTATATATGGCTTCGTTTTTCCTCTTCATCTTCTTTTCAAGAGAATTTATTAATTTGGTTGGACTCAATTGGATTAATAAATGGTCAACGGAGTGAAATTGAAGAAGGTTCCTCATTATTGTGTTGCAGGCGAGCTTCGGTTCCATTGGTAGTCCCTTCGTTCTCTGCGGCTGCATTATTCATATTTTGATTCATCTCCGATGATGTCGGCCGTCTTCCATCAAGCTGATCGATCAAAGCTTTTATCTTGGCGTTTTTATGGAACTTCCGTTGACAGATGAACATTAGTAATCGAAAGTAGCTTAAATGTTTATTATATCATGCATCTTAATGAGGAGCTGTGTTAAGTCTCTGTCAGTCTCTCACTGTGGAAAGAGATGGGACTTTCAGAGTTTCTTGCCGTGTAGGCTACCAATGACGACGACAACGAAGAAATGGAGATCCAGATTCATCGTTTTCGTTTTAGTGCAGATTAATATTAGCCTTGCGAATCGATTTCATCGGACATGGATCATGGATGATAGTTGTTGTTGTTGTTTTTATTTTTTTGGTAAGATGTGGATTATAGGTTTTATAGTATTGTGTAGCCTTCCATTAGAATCACAATTTTTTTTAATTTTTTATTTTTTTTATTATTTATTTTTGGGTAAAAGTTAGAATCTCAAGTAAGGTACTTCCAAATGGATCCGTCATTTATTATTTGGAAAAAAAATTTTAAAAAGTACGCCACAAAATGTCACTTTAGATTTTACCATTTTTCCTTACATAATGATTGGATAATTTCATAATTATCCTTATTCTTATGGGAGTTTACCTCTTTCAACGAGTGAAAAATACATTCATGCATGACTTCATTTCTTTCTTGAAATTAGAGAATGTTTTAGGGCCTATTTGGTTACATGAATCCAGAGATTTAAAATCTCTGGATTCATGAATCTGAGAATTATACCCGTTTGGTTGTAAAAATCTCTAGATTCATGAAATCTAGAGATTCACTTTTTTACATTAAAAATGTGTATTTGTAAATTTATGGGTAAAGAGTGAAATCCAGAGATTTCAAAAAAGCTATACATTTGCACATTCACAAAAATCATGTCCATCAAATAATTTTTTAGGATGAATCCACATATTTCATTCTACAACCAAACATTTAATTTTATAAATTATGACTCCATAGATTTGAAATCTATAAATTTGAAATCTCTAGATTTATGTAATCAAACAGGCCCTTAAGCATTCAAGGCTTGAAGCTACCGATCCTGATTTGTGCAAGCCCTAAAAGCTATGGTGCTCTCTCCTAGTCGTTTTCCTCTTATGAAATCTCTATATGGAGAAGAAATTTGAACCGAACACATGGAAAGCTCTGGAAATTGATAATTGAATTGTTAGATCTAAGTTTTTATAAGCTCTAAAAGCAAAGGTGTTTGCGAGATCTTTCAAGATCTCCTCCTTTTCTCTATATTACACTTAATGAGAATACTTCACATGGTATCAGCCTTTTACCAAGGATGATTTCTCTTGTACGAAGCATCTGTATCTAACTTTCTCTGGAACATAGTTCTGAGATTTTGGTTTCTTGAAAATTCATATCTGAATCTTTTTTCGTCGAAATTTTCTGTTTTGTATTTGCGATGTGAGCTTACTTGTTTGAGTTTCTTGCTTCAAGATGTAGGGATTCCTCAGCATCAACTTGCAGACTTGTTCGCTAAAACCTTACCTTGGGGAGAGTTTGAGGGCCTTTGTTCCAAAACTATGGTCTGCGTCAATTTTGAGGGGGCTGTTGAGGCATCATATGCATCTACCCATATATATATATAGTGACACACGGCATCTTATCTCATCTTATGGTTTAGGTTTCTTACATTCTCTTAGATGGACAAAATTCAACCTGGCTGTTGTAGGATTTTCAAATACTGGATGACAACGAACAAAGGAATTCTTTTGGTAATCGACATTCGAAGAACTGGCAAATTAAGGGCTGGAAGCTTTCAGAGTTCATTCCTTTACCTCAGACCATGCACGGCCTTGGCAACTTTTGTCTTCTTTTCCTAGGTTGAACTCACTCTTGAAAAAAATTAATCTTGGTAAAGAGCATGTTCGTGCTAAGCCAAGTTCTATCTTCTGGAGCTAACAAAGATCATCATGGTGTAGTTCTTCTACCAATGGAAAGGGCCGTGCAGATATCATTAATGTTTAATGTTCTATTTCTTCTATAAATTTTTCTAATAAAAAATATGATATTTAGGAAAAATGGAAAACTTTTTTTTTTTTTTGGTAGAAAAATGGAAAACAATTTAATGTCACAGCAACTCTCTATATCTATTTTCTGATCCAAAAAAAAAAAAAAAAACTCTCTATATCTATCAAGTTGCTATTATAAGGCTAGCTATGATTTTTCGCATCATTTAAAAACGATGCCCGGAACGAACGTACAAGTTGACCCTTCAAAGTCCAAAGTAGTAAGAAAACCACGGATTTCTTGATCAGACGAGGGGTTCTTACTGAGTCGCTGACAACAAAAAGATATCTCTATTAGGAGTTGAGATTCTTTACCTGGCCGGGCAGAAGAAGATTCTATTCCCTTCATACCCTCCACCAAACCAAACCAAACCAAACCAAACCAAACCAAACCTTCAAAGGGATCTCCTAAACATGTAATATGTAGTGGAGGCGTATATGAGAGAGACACAATTCTCCACCTGTCCTGATGGGAGATACAGTGATTCAACACATTACGTCTTTACACCAAAAGAAAAGAAAAAAATGAAACATCAGTACCCATTCAACATTCAACATCCAACCACAACAGACATCTTTTCTCCAAAAATATATAACACAAACAAGGCATCTAAATGACACCAGGGGTGACCTGTTCCTCTTAAATGTCTAGTTATTCAAACCCAAATGATTGATGTAAGCCTCAAACCTCAGGTTGAAGGCAGATTGGACACGTTAAAGACTCTGCTCTTCGAAACTGAGTTGGATCCAAGATTAAGTGAACCCACAAGACCACATCTCCTATCCTAATCTTGACTTTCACCAAGTGTAGCATCAAATGCCACCATCCTTCCCCAAGTAAAAACCCTATCTATCAGAGACAATCCTTCAATCATCCAACAATAAAAATTGTCAGTCGATCTTATGTATTCTTCAAAATAAACTCCAGAACAGAACAAACTGAAAATGGTGAGGAAGCTGATAACAGACTCACCCAACAATCTGAAGTCAAAACCATCTTTTAAAATCATCTTTCAGCTTGAAAATTTCTCAGATCATCATGTGCAATTGAGAGAAACCAGCTGCCGTTCATCTCTATCAAATGCCCAATGCAATAAATCTAAGTAAAAAATTGCCACTTCTATGCTCTCATACTTAGTAACCATTGATCTGACGCCTTCGCGTAGGCCCTGAATGTAAGTCTCGAGTATCAGTCAACCGAGAAAATGGTGTCTGGTTCCGGCCAGGCTGACTCATCTGGCCAGACAACTGGTCAGCTGCCTTACCATCAGAGATTGACCTAGAGAATGCTTGCGCAAGCTCCAAGGCTGTAGCTGCTTTCCCATAGCGTAAACCTGGAGCATCATCTGGAGCTGGTTTAGCCTGCTCGATAGGTTTGCGCCATGTCTCAGGCTCAGGCGTCGTTCCTGCTGCTTTTCAGTCTCTTTAATATTCCTCCGGTTCTCATTCCGCCAAGAACCCCTCTGCATCTCCGTTTTCTCATTACCTAGTTGGTGGTCCTTCCTCCCAGAATCCCTTCCAATTCTTTGATCAAGCATGAAATTCTCAACCCTGTCACCAGATCTGGCAGTGGGGACTGCAACCTCAGGCTTTGTTTCACTCTTGTTAAGTTCATGTTTAACCCTTCGTGCCAAAATATGAAGTTAGAGAAAAGCCAACTAAATATAGGGTCAATCTCTAGGATCAGTTAAATATTACGGGCATGAACATTTTGTCCGATACGCATGTTCAGAAAAAATCAACAACGCAAGAGACCACTACTACCTCGAAGGTTGTTGAGTAGTGTCAAAATTGCTAACAGCTACATCATCAATACCACGCTCCTTAAGAACCTAATACAGATGATACAAACATGAGATATGGGGGGAAAAAACCTAGCTTACAAAGAGAACATCACCAATAAAGTTAGCTAATAGATGGGGTAAATCATAGAATTCAGTTAATTCACACCACCCAAAAAAACGAAACCTTGAATAACAACCAAGATGCAGAATTTCATTTGAGAAAAACTAAAATAATTGTGTAGACTTGTATCCTTGACCATCTAATTATATGAGGTTAAAACAGCTTACAAATTCTCGCGGGCGAGCACCACCAAACAATGCCTTCCTGCATCAACAAAAAAGATGTATCAAGAAAGTAACCAATTGCACCCGTAGCTCACAGTTTTGACACTAACAAATAATAGTAAACCTATTCGAGGAGCTTGAGGTTTAAATTGCAACACATACAAATATGCATATTTATCAGGGTAGCCAGGTGACCAAAGCAACGGAGTGCCCATGTGACAAGGCATACACCAAGGCATAACACTCCCGTGTGTTATTTCCATTTAACATTATTTTGTTAGTTACAGCACCTTACTCAAAATCAAAATTAAGGCACATCAAGTCATTAAAAATCAACATACAACTAGAGAGCAGCTGAACTGAAGAAACAAGCTATTGCAAGTTGAAACAATCAAAACATACAGTGGATTCTTTTGGGTAGATTCATAATGTTCTCTGAATTGGTCACTGTCATGGTATACCTAGTCTCATATTTGGTTTCACCTGTCCTTAGAAGACATGATCATATACCTGAAATGAATTAAACTGCTCTTGATTTCGAGAAAGTACATGTTCACTACAAAGTTTGATAGCTTATATGATCTTATTCTCAGATGAGACTATTTGTATTAGGTAGAGAACACAAACAGGTCTCCAAGAAATCCAAAGCTGCTTAAATATGATTCCTATTGAAGGAGTTATGCTCCAGTCAAACCCTATCCAATGTGCTCAAATGCTGTAAGAATCTCTATGGAATGAAAATATTTTGTATCAGATATCAAAATAAATGAATAATTTACTATACTTCAGGAGTTTAGGGATGTATTTAGTGTTGAGAGAAAACCCAAAGCATGAAAGTTGAAAATTTCACCTACTGCCAAAAACGTAGTTTTTGTTGTTGAATTGGAAGGTTCACTTTCTGTCCTTTTCGAGTCCTACTTTTCAACTATTGTTATTGATTTCAAACACGGGGGTATTTTCTTATTATGAATAATAACTTAGGTAAATGGATTCATTTACTTCAAATACTTGAGGCAACCGACGACAAATTTGACAACTACGATAATACGACAATCATAGTTATCAAGGAGATGCCTATGAAGTAAGTCTTGGTGACCAACTGCTCTTTTTGGAAAGGAACTATGGTTGCGTAGGCAAGGCCTTGATGCCTTGTTATGTTTATGACCCGAATTCTTGTATCTGACTTCGACGATGGACCCGCACCGACGTATTTTGCTGGGCAACCCGAATGACCTATTTTTGGAGATTTGTGATAAAAGCGGAGGGCTTGGGCACAGAGCTGATCACTGATCTTGGTCTATGGAGGGGGCATGGGGGTGTAGCCCCGTGGTACGGTACAATCTGACCCGATGGATCAACCGGTTTACGCAACTGGAGTCTATATATGTACCTTCTATTATGAGATTATTGAGAGATTTTGATTTTTCAATTTCGGGTTTGGGAGAGAGTTCCTATAACGCCATTTTTGGCAACTAGTTGTGAAATCTCCATTGTTTCTTTCTACTACATAGTTCGCTCATGGACATAGCACACCGCATTGGGGTATAAACCACGTTAAATCTTTGAGTGTTTTCAGTTTATTTCTGTTTCAAATCGTGATTTTGTGGTGTTCATTTAACAAATTGGTATCAAAGCTCTTGGTTGTTTTCGATCTATACATCCAAGGTTTCTATATCAACGAAATACGGTATTGAACATCAATTTCAATTTATGGCAAGTTCAAATATTGGCGGTTCTTACTCAACAATAAAGGAGGCCATACTTGGGAAGACGAAGAAACCTCCAGCTATGTCTGAAGACGATTAGAATGATATGGATGATTGAGCCCTCACCACTATTTAGTTATGTCTATTGAATGAAGTCCTGCAAGAAGTTCTCTCAAAGAACACAACGGCAAAATTGTGGTCGACACTAGTAAGTTTGTCCCGCACAAAGTCCCTCACTAACAGCTTGAGGTTAAAGCAGCAGTTATGTACTTTGCATATGGGTGAAGGCACTTCTCTCAAATCTCATATTGCTACTTTTAACTCTATCGTTCTTGATCTCGCAAAAGATAGATGTTAAAATTTAAGATGAAGATTTAGCCCTATTATTGTTATGTTCATCGCCTCCGTCAAACAAACACTTTAGATACACTGTGATCAACAATAGAGAGACCATCTCAGTTGCGGATGTCAAAACGAATCTTCTGAGTAAACAGAAAATTGATGATGAATTGACAACAACCAAATATGAGGGTGTTGGTTAAATGGTTAGGGGCAAAACTATTGAGAGGAATTTAGACAATGACAAGAAGAAATCAAAATCAAAGAAAAAAAAGTTGACCTGTAATTACTACAAGAAAAACAGGGCATATCAAATCAAAGTGCTACAAGATTTAGAACAAGCAGAAAGTAAGTGGTTGTGCCAACCAACAAAAGAAGAAGAAAAAAAGCTCTGCAGAGGCCAGTGTTGTTGAAGATGGGAGTGATTCTAAGATGTAGTTGGTGTTTGATGACAGAATCAAATCACAAGATGAACAGATCCTTGATTTAGAGCTCAATTCCAAAATGACCAACAATTAAATTTAGGTATGGCTTTGTAGAATAAATTGTGATATAAAAAATAAAATCAAGAAAAAAATATTATGTACAAAATATTAAAAAAGCAGCTGCTTTAGCGTCTAAGTAGCAATAAGGCGACAAAGCGGTAGTGCCTGGGCAAAAAATAATAGCACGTCAATTAAGCGGTTCAAAACAAGGTGGTTGAAAAACCGCCTTGCCGCCTAGGCCGACACTTTGACAACCATGCCCTACCCTAAAGCTATGGCGGCTGCAGCTGGAGTTGCTATGTGTGAGCGACTTTCAATGATCCTGACATGCTACCACCTAACATTAGAGAAGTAGGACTAGAAGGAGGCCTAGGACGGAGTTGGAGACCCATTAGCTTTGATGGTCTATGATCAGCTAGCATGCGGCCTTACTAATAATTTCCTTGCTTGGTTTTTTGCTTGCTTTGCAATACGAGCCTCATACAAAGCCGTGCCCCTTTAATATAATGAGAAGAGGAGGGGCCGCCCTCTTTTCTGCTTATGCGATTGGGGACAAAGGACGAAAAGCTTGTGCCAATTCAAGTTGATGGAGTAGACTGGGTAGGTTGGCTAAATACCTATTGGGTTAGCTGAATGCTATTTCATGGAAAAAAGCAGCAGTTATTCCAGTGGCTTCCTTCAAAAAGGTTTCAAATAATCATTTGAAGGATTATATCGTCACATCATAAAGCAAAATAGCCCCAAAAATTATTGCACCTTTACCATGGTTGAATCCCACAAACAAACCAAAGGGTCTATATTCTCTGTTGGTGCACCACAAAACTCATAATCAATTAGCACCTATGGATCATCCAAAATATATTTGTTATCCTCTCTTCATTATCCAACTGTATAGAATACGTAAAAGTTGGGTTGAGCCTTGTATGTTCTTCAAAATAAAGTAACAGACTTCCAGCTTTGCCTTGAGCTAAATCACACTAACAGTTGGTTTGAAAATAACATTGAAGATCTTTTTTGGTGTATCTAAGGTTTTCTCTACCAATGGCCTGCATACTGAACAAATTAAATGCTAACTTGCTCCAATTCCAAACATCTCAAGCCAAATCAATTTCGGTAGCTTAGTTACCAGAAATTGAACATTGAGACCGCATCAAATGTACAATGTTTCTGTGTGAATAAGATGGCTGTGATGTTCAACGAAAGCACAAAATTCATAATGTCTCTACCAATAGCCTGCATACCCAACAAATTAAACGCTAACTTGCTCCAATCCCAAACATCTCAGCCAAATCAATTTCAGTAGCTTAGCTACCAGAAACCAGAAATTGAACACCAAGACCGCATCAAATGTACAGTGTCTTCTGTGTGCATAAGATGGTTGTGATCAACAAAAGCACGACATTCATACTGTCCGTCACCCAATTTGATATGTTTATTCTTGTTTGATAGCCAATTCTAGTATCTAAACAATGTTCCATTACCACCTTAACTTTTTTATCCAACCGAAATCCTTCTTTATTACATACAAATCGCCTCTACACGATGATACTCTTATCTTCCTTACTCCTATATACAAATGCTTGTCTTGAAAACCAATAGTTTACCCATATAGGTTATAAAATCATGAGTTTTATCATCTGACCTAAATGTCATATTAATTCGGGGCTTATATTTATGTTGATCATCATCCATATCCAACCAACTGTAAGTCTGTAACAACCCACTACAAAGATTCATTTAAAATGCTACACAATTTTTTTTACTATAAAGATGTTTGTATCATTCCTATAGAGTCAAAGAATGTGTTTGTATCATTCCTATAGAGTCAAAGAAGGTGTTTATATCATTTCTATATAGTTAAGAAGGTGCGTGTATCATTTCTTTAGTAGAATCATCAAAAGAACTGGGAATTCCCAATTAAAAACTAATGTACAACTCCAACAAATGCTTTTCTTTTGCAAGAGGAAGCATGGGATGCATATAAGTTACAGCATTTAGTACAATTTTTTCAAGTGCCTAAGTAATCATGTAGTTTGGTACAAATTCTTTATATGTTACAGTATTTTGTATGTTCTTGTTAAATACCAACACAATAACATCTTTGTAGTCTATATAGATGTATTTATCACCTAACACTATACCATTTTCTTTTCAAAAATCTGGAAAAGAAAGAGCAACCATAACGAGGTACTATCACCCAAAAACATACTACTGTCATTTGCAAAGCTAAACCAAACTTTTTCTCTTAAACTGGAAATGAAAAGACAATCGTGAATTGTATTTGTTGCCTAAAATCATTCCAATATCTCTTGTAAAGCTGGAAAGGGAGGGTAGTTACAAATATAGCAACCTATCTACACTATGTAATTCTAAAGCATATAATTAAAAAAGAAAAAAGAAAAAAAAAATCAAATCAAAGAAGCATTAGAACGTAAATAATCACTTAACAATCACCTTCTAGTTGCAAAAAACAAAAAAGAGGTTGATTAAAAGAGAATATGTAAGATGAAAAAGGGAAGAACCTGCAATGTTGAAGAGTTGCAGCAGTTAGGGTGAAGAATCGTGGAGTTGAAGGGATTCTTTACCTAATGGAGTTTCTCACTAAGCAATGCTAGGGTTCACACCAAGCCTTCACGAAGATCCACGAGATAGGGTTCCAGCAGCAAAGCAGCTTTCATTCTCTCCATTATTGTTTTTATTTTTTTTTTTCTCCTTGCCGTCCACAAGTGAACGATCAACTAGTTTCATTTCAAATGAACTTTGGTTGGTTTTGTTCAAGATAAGCCAGTTACAGTTTGGTTTGGATCAAGTTAAGAGGGTTCATTTCACTTAAGATATCTCAATCTACACGTTTCATTTGAGCAGCTGAGATAACTTGGACCCTAATTGGCGCAATCCTAGCCACATGCACCAGGCGCACCCCCACGTAGGACACATCAGCCTAGTAAGATTCAATCATTACCCAAATCAACTGAGATCAGCACTAGCAGAATCCAAGGAACAGGTTCAAGATCAGGTCAAGATATATCAATGAGAGGTTTTAATAGGGTCAGACTGGAGTTTTGGTCAGTATGGCAGTGACCTAAAATTTCAGGGTAAAAAAGGAAAAAGACAGAATATGAGAGGGATGATCAATTTTAAAGGGGTGGTGGCCTTTGCCCAAAACAGAGTTGGAGTTTGGTTTACATCTATTTTTGCAGTACAATAAGAAGAGTGACACTAACAATAAAGAAAAGAGGCACCACAGAGAACCAGACCTAAGAATGCATAACATGAACCAACATGCTTGACCAAGGCTTACACAAAGTACTCTAATAGGCAAACTGTTACATTCTTTATATTTATCACTTGTTTTCAATGGCTATAATATCAATAAGCAAAACCACCAGTTTCTCCTACATAACTGAATATATTAACCAAACCTAACTGGGAAACTAAATATCAGATCTCTTGCGTAAGTCAACTTCCTTGATAAAATTAAATTGCAAGTTTTCAAAATAAACCCATTATCTTGTTAATGCATCAGTTATACTGTGAATGGACTTTGTCTACTCAATCAGAAATATGCGATCCAGACCACAGTTATGAAAAGAATGGTACCCTTGGAACTCAGGTTTCTAAATTCCAAGGTTCCCCATTCAGGCTTCTGGTCTCTCAGTATCCCCTGCAATTCAATCATCCTACTGGTGAACTTCCTTTTCTCCCTCTTTGGATCCATTCATATTTAGATGGTTCAGGGTACAATCTATAGGACAACCTGCCCCACCTCCAAACATTCATGAAGAGAAGACCTTCAATTGCCACCACACCTTGCTATTATGTTAACAAAGTCTAGATACACAGAATAAATACCAATGACGAAAAAGCAATAGATTTTCAATCACACTAGGAACATACAAAGGTCAATGACTTTGAGAATTGGGTTGATGGATTCCAAATTCAGTGAACTCACAGTGTATTGGAGTCTGGGATGATTACAGTAGAACATACCACCACTGTTTTGACCAACCACCCAAAAGCATTATGAAATGCAATCAGAGCCTGAATTAGACCATGCAGGACCCAAAAACTAGAACTTTTAGACAGTTTTGTTTTCCACCCTTGGTTCCAGACTGGCTTTGTGTCAGAAAAATCGGTAAATTACGTCCACCCAACCTAGGTGTAACAGAAATCAGATAATCAAGTGAACAAGAATGGTGGCAGTGGCATTCACTAGCCATGTGGCCATCTGGGTGTGGGAAATGTAAAGCTAATATCAAGGACAACTTAACCCCATCTAAATCCCAAATCAAAAAAAATCAGGATTAAAACAGAATTTGAAGCCTATGTTATGCAAATCCAAGTATCCACATATGCTAGGACAGGATCAAATAGGGCCCCCAGCAGTTAAATTAGTAATTTCAGTGTAATTGGATCGTAATACAGAGAGGCACAACGATAACTTAAGTCAGTTTATGAGCAATAAATTAGGTCCACAGTTAGGGTGCTGTTAAGTTGTTAGGATAGATGCCAGTTAAGCAGTTAAGTGTGCTATTAAAGTCAAATTTGGTAACTAAGAAGTCGTTGGAAGTAGGTAGGATAGTTACACTATAGTTAAGATAATTGTACTCTTTGTAATCAATTAGGCTTCAAGCCTATATGAACCTTGATTGAGGAAAGCATTACACAGTATTAACCAGAATCTGCTGCGCTTTGGATTTTGACTCAGCTTGCTGCTAGAAAGATCAAATCCTGGGAGAAGTTTCAAGGTGCAAAGATGATGACCTGCCTCCTACTCATGGGAGGAGTAACTCTTGAGATATTACCGAGATACAGTGAGATATCTCTCTTTTTCTATTTAGCATGACAAGAAGATGTGTGGGCTGAAAAGATGTGCTTCATACAGAGGGTCCCAAACCTCGACTCTCAAGTTGTAACTTTGATGATTGGGGTGATCATTTGAATTTTGTAACCTGAACTATGAACATGTGCAATATATTAAACTTGTTTAAAATTTGAACTTTGAGCATTAATGTATGAGTATATGACGTGTACAATAGGCCATCTTAAGGTTTCGCTTTCGGTATGGCTGTTTCCCACTTGAGATCCGAAGTGGAAGTCACATTTACACCATTCTTTCATAAACCCGAGGACATCCATGTGTCCAGAAGGGCTGAAATAGGCTTGTCAGAAGGTTTCAACCCCAAGTAACCCGTAATATCCCTCAGGTTGGAACCTCAAGTTGAGGAAAAATTCCGCCAACTTAGCAAGATCTCAAACCAATTCTCTTTTTTGAGTGGGTGAGATAGGCCTCGAGATCAAGATCGAGATCTTGAACCATGCTCCTACTGTGGAATCAGCCTACATTCAGCATCCATTATCCGGGCAACATCCCAGCCCCCTTCTTTCCCCTTAAATATTCCATTTTTTCTGAAACCAGAAACCCACCATTGAGCCCTACATTCAACCAGCCCCCCCCCCCCCCCCCCCAAAAAAAAAAAAAAAAAGCTGAGGAAAACCCTCAAACTTCATACACATTCATATTCCCCTTCCACTAACCTGATCTTCAATCTAAATCACACCTGAATCTGAAAATTAACTCTGATTCTTGAATTTCTGTAAATCAAGAAACAGAATGACTTCTAACAAGCCATTCAATTTAGCGAAAACTGGTTAAGTATTTTCCTTACTATAATCCCTACACTCAGTCCTAGTTGCAGCCATAGAACAAAATTGCTTCCCATTTTGGGAACCTCAAAACAAAAAACTAGGGGACCGAAAAAATTCCCAAGTTTCGATTGAAACTGTCGAAATTTTGTCGAAACTTGTTTCAACTCAGCTAGATCAACTGGTTCATGAGAGAAAAAAAAAAATTCCCAAATTTCGTGGGAAACATGGGAAATTTCATGAAAACTTGGAAAATTTCGTGGAAACCAAAGACTTTTTCCTACATGTTTTGTAGTTTTCCCATATTTTCAATTTTTTTGTTTCTTTCATATTTCCTCAAATACCCCCTCCATTAGGACTTCCCTATCCAAATTGCATATTCCCTCATACTGGTTATCTTAGGCATATTGATGACCAGACTTATAAAGTTACGAGTTGTCGATTACATTGACAACCATAGGTATAAAATGTCATGGGATGTCTATGTTTGTTGGTTGGAAGAGGGGATGTTATAGGCATAGTACTACTCGACTTATAGGATGGATCCACCGACGCACTCCTCTTGGCACTGAGTTGTACTTTCCTTTTATTGTCAGTTACTTTGTATTTAATGTTTTGAAGTTAGAAATTATATATTAAATGTTATGTACTTAAGCAGTTAAGTTTATAGTGTACTTCTCGAACAATTCTACATTGATTTTTTGTACATTAAAATATGGTAGGATCTTGCTGCCATGAAAAACCGAGATCTCAATTGAGATATGCCATTTTTTAGACGTCAACTCGGTAGCCCATCTCGGTGGATTTTAGTGTCCCAGTTGGGCTAAAACTTGGTATTTAAGGCCTTGTTTGAAAACACACTAGTGGCCTTGGATTTGTGAGAAAACAGCCGCAAGTATGATTTCTAAGTCTACCCCCACGATATGAAACCGAAATGCTATAGGATTAGAGAATGCAAGGTTATATAACATGTAATATAAAACCATTAAGGAAAATAAATGAAAATCAAGTGTATCAAATACATCAAATAACTTAAATGTCATCAAGATAACATTCAAATGAGTATTACAATCTTGACTTTCGAGAATAGAATGATAAAAGTATACAACCGTTAGAAGTTCTATATAAGTCATTAACGCATAAGTTCATAAGACAAGTAGAGGATGATTGAGCTTCCTTTGATGTTGTAGACGTGCTAAGAGTAGTTGCAAGTGAAATTCTGGCTAAAATCCGCAAAAAATTGGGCAAAAATTAAGAGTTCCAACAAGATATGGTGAGATTTGGGGCGAGATATGGCGAGATATAGCGAGATATGGCGAGATCTCGGGCGAGATCCCATTTTGCAGATCTTGACCTTGATCTTGTCTCGGTTTATGAAAAAACCGAGATCTCGTCGAGATATCTCACGAGATCTCGGCGAGATATCTCACGAGATCTCGGCGAGATATCTCACGAGATCTCGCCGAGATATCTCACGAGATCTCGGCGAGATATCTCACGAGATCTTGGCGAGATCTCCCACCATGCATTAAATGACATATTTACATTGACTTTTTTAGCAAAATATAGCCAATGTGTTCTTTATACTCTAATTAGCTTAAATGCAGAGTCCCACCCTAAAATACTCCCTAAAACCCGTCGAAACTTCATGTTGAAACTTGCACAAAAAAGTCCCGAATCTCCTCGAAATTTCCCAGCTTCCCACCTAGGTTTTTCCCATTTTCACCTAGTCGAAACTTGAGTTTCCCTCAAATTCTTTTCTATGGTTGCAGCCTAATCTGAAACCTAAAACCTATCCGAACACATCTCAAGAAATCATTCCATATTCCCCCATTCAAAAAGTTTACCCTTCCACCTGAAATCCCAACCCTAAATTTTTTAAAACCCAAACTAAACCTCCCATTTGAGATCACCTAGCTTAATTGCATTAAGCATCCCCTACCATAGTCACAACCATGGTTCAAAATCTCGTATCGGTACATCTTGACCTTGGCGAGACGAAACATGGTCCAAAACAAGAGTCGATCAATTGATTGAATCTTGACAAAATCTCAAGAAATATTCAGAGATTTCAGTGAAATCTCACCAACCTCAGAAATTTCAGCGAGATTTTTAAAAATTTCAAGGGGTTGTATAGTATAAATTTTAATTAGTAATTCTTAAGTTATAATTGAGACTTGACTACTTCTCAACATTTGTTCTTGCATTTATATTAAAGTTTCAATATTTTCTTGTATATATATTCATGTTTAGATTTGTGAAAATACATGATCCAGTTTCGCACACAAGAGGCAAGAGAGCATACCCAAAGCAAAGCTTCAATACATCAATCATTAAAATCTTCACTATTGTGAGCCGTTACCAGCCAATTACATACTTACAGAGTAAATCACAACCAAAATGGAAACTCCAATTACTAAGGCTATCTTTGATATCATTTTTTTTCCTTTTGATTTTACCAATTTTCCAAAAATTAATGGCAATTTTTTTTTTGGGGGGGGGGGAATACGAAATCATTCAGCAACAATTAGAGATGATAAGAGCAAGGAAGAAATTTCGACCGAAACAGGAATTTCGAACTTGCAAAAGGCCGAAATTTCGATGTTTCGGTCGAAATTTCGATCGAAACTGGACACTTTTTATGAAAATTGGAACTTCAATTTCGGGCCTCATATGGACTCAAAATGATTTGGATTCTTGTATACTACCTATTTCAAGCATAATAAACACAATGGAACTAGTATTTTGTAAAAAACAAAACTATTGAAAATTTATCATTCAAGTATACTAACAAATGACCGGTTCTGACAAGTGCAAACTGTATTGCATACATGCATAGAATCAACAACATACATGAATTGTTTGGTAGAATGGTTACATATACAACAAGTCAACAAAATAAAATGACCGACTAGATCAAGTGATGGTGTCTCAAATATATTAAGCTAAAGCCTATATATCATATATACATAAATAAAAATACATAATTTTAGAAAATAATTATTAAAATAAAAAAATGAAAAAATGGTAGCAAATAATAAAAAGATAAATTTAACAAAACACAATTATAGATAATAGTCCTAGGCTAAACATATATTAATTTCAAGGCAATACAAGATCATTTACGGCATGAACAAAACAAAAATTAAAAAAGGGGAAGTTTGGAACTGTTGGGTGTGGCTCATGCTTCACATTCTATTGTTGCTGGAGTTTCCTTTGTAGCTGTTGTGGCTTAGGAGATGTTTGGAGGCAAAAAATGAGCAAAAGTGGTGTTTGAAGGCAAAGGAGTAGTGAAAATTGGGTGAAAAGGGATAGAAATCAACAAAAACTAAGGAAAAACATGTTGGAATGCTGATATGTCGAAATTTTGGTCGAAATGGTTGAAATTTCGGTCGAAATGGTCGAAATCTCCGAAATTTCGGTCGAAATTTGACACTTTTTCGAAATAATTGAAATTTCGTTTCGTTTTTTAAAAATGCAGACATTTCGACAATTTCGGTCGAATTTTCTTCTATGGATAAGAGTATGAAATGTGAAATCATTTGGTAATAACCCTAAGTAATTATTACAATACTTTGACACAATAGGGAAGGTATTCTCCCTTCCCTCATCTTCCGTATTAATTCCTTTGCAAAAGCCTAGCAGAGAAATCTGTTCCAGATCTGGTTCTCAGAATTCAAGCCATCAGAGGTTTCTTGCAGCAATTCCTGCAAAGCTAGTCCTGAAAAGAATCAAACATCTTACCCCCCACCAGGAAAAAAAAGCATCCAGAGTAGCATTCTGATGTTAGAATGGGCAGTCAAGAGTGCCATTTATTTCACCCAATAAATGAGAACTCAAACAGAAGCTGTCTTCTTTTGTTATACGATGATAGTCTAGACAGGGACACCCACCCACGGCCATGTCCACCAGTCAGTTTCTTCACTAAAGTTGAGTGAAATCCTAAACCAAATGATTTCAAAAGTAGAGATTCAGAAGAGGGGAATAGCTTTATGCATGATCCCCGTCCACTCATCAAAGCCACGGATTAAAAACCTCACTTGATTGCTATAAATGGCAATTGCTTGGTGATCCTACACTTGTGCTTATGGTACCATTCCTTTCCCTGAGTTTGACAGAACTCACCATTCCAACCACAACCATGTTCATGGGAAGATGGTAACAAGTGTAATATGGGGGACGAATCAGAAGAGGGTATATAAGAAATTATAAAAGAGTAGACATTTGCCGCTCGATACCCATATTATATCCATTAGAAACATGTGGGTTGTAAACACAGTGCAATAACAAGTAAAAATGATCTTCACCAAAAAATCAAAAGCAGGTTTCAACATATTTTTTATTTTTGCATTTTCTTTTCAGCCTTCTATAAATAGAAATAGGTTCCGTAAACAGTACCAAGTACAACCAAAAACGTTTTTTGGGGTAAAAAGCAAAAACAAGAATCATACTAAAGCCAGCCAGAAAGAGAAACCAGACTTTTGTGAGTTATTTAGCTTATATTCTCAGCAATAACAAAATAAAAGGTTACTAAAATTAAAAATGAGAAACTATTCGACATTATAATTCAGACCACATGCATAATAAAATAGGAACAAAACTTTAGAAACTATGAATAACATGAAATATAGTAACTAAATAAGATCTCATATCTTCTACAAGGCCTTCTCATAATCTGGTCTTGGGCCCCACAAGATCTTGTAGTATCATTAAGACAAAGACCTCTTAATTGAATGGTTTTAGCTGTTGACCCAAAAAAAAAAAAAAAAAAGACAAAGGGCTGTGACAAGAAAAAGACCTCTTCTGGGCCCATCTAGAAGACCCGCTAGACTGGATTGACTTGGTCCAGTTAGTCCATCTGACGCTGGTTCGGTTCACCCAAGTTCCAAATCTTGGGTATGGGAGTGGGTGAGCGGCGGGAAAAGGGAAATTTGTCTAAGGTAGCAAGGGACATACAATGTTAGCTGGCTTTTAACAAAAAGAAAGAAAAGTGTCATGTCCACTCATGTTTGTTGTGCAAAGTTTCCAGTCCAGACACAAAGGAGAACCTCCTTTTACAGAAGGAGAAAGACAAAGAAAACAAATACAAGAGACCCTAAAAAGCAACAAATCATCAACCAAATATCAAATGAGAAGAAGGGCAGAGCAATGGTGGTAATTCCCCAAGGCCCCACTGCTGAGAAGCATCACATGAACAAGAAAACCCAGATTGCAGAGAAGCATCGCATGAACAAGAAGGTAAGAAAGAGAGGTGACTCGACATATCCAAGTAGCAAAAGATGGTAAGAAAATACTTATTGTGAGCACACTGAAGATCAACCAGGTTTCCAATGAATGATAAACCTCAGGGCAATCAATTTTGAGTTTGGATTAATAAAAATAAAAAATAAAAACCTAAAAGAAAAAGACGGTATGATATATGTTTTCATCAGAAAATAATAATGTTGCAATCTCTCTACTCATTTCTCATTACCTCTTTAATGGACTACCATTTTCTTTATTATTGGTAGTAATTGAGACTTGAGAGGAGAGGCGTAGACAGCATGTGGAACCACTAATCCGTTAAGAAGGATGGGCATTTTAGCCATTTACTGAGTACTAATACGATATATACATGCTATACTGACTACAATCTGTTGGTCCAATGTTCAAACCACCGTGCCCTCAACGCAACTTCTAACTCATGAAAAACCTGCCCCAGTGGAATGACATTCATAAAATCCTTTCCCTCTCTTCTCCCTAGTATTTTTAATTGTTCAGCTATTCCACATTCCAGTTGGACTTTATGATGTAACTTATGGATTCTACACAACAACAAGCCTTGTCTGAACAGGAAAAAAATACACAAGCCTTGTCCCAACTAAATGGCATCGGCTATTTATCTCCCTATAATCGAAACGAAAAACAAAAAGTTGGAGTTCAACAAGTATATCAGAACTCATATCATTGACTTATTCATTCAAATGTATATTTCTTCGGATTTTGTATCCAATTTTATCTAAGGGCCTGTTTGGTTACATGAATCTAGAGATTTCAAATCTCTGGATTCATGAATCTGAGAATTATACCTGTTTGGTTGTAAAAATCTCTAGATTCATGAAATCTACAGATTCACGTTTTTAGTGTAAAAAGGTGAATCTGTAGATTTATGGGTAAGGGGTGAAATCCAGAGATTTCAAAAAAGCTATACAATTGTACATTCACAAAAATCATATCGATCAAATAAATTTTTAGGAAGAATTCACAGATTTCATTCCATAACCAAACACTTAATTTTATAAATTATAACTCCATAAATTTGAAGTCTATAGATTTGAAATCTCTAGATATTTGAAATCTCCAGACTCATGTAACCAAACAGGCCCTAAACTCATTTCATTCTAGCAAATAAGAGACTACAAACAGGAAAAATAGACATATATGGACATTTTTTATTGCAAAATTGAATAAAATGGGAAAGAAACTGCACGACAAGTTAACCAACCTCTCTCTTTCAACACTTTCTTCAGCTTGTTCTAGAGGCTGTGACCGGGGTTTTAAATTCAATTTGGGGCGATCAACTGTCTGGTTCCCCATTTCAGCACCAGCTGACCCTGGTTTTGGAGGATATACAGATGATTCATTGACATTTTCCACATGAACAGACTGGTATCCCTAGAATGAATAAATCAGCATGCTTACATTACAGTCATCTCAGAAGAGAATGCAGGAAAGCCTAAATAATTCATCCAAAAATACAAAAAACAAAAAATACCTGCTGCTTAAATTCCACAACTGGGGTTTCTGAACTCTCCAAAGGCTTTGACCTAGGAAGGAGCTTCAGCTTAGGCCTCTCAGACACTTCCAGAGGCACTGATACTTGAGCCGTGGACCCAGCAATTTTACCTTCAGTAGAAGCAGGCCGAACAGCATTGGGATGGATCAACAAACTATCTTTTACTTCTGGAGATATTGGTGACCTCGCCCTGTCTTTTGCCTCCAGATTCAAGGGAGATCTCACCCTCTCATAATCTGGTAATTCCCTCTCACTACCACGAGCACCATCATCAGAAATGCGAGCCCTTTCAGTATAACCTCCACGCGTTGCAAAGCAGTCACCCCTTTCACCGACTGGGGCGACACCGCTATGTGCATTGTAATCTTTCAAGTGAAAACCACCCTCCGCATCAGCGTATCTAATTACTTCAATATCAGGAGAAGGATGGGTCACATGCTTAGTTTGCCATCTTCCCGATGATACCTTCTCAAGGGCACTAGCTTGCGCAATCCTAGAGACAACGCCAGGACCAGACAAGTCAGCAGAAGGTACCGGCTCACACACACCAACAACCTCCTTCCTTGTCGCCCATGCATTTGGATGGGAACTAGCAGACGCCTGACCGTCGGTAACAGAAGCTTGGGTATGTGGGTTCATTCCCACGGAAACTGTTCCAGTTGATCTCCCTTGGAAGGAACTGGGAGCCAAACCTGATGAGTGAGAAACAGAGGTTGAAATATGTCCAGTGAGCTTCCCTACGGAGATAGAATCCAGTTTCTGTTCTGGACGATTAGGCGGAACACGGAGGCTTTCATCACTGACGGACCTACGCGGGACAGACGGGCCATCCAATGGCTTGCGTTCATCCTCATCGAAGTTCCGGCCGATGTGTGGAGGGTGCGACAAGAGAGAAGCTTTCTCGTCAAAAGTACGAGTCGCACCAGAAGATCCTGGTCGCGGACGATAATCGGATCTTCCCATATGATTTCCCCATGAGTTCGGCATCGGACGTTCGTAACCAGGACGATCGGTAGGTCTCAAAGTGCTGGAAAAAGGATATAAATTTAGAAGTAGAATAGCAATAAGAGATCTATCATGTACTGATGAACTAGAACAAAATGAATTTAATTTAAAAACAAGCAATGAAATATGAATCCCCTAAGTCGATACTATAATGCAACTGAAAGGAATTCACCGGAAGGAGAGAACAACAAAAATGATATGCTCTTCGAAACAAAATTTTGTAACAGAAAGAACAAAAGAAATACATTTTTTTTTTCTCCTTTTTTCTCTTTAAACTTTTGATCGATGCTTTTAAAGAAGATAAACAATGAAAGTAATACATTGAAGAACATACACTCCGGGAGCAGAAGGTAGCGGAAGATCAGAGGGAATGGAACCGCCATGAAAGTCTTTCAGCGTCATGGTGGAGCCGCCGAAAGCTTTCTTCTTCGACATCCTTCACTTCCGCCTCGCTCCTCTCGGCCTCTTCCCTCTTCGCTTCTTTCTTTTTTCAAGCGACGATCAGTGATGCCCTGAGTAATGCGTAATGCGCGCGAGAGAGAGAGTGCTCAAGAAGGAAGAGAGAAGATAAAGTACAGATTGGGTTCCCCTGCGTTAAAAGCAACCCGGTTTGGCAAAAAAAGCAATCCGTGAATGGTTCAGAGTTTATTTTAGTAAAAGTTCGAGACGTGCTGGTTTGCCTACTTCCCTGCCCGTGCATCTATTTTTCATTTTTTTTTTTAAATTAATATATGAGGTTCATATATTCTTTTATACATATAATTTAAATATATAATAAAGATTGGAACTCTTAAGTCTAATACTATGAAGCTATTATATTTCTTCTACTTCTAAATTAGCCATTATATTCAGCAAACCCATGGAATTCGACCACGCCTCTTCTGAAGTCACCTCAACTCACATGCAGAACTATGAGATCAGCATGCACTGCACCTCAAGCCCTCGACCATGATTTCATAAAACAAAGCTTATCTCCAGGGTTTCATGTAATGATTTTTCTTTTAAAGAAAGTTCACCAGTTTATTCATAAACTAGAAAGAAAATACAGACACAAACATCAAATAAAATAAAAAATACAAAAGATAAATGCATGAAATCATAAAGTTCGATTCAAACCATGGAGTGGAAATTAGCCAAGCTGGTGTACATGCAATAAACAGGATAATCCAAGCTAAGGGATGGGTCGAGCCCAATAAGCCCTTAGAAAACTGGTTGTAACAACCACAAAACCGGTAAAACACAACGGATATGATAGACATATCCACCACCAACGCTCGCGGAGATACACCACAAAGGCAGATACCGACACAGACACGCTACAAGGGCGGAGATACAACACACCTCATAGGCGGAGACAAAACACACCTCAAGGGCGGAAACTCGTTTGTTGTGGAGAAACATGTCTCAAGGGCGGAAACAAAGCACGCCACAAGGGCGGAAACTCGATTGTTGTAGCAAAGAGCATTGAATCTCGATTATGAGCTGCCATCTCTGAAAGATGCAAACATGGATACCACCAGCAGCAGTAGGCGACTAAAATCTGGCATAAAAACACTAGATCTGCAGAATACACGCATAATACACGACCAAAGCTCTCATCAACCACCATCTTTTTTTTCTTCTTTTTTTCGGAAGCTTCTAGCGATTAGATAGAGATAAAATAAACAGAGAAAAGAAACACAGGAAGTGGAGGAGAGGAAGAAAAAACAGAGAGGGAGAAGATGCGGAAAGCCTCTGGCAAAGAGAGGTAGAAAGAGAAGGAGAGAGGTGGAGAGCCTCTGGTGGAGAAAGGCAGAGAGAGGCGGAGAGCTCTCTGCCTCCTAAAATGGCAGCTAGGGTTTCGGCGACCAAGCTTTCTCGCTAGGGTTTTTTCTCAAGATCAGAGAGAACTTAGTCTACATTTAATTTGCATGTAAGGATTCATTCATGCAGTGTATGTGAAGCTTTTTTTTTGATGAGAGATATCTTTATTATTATTACCAAAAAAACAAACAACTACAACTTTTACCACTAGAATTCGTAGATCCTTTTGCCATGATTCTTGGGTCCCTGGTTTGCACAACAGTGCATCCAATTAAATTTTTGACCATTTATTGCAAAAATTATTTTATTTCTATTTTCTTTTATTATGATGTTGCACACATACTAGAAAATATTGGAATTTCTTATGAAAATTAAAAAAAAAATTCAAAGCACAAAATTATTTTTTGGAGACTATTAAATGGAGGAAAAGAGGTTAAATCCATTATTTCTAAATAGTTGAATGCATATACTAATTATGTCTTTTGTAATACATGTGATGAGAATATATGGCATGTATTTTTTGGTTGTGTTTGGGTTAAATATATTTGGTTTGCAAGTCCCATTGAATTATGTAATGATTTATTTGCAGCAGGCTCAATAAAAAGTGCCCAAATTTATTCCTTCTACAAATGCGATAAATCATTTTTATGCAGGTGATTTAATGCTTTTAAGATCACTTGTTTTATGGTATGGCAATCATATTTTAATCTCATCAAAGCCTCTTTACCTTCTCAAATTTTGAAGTTGGTTGCTTACTAGATTTCTCAGGTTGATAAAGAATCAGGTCTTCAATTTATTTATTTTTTTATTTTTTTGGAATGAGATTCATCTGGGCCAGCTTGTGTGCACTACGACTACATCCTCAAGGCGCTTTTTTATATAATTAATATAGACGGGGCTTCGTCCCTGGCCCCAAGGGGAATCAGGTCTTCAATTTTATAACCCTATGCAGTCAAAGAGCTTTTAACGTTAAACACCCTCATTACCTTATTTTTATTGGACTAAATTTCCTAAACATCTTTAGGGCCTGTTTGGTTACATGAATCTAGAGATTTCAAATCTCAGGATTCATGAATCCGAGAATTATACCTGTTTGGTTGTAAAAATTCTAGATTCATGAAATCTAGAGATTCACCTTTTTACACTAAAAACGTGAATCTGTAGATTTATGGGTAAGGGGTGAAATCCAGAGATTTCAAAAAAGCTATACATTTGCACATTCACAAAAATCACGTCGATCAAATAGTTTTTTAGGATGAATCTACAGATTTCATTCCACAACCAAACGTCTAATTTTATAAATTATAATTCCATAGATTTGAAATCTCTATATATTTAAAATCTCTAGACTCATGTAACCAAACAGGCCCTTAATCATTGCAAGGATACTTGAAGAAGCACGGTGAACAAACAGATGGATTTTTTTTTTTTTTTTTTTTTTTTTTGCCTTATTAATTGGGGAACCTATTGTTCAAGTCATAAGGGTTTGACGAATCGCACCCAACAAATAGACTCCTCACCTTTGCTTTATATCACGGACTACAACTAGTTGAAGCTTTACATCTTACTATTGAACCGTAATATTGGATTTCGTGGATTGGGACCAACTGTTACCAACTCCTATCAAGGCATGGCCATATCCTCACTTCCACTTTTGCTAACTACATCTAAATACTTGACCTAAATCAATTTTTTTTTTTTTGGGTAAATAGATGTTTCATTAGAAAGCAAAAGAACTACCAAGAAAACTACCCAGTTGGCAAAACTACACAACTAGGGATCAAATAATGGCCAAACTTGTCTCACACGGAATGGACAAAACCTTCCTAGCTAAGGAATCTGTCAAACCAAGTGGCATCCGACAAACATGGAAAAAATTACAAGAAACACAAGTGGAGGATAGTTGTAATGAATCCTCCAAAATACCCTCAACCTCGACAAGAAGATTTCCACTCAGAGTACTCAGAAAAAAAGCCACAAATGTTTATCGATAAAGACACAAAGATGACGATAACCTCGATCAATAACATCCTTCAAGCTTGACTTATCGCAAGTGCTTCACCAAAGATCACATCGTGGAATGGTAGAGGTATAGAAATTGCCATAAAGATCTCCTTTGTTGGAGAGATTAGAGCATAACTAATGCCCCCTGTATTACCATCACAAGTTAAGCTTGCATCACAAAACAACAAAAAATCTTGATTCCCAACAAGAGGGGAAAAATTGGACAGCATAGTAGGCAATAAGTGCAAATTAGCCTGAGACACCACATGGGCCTGCAAACGAGAACACGTGCCCTGCCGAATGGAAGATGATGAAATTGTATGCTTCCAAAATCTGAGAATGCTCAGTGACATTAGTAATAACCACTAAAGGAGACATATTTCTATGAGCATGTGCCAAATGACATCGAGCCAACCAGATGATATGGAGAGATTATGATCAGACCGGGTTCATACCTGGTCCGACCCTTGACCCCGGTCGAGACGGAGAGATCCGACTTGCTCCCGAGCGAACCGGATCCGGAAGATGGCTTGCTGAAGAAGAAAGCTTATTCGGCTGCAAGCGTGCCCTAATCCTACTTATGGATTAGGGTAATCACCCTAATGATGGCAGACTCGAATTGACGGCTGCGGATAATCATTATCGAAGGGATAATCATCGCATAACCTAAAGGTTTTCTCAGGAGTTCTCTACTAGCCCAAACTAGTAGAAGTCGATTGCTCAACGGATCTAATTGATAAGATCCAACGACTACCCGAAGAAGGCTCAAGTGCATCAACGAAAGAGATTTGAAGGTACACTCTATATAAACCTCACTACCATACAAGGTGGGGGGATCGAAAAAAAGGATACTATCTGAGACTCAGGTTCAGATACATACTGATAGACCTAAACTATCAGCGATCTGCTATCTAGAGCACCCTTCCCAGTTCTTCATTCCTTAAGCTCTACGCTTCTAGCAGAGTCGTTTGTGATTAAGTTCATCAACTGACTTAGCCTTCGGAGGTGGACAGCGGTCTGGCCACATCTGACGCTTTCGTTTTGCAGGACATCACGAGGAGATCTAAGGGCTGAACAGATTTTGGACGCATCAATTGGCGCCGTCTGTGGGAAACAACTTGAAAAGCCATGGTGACTAGATCAGCAGCCGCTGCACAACGCAATTCCGGTGTTCAGATCCCTGGAGTGAATAATCCAAATATTTCCCAAGAAAGCCAAAATCCTATCGAGGTAGATGGTGGCCGGGGAGGACGTAATCCTCCTCCCGATACAATCCAAGATCAATTGGATCGGGTAAAGATTCAACTCTTGGAGGTGATCCAAGCACTCCACATGCTCACCAGACGAGTGGTTTTACCACAAGAGCACGATCGGCGCGATTCAGGGAGATGTGCATTGCCACGTGACCAGAGATTGGCTGAAGACCGGAATATCGATCAGAATTTCCGTGAAGGAGACCGAGGACTTAGGAGGATCGATGATCAACTGAGGCGAGACGATCGGTTCGACAGACCGCAAGAGAGTACAACTGATTCAAACACAAGGTTGGATACAGGGGTAAGAACTCACTCACCCACCGTCGAAGAACCGTTCGTGATGATCGAGCGATTCGCGACGAGAGGAATGCTCGGGAAGGACGGGCTGTTCGTGATGATAGAGTAGCACGGGATGATCGTGTTAATCGAGGTCGTGATCATATTGCTGAAGATCACCAGACCCAGATTGGTCAGGAATTGGCCAACATCAATGAGAAATTAGGACAGTTGGCTAAGGGAAGAATAACTGAGGATATTTACTCAGTCATTCGGAAGACTCCCTTTGCCGAGCCAATTGCGGGATATCATTTTCCCCGTAACTTCCGTTTGCCTACCTTTTCAACATTCGATGGCTCCGGAGATCCAACAGCTCACATCGGCTATTACCAACAGACCATGGCAATTTCAGGTAATTTTGATGAAATTTTATGCAGGGTTTTTGGTTCATCACTTACTGGAGCAAGACAAAAGTGGTTTTCGAACCTCCCCTCCGGAAGGATAGTAAACTTTGACGAATTGGCGCGCCAATTCATAGGGCAATTTCAGAGTGGAATACAGGTCAAGAAAACGGAAGAAACCTTGTTTATTGTCAAACAAGGAAAGAGCGAATCAATCGAGAGAGTTTCGAAAAGATTCAACAAAGTGACGATGGAGATAGAAAATTTGGATGAACAAGTAGCCAAAACAGCTCTATTCACGGGACTCACTAATCGGAAACTCTTGGAGTTATTACTACGGGATATGCCTGCGACTTATGCTGAGTTGGTACAGAGATGCGAAGTAGGCTGAAGTCATGGAGATTCTAGATGCGCGCCAAGGAGATAATAAAGTCTCCAATAAGGAACAGAAGGCTCCCCGAGCAAAAGCGAAGCCAAAGAAAAATGTTCGTGATCGGGTTGGAAAATCTCAGCCTTGGTGCCAAAGGTCCCCCGGTAAAAGTGAGTACACTCCATTGAATGCTCCTCGGGCTGATATTTTGAATATCCTCAAAAGAAAAAATATTTTAAAGTGGCCGCCTAAAATTCTTTTGAAACCCGGAGAGCAAAGCAGGATCGAGAAAAGTATTGCCGATTCCACAAAGACTATGGTCATTATACTAATGACTGTCATCATCCCAAGGCGGATATTGAGAGATTGATATCTCGGGGACATCTGTCCAGTTTCGTTAGCAGAAGAAGGGAGGAGCCACGTGAGCCACGTGCGACTGCTCCTAAAAGGGATCGTTCGGTTAGTTCGGAACGATCAAGGGAGGCCCCGAAGTCTAAGAAAGGCAAGGAGGTGATTGAAGCTACTTGGTCACCGATCCTTACCATCTTCGGGGGACCAGAGCCCGAATCACTCCGGAGTCCGAAAACAAAATCCAAATTTGTTGGAACCGGAGAGAGGCAGAAGCGGAAGAAGATAGAATGGTGAAGATTCTATCACCTTTAGCGAGGAAGACGAAAGAGATGTTTGTTTACCTCATGATGATGCTATAGTCATCAAGGTAGAGATTGCACGACGGGAAGTGCATAGAGTTTTGATTGATACAGGGTCTGCAAGTGACCTAATTTCCTACGAAGTGTATCAAAAATTGAAGGTGGATCAGGACTTGATGAAACCTTCATCCACACATCTATATGGTTTTGCGGGGTCATCTACAGGTGGTGGAAGGATCGGTCCAGTTGGATTTATCCATTGGAAGTTTTCCTAAGGAAACAACTGTCCGAATCAATTTTTTGGTGGTTCGGGAACTGCCACTTATAATATGATCCTCGGACGACCATCTTTATCCAAGATAGGTGCTATTGTTTCGACAAAGCACCCGAAGATAAAATTCCCGATCGATATGGGAATTGGTCAAGTTTCCTCTCGACCGGAAGATCTCTCGGCAGTGTTATGTTGCCTATTTAAAAGACAAGGAGGGCCCAAGGAAGGTAATCGCCCTCCCCATAGAAGTTCGAGACGATCGGGAAGAGACAGAGATGCAAAGACCCGAACCGGTGGAGAAGCTGGAACAAATCCAGGTGTGTACCGAGGATGAGAAAAAGATTACTTATATCGGGTCCCGAACAGTTGGAAGAATTTAAAGATGAGTTGAAGCTTTTTCTTCAACGGAATAAAGATGTATTTGCATGGTCTCACGAGGACATGCCCGGAATCGATCGGGCCATTACAGAGCACAAACTCTGGATAGACCCTAAGGCGAAACCAAGGATACAGTAAAAGAAGAAATTTCTCCATTGAAAAGTATGAAGCCGTTCGAAGCGAAGTTGAAAAACTTAAGAATTCTGGTTTCATAGAACCAATTGAGTGCCCAACTTGGTTGGCCAACGTGGTAATGGTAAAAAAGGCAAATGGGAAGTGGAGGATGTGTATAGACTACACAGATCTTAACAGAGCTTGCCCAAAAGATTGCTACCCGTTGCCTCGGATTGACCTCTTAATAGATACGATCTGTAGGATATGAAACTTTAAGTTTCATGGATGCCTACTCGTGGTATAATCAGATCCTTATGAATAAGGAGGATGAGAAGTATACGGCTTTCATGACTGATCGTGAGAGCTATTATTACAAGGTCATGCCTTTTGGCCCCGAAGAATGCAGGAGCAACATATCGAGGGCCGTCAACAAGATTTTCAAAGAGCTGATAGGAAAGAATGTTGAAGCTTATGTTGACGACATGCTAGTGAAAAGCTTTACAAAAGCAAATCATATTGCAGATTTGACCGAGGTATTTTGAGTATTGCGGAAATATCAAATGAAGCTAAACCCAGAAAAATGTGCCTTTGGAGTCTCCTCGGGCAAATTTTTGGGCTTCATGGTATCACAGAGGGGAATTGAGGCTAATCCTGCCAAAATACAAGCTCGATTGATATGGAGGCTCCCAAAACCGTTCGGGATGTACAAGTGGTTTAACAGGGAGAGTTGTTGCTTTAAATCGATTTATCTCCAAGTCCGGAGAAAAATGTTTGTCTTTCTTCAAGGCACTTAAAGACCCGAAGGGCAGTAAGGAAGCAAAGTGGACTGAAGAGTGCCGAAAGCTTTCGAGGAATTAAAAGAAGCACTTGGACAACCACCGATCCTGTCCCGCACAGAGAAGGGGGAAATATTACAGCTATATCTAGCGACGTCCCTTTCGGCGGTCGGTCCAAGACTTGTTCGGGAAAAAGATTAAAAACAAGTGGCCGATTTACTATGTAAGCCACGTGTTGCTAGATGCGGAGACAAGATATTCACAGATTGAGAAGCAGGCTCGGCTCTCATGATGGCCGCCGAGAAGCTAAGGCCATATTTTCGAGCTCATCCAATTGAGGTATTTACAACTTTTCCTCTTAGTAAAGTTCTTAACAAACCCGATTTGTCCGGAAGGATGGTGTCCTGGTCGGTTGAACTCAGCGAGTTCCAAGTGAGCTTTAAGCCCCAAAATTGCAATCAAGGCTCGGGCATTAGCCGACTTTGTAGTAGAAACTACCGCATCGGTGGAACCTACCATTGAGGATCCCATTATACCAACCACTTGGGAGGTATATGTGGATGGTTCGAGTAATAAAGATGGAGCAGAGCTGGAGTTCTATTAAAAAGTCCAGCAGGATTTATTATTCGATATGCTTTGAGATTCGCATTTGACGCAAGTAATAACGAAGCGAGAATATGAGGCTCGATAGCGGGACTTCGGTTGTCAAAAGCATTATCTATTGCAGATGTTACTATTTATAGTGACTCTCAACTTATAGTCAACCAAGTCCAGGGGGAGTATGGTATTAAAGAACCACGCTTGCAGAAATATCAAGAGATAGTGCAGGCATTTCAAAACCAATTTCGAATTTGAAGATATCTCGAGATATCGAGGAATGAAAATTCAGTGGCGAGATGAGCTATCCCGACTAGCCAATGCCAAGGAAAAGAATCTAGACCCTTCGGTCTACATTGAAGAGATAACTTTTCCAAGTTATCATGAGAAAGAAATTTCTTATATTGAAGCGAACGTCTGCTGGATGGATCCGATAATCGAGTATCTAAGGGATGACAAATTACCCGAGGATCCAGAGAGGCAAGGTTGATCAAGATTCGATCAGCTAGATTTGTCATTCAGAATGGGAGACTATACAAAAGATCTTATGCTGGACCCCTTATGAGATGTATAGGCCCCGAAGGAGCAAAATCAACTTTGGCTGAGGTTCATGAAGGAATTTGTGGAGCTCACATGGGTGGACGAGCCCTGGCTCACAAAATTTCGAGACTTGGGTTATATTGGCCTAAGATCCAAGAGGCTGCTATGGAGTACGTTCGTCGATGTGGTAACTGTCAAATTCATGCTACGAAGATCGAAGCGCCGGCGGAAACTATGACTTCAATTCTAAATCCCATTCCCTTTGCAATGTGGGGAATTGATATCATGGGCAAATTCACCAAGGAATCAAGCGGACGGGAATATCCGATAGTAGCAATTGATTACTTCACAAAATGGGTAGAAGCACGTGCACCGGCGGCAATTAGCGAGAAAAAAGGGGAGAAATTTGTGCTTGAATCAATCATATATCGCTTTGGGATTCCAAAGATTATTGTCACTGACCATGGTACTCAGTTCGACTGTCCACAATTTGAGCAATTCTGTGGAACATATATGATCGAGCATCGTATGTCCTCAGTGGCATACCCCCAAAGCAATGGACAGGTAGAGGTTACTAACCGAACGCTATTGGAAGGAATAAAGAGAAGACTCGAACCGACAAAGCTTCTTGGGTCGAAGAACTTCATAATGTACTTGTGGGCTTATAGAACTACGGTTCGAACACCCACAGGAGAAACTCCATTCAGGTTGGCATATGGATCCGAAGCATTGGCACCAGTGGAGATAATGGCGGGGACATTACGGGATCGTGAGTTCGAGGAAAAAGCAAATGAACAAGGGCTGCTTGATAGTCTTGATTTGATGGATGAAGTTCGGGCAAAGGCAATAGCACGAACTCAACATTATCAAAGAAGGATAGCGTCTCATTATAATACTTGAGTGAAGAATCGTCGGTACTTAGCCGGAGATTTGGTGTTGAGAAACACCCTAACTTCCGACCCGCGTCACCAAAGAAAATTAGACCCTTCCTGGGAAGGACCTTATATAGTTGTGAAACCGGTCGGTTCAAGAGCTTACAGAGCTAAAGAACATCAACACCCAGAAAGAGTTGGATCGTTCGTGGAATGCTAGGCATCTCAAAAAGTTTTATCCTTGAGGATGATTTCAATTTTGATTTGCGATGTAATCATTTTCAACTCAATCAATGCAATTTTTGGCTTTCAACAAACTATCTTTTGATTGGGGGGCATCATACACCACATTCAAGAACAAGATCCAACTATAAGGCATCGGATGAAAATTCGTGTGGGTCCTTCAACACTTATGGATATTTTTGGACTTTCTTAAGTCGAGGAATCGGATGAAAATCCGAGTGAGTTCCTTTTGCAAGGCGTCGGTTTAAAACCCAAGTGAGTTCCTTCAAGACTTATTGAATTTTTGAATTATCCTTAAGTAAAGGCATCGGTTTAAAACCCGACTGAGTTCCTTCTCAGACTTATTGTATTTCTCCGGAAATACTTAAGTAAAGGCATCGGTTTAAAACCCGAGTGAGTTCCTTCTCAGACTTATTGTATTTCTCCGGAAATCCTTAAGTAAAGGCATCGGTTTAAAACCCGAGTGAGTTCCTTCTCGGACTTATTGTATTTCTCCGGAAATCCTTAAGTAAAGGCATTGTTTCAAACAACTAAGACCTAATGCAACAGGGATTCAAGTGGCTAGCAAGGTTCAAGATAAAGTTAATTTCTTATTTCTTCAAAAGACCCAAAGAGGCCAATATCAAAACAATTACAAGAGCTGGATACAATCTTCGGTCAAAAAAGAAAGTCATCATAGGTGACTGTTGAGAAGTTATACAAGATCAACGCGACTTTGCTAGAACAAACATATGAGTCAACCACTGGTGGGGATTCAAGGAAAAGAAGAGAAGAAATGAGGATTACAAAAATATTTCGGTATGCATAAAATCCTCTGCAATTTCATACTCTTTGTCCAGGAGAAGCATGGTCCTCGACCAAACTCGCATTCAGGACAAGCTCGTCATAATTGACTTCTTCCAAGGGAGAATAAACAGGAGAATCTTCCAGATAATGCATAATATCTGGATCGGAAGGTGGAGGATCAATCTTATCCTTGGTCCAGTCGGGAGGAGGAATACCCGGGTCAGTAAATACTTCAGGATGGCAAACAACACCGTAGGGAGTCGTATCAAAATGAGGATCCTTCCTTAATATTGATTCCCATACTTCGTTCTCACCATCCCGGTACGCCTGCAAGTTATAAGCATTCAGCATATCAACAAAAGGCTTCTTGTGCAAATACTTGAAGACGCAGGCTCTGCGAACATCGGTTGGAAGGGATTCGGGCAAAGGAACGACAGCTTGCCTTTCGGGTAACGTTTCAGATCCTTTGGCTCCGACTTTCCAACTGTTCGCTCCGATCGCCGGATCTTCTCCCCGGCATCATCCAAGTCCGACCTAGACGACCAATCATCGAATTTTTTTTCTCCCGCCACCTCCCAAGCTAGATTACGAAGGCGAGCAATCTCAACATCTTTAGCTTCAGAGATTTCCCGAAGCCTAGAAACTTCATTGCTCAATCTATCGAGCCTAATAGCTGCTTCCACTTGGTTGTGGAAGTTACCAAGCAAGACTCCTGCAAACAACTTCCGAGTTAACGAGGAGCGAGAAAAGTAATTTTTCAGAATCGAGAGGATAATGAAGAAAGACTTACATCACCAAGTGACTTCGTAAAGACTTCATCTGGAAGTTTGGAAAGAACTGCGCTCTCGAAGTCATTCGAGCAGCAGTACATCATTCCAATGCTCTGTCAAACTTGTTTGACACTAATTCAGGCGAAGGATGAGAAGGATGAGCTACACCAAGAGAAGGATGAGCTGCATCACTTGTCACCCGACGGCGCTTCCTAGTGGCAAAATCCTCCAACTCGGAAGGAGAGGAGGAGGATGCCAAACAAGCACTAGAGTTGGAAATAGGAGCAGCACCTGCTGGGACCACACCTTCATCAGACGCCAACATAGTTGCCTCAGATGCCCGAAGAGTCTCTTTCGGGGGTGCACCAACAGTCTCACCAGCAGGGGCGTCGGCAGCACCATCGGCAACGGAGTGATCAAGATCTTCCTGGGAAAGACGAGCGATCACTTCGGGGAAAGGAGGCGCAGGGACGACATCAATAGAAACTATGGGAATCTGACTTGAAGATTCACCGGCAGTAGTCGCCTTATGCTTGGAGGATTCAATAGCTGAAACCACCGCACTGGCCCCAACCACCACCCTAGTTTATATTACTTCCAACAAACCCAAATAACTAAACCCCAAGTATAACTACTGTGCAGTTTACTCAGGGGGGAAGTGGGGAAAGAGATGAGTAATCAAGAAACTCACTTGTTCAAAAGTTGATAGAGCTATTGTTGGAGTACGAGGAATACGGAAGCAGGCCGAAGGACGAAAGGTCGCTTTAACACTTTAGCAAATCTAACTTGCAGAAGACATGATAGATGGAGAGTACCCACGAAGGCTTTAAATAGCCTCAGGTATTAAGACGACGGTTGAAGGCTAAGGACAACCGACAACCTAGATCGAAATGACGCTTCGAAATCCGCAAAAAGCAAGATCAACGGTCGGAGGGATGCCACATGGAAACATGTGGAAGCGAGCACCTGATGCAGAGATACCTCCAATCGTCGCACCGCCATTAAAATAATGGATGTATTTCCGATTCATTGGAAACAGTGAATGGTATACAAAGGCAAGGAAACGTTTGAACTTCGCAGAAGGGAAACGTGCAGACTTTGCAATAAATGAAGTAGTGGAGAAGATTAATGCATCTTCCCGAAACGCATCTTCACAATATTTCTACAAGATTATTATTCGGCGAGGAATGTAAAGTTAAGTGATGAGTTTTATCATTAATACTTTGATATTCAAGGCAAGATTTCGGCAGGAGACGGGGAAATATAAAGGCCAACATGAGAAAGAAATGTCTATTCATTAAGTAGAGGGTAAATCTGTACAAAAAGATAACTCCCTAAGCCTTTCTTCATTGTTGCCCGAGGGACCCTGGTCGGGAGGACTTTTCTCAAGATCATGGGAAGAGCCTTCCTCAAGAATGGCACCGGTTGAGTCCTCTACAGCAGCAACTTGAGACTCGGCTTGTGATTTCTCCTCTGGAAGTGCCGACTCGTCAGCCAGGTATGCCTCATACTGAGGGTCAGCTGGAAAAGGATCATCTTCTTCCTGAGCCCAGTCCAGGAGATCCATACCAACTTTCCCGAAGACCTCTTTGTGGCACACCTCACGAAAAGGAGCAGTGTCGAAGGCAGGGATTGATCCGAGGATTCGCTCCCCAAACGTCGTTCGCCCCCAAGCGATAAGCCTGAAGGTTGTAGATACCTAGCGGTTCGGAGAAAGGTACGCCTGTTCAGGTATTTCCGAACACACTCCTTCCGAAGCTCTGGCTTTATATGCTCGGGCTTGCTAGGGATCGCCAACTTCGGATGTTCTTCGAGCTCCCTACATTTGAATTCAAGCCTGTCACCAAACAACGTGGCAGCTGCTTTTTTCTTCCCGGCCTCGCGCTCGGCAGCAGCGGCACGAATCTTCGACGCTTCGAGGGCCTCCTTGAGGGAGATCACTTCTTCCTCATGCTTTTTCTCGTAGCTCCACGGCAGCTGCAGTCAGCTGGTCTATTTCAGAATTGGCTTTCGCCAAACTTTCTTCACAGGTTTGCAGCAAGGAGCTGGTGCAACCAACCCGGCTCAATGCTTCCATGTGTTGATAAAAGCTCAACACAGCATTCCTGGGAAGGCGGAAAATATCAGAAGAAGTCATAAGGAATTATTAAAAAATAATTAAGCAAGAAGACCGGTACCTTGTAGATTGACTAACAAGGGAGGTGTCATCCAGGGCTTCAAATTCTGGCGATCGAAGGAGCAAGATTGAGGGAGCTCCATTCGCAACTTTCTCGGGATCCCGAGTCACCCTGTCGGTCGGCTTCGGGGTCCACCGAGGGGTGAAGACCTCCTCACCATCCGTCGATGCTTTGGATTTTTTATTGGAGGGAGCATCAATTGTGTCATGCCTCCTCTTGGTTCGGGTGGAGGAAGAGACATTAGACCTCTCCACCATCGGTTTCTTCCCTTTACCCGAAGTATCGCCCACAGGCCTGATATTCCCGATACCCCTATAAGAGGGGTCGGGAGAGGGAATAGAAGCCTCTTGATCTACGGTCAAGGCTCCGGGCGATCGTTGCTCAGCTGTCACAACGGCCCCGCGGCCTTCACCCGTGGGCTTTCGTGGTTCATTCTTGGAGGCACCGCAAAGAAGAAGGACAAGAGTCGAATTAAAAACATATCACTTCAGTCAAATTAAAGGATGGTGGTTAGAAGCTCACAATGAGCCAAGCCCCAATATTGAAGGATGGAGTTATACTCCACTTCAAATCCATGTATCTCTTGATACCACGGAATGGATTTGATCTTCCCGATGGCCGCCTCGTCTTCTCCGGATAAGGGAAGGCCTCGGTTATTCTCGGAAGAAGAAGTACACCTCCTCCAGGTGGTTGGGAAGTTAAGATCCGATGGAGGCGCTCGACGGAAAAGTATCATTCGCGCCATCTTTTGTGGTTAGAAGGGCAAGTTCCTTTGACAAGGATGTTGCCCCTCCAATCAAGTTCAGCCTTGTTGCGTTTGGACAGAAAAACCCATCCAGGAGGATTGGAGATAGAAAGAACATGAAAATGTACAAAGAGAGAAAGAGATGGCGTAATGCCAAGTTCAAAACACAAACCCAAGAAGCCGACGATGAGATGCCGGCTATTGGGGAGGAGCATTCTGGGACAAATGTTCCAATGATTCGGAACTACGGAGAACAAAGGATTAAAAAAGGGAAAGCGAACCCCGCTTTCAAGTGCATCTATATACAGAGAAAATTCACCCGAAAGGGATGAATCAACCCTCTCATCGGGGTGGGGAGCCCTAACCTGATATGAGGAAGGAAGATCAAAATTTTGGACAGCTGAAAGAAGGGTTTCCTCATCGTAAATGGAGGGAACAGAGCTGTGTCCACCATCGGACCTGGAAGTTTGAGGCTGCCTAGAAGACTCGACAATCTTGGAAGATCCGGACTCGAGAAGGACAGGAGAAGTTTCGGTTTTTCTTTCAAAACCTTTTTGAGAAACTTCAGCGAACTCGCGCCGGAGGACGATTAGGGTTTTGTTATCACTATCCGACTGTTCGGGAGCAGGAGAAGCAAAAGCATCACCGCTATTACCAACACCTGGGTACTAGAGAAGCCCTATCGTCCGTCATTACTTGTTTCAATAAACTACAAAAAGAAAAAGACCAGTAAACTTACTAATTCAATAAGGCGGAAGCTTGAGAGAGGAGAAGGCGCGAAGCGTGACAACAAAGGTTCAAATTCCAGATAGGAAGAATGAAACCTATGAAGACAACGAATCGCTTTTAAAACTCCCGCACGAGTGTTCGGGAATTTGAATGATCGAGATTGATTCAAAATCAGCGATCAAGATTGAAAGACGTTTTGAAAGTTTGAACTCACGAATCCGAAATAGGCGTTCGAAAACCGTCGCTTGGATGACGTGAGCCACGACAGATCAACTGCAAGGAGATATGTGGCCTTACACTCACAACGCTCGAGGAAAAGTGACCACCGCATTAAATGTGATATGACATTCAATGAAGCACGCAGAGATTATCACCTGACGACGAACTCAGTTAAAAACCAAGCCCTCGGGATTGACCGAACGCTTGGTCTGGGGGCTCGTGATATGGAGAGATTATGATCAGACCGGGTTCATACCGGTCTGACCCTCGACCCCGATCGAGACGGAGAGATCCGACTCGCTCCCGAGCGAACCGGATCCGGAAGATGGCTTGCTGAAGAAGAAAGCTTATTCGGTCTGCAAGCGTGCCCTAATCCTACTTATGGATTAGGGTAATCACCCTAATGATTGCAGACTCGAATTGACGGCTGCGGATAATCATTATCGAAGGGATAATCATCGCATAACCTAAAGGTTTTCTCGAGAGTCCTCTACTAGCCCAAACTAGTAGAAGTCTATTGCTCAACGGATCTAACCGATAAGATCCAACGACTACCCGAAGAAGGCTCAAGTGCATCCAACGAAAGAGATTCGAAGGTACACTCTATATAAACCTCACTACCATACAAGGTGGGGGGATCGAGAAAAAGGATACTATCTCGAGACTCGGGTTCGGATACATACCGATAGACCTAAACTATCGGCGATCCGCTATCTAGATCACCCTTCCCGGTTCTTCATTCCTTAAGCTCTGCGCTTCTAGCAGAGCCGTTTGTGATTAAGTTCATCAACTCGACTTAGCCTTCGGAGGTGGACTCCCGACCCCGCCGGTCGGGCCACATCCGACGCTTTCGTTTTGCGAGGACATCACGAGGAGATCTAAGGGCTGAGCAGATTTTGGACACATCACCAGTCAAGGAATACACCTTTTGTGTTACCGTCGAAGACCACGTAAAATTTAGATTTTCCCCTTTTTGTTCTAAGCTGATCAAAGAGCGAGCTATCGCATTCAGAGCATTGGCCACAGAAGGCTGAAGATTCTTATTTCCAATGCTTATGTTAATGGATTGCCAGAGATTGTCGAGGGAAATCTTTTCTTCATCACTGATTCTGTATTCATTGTGATTTGCGAACTTCATGTTGGTCTTTTTAAAGAGAATATGAGGGCCAACTCTGATAGTCTCAGGTGGTGACTGTGTTCTTAGAGTTCTTGCAAATGCTCCATTATTTTGATTATGGGTTCCAGTGACGGGAGAATATGATGAGAAGGCATTTGTATTGCCTGTAATGCTAGAGGGTAAATGTCACATCCACCCAGCTGGTACCCCATCGGGCATACCCGGGTATGTGATCCACAGCCCCAAGGATCAAGTATCGAGCAACCATGCCTCCCACATACGCGATAACACAATCATGAACAATGATAATCAAGGTAAAAGCATATAATAAAGGAATCATGAATAAGATAAAACAGATAATCAAAGTGCGGAATAAAGATGATACCAAGTGTATAAAGATAATTCAAAAAGAGAGAGAGAGTGATCATAAGTCACTTCCTCAATGGCAGCGGAAAGTAGATCATTCAAGTTAAGGTTACAAAACCAACTTCTAAAGAGTATATCAAGAAAGTTAAATTACAAATCCGGTCTTAAGAAGAATTCAAAATGTAACACTAAACAAATGTTTCTTTGGTCACATATAGTATGTCCTCATAACTAAAAATATCGAAGTCCAAAGACACCTGCTCCCACACCAATGTCCGGCTAATCCTGATGTGAAGCATAATTCTCTTCGGTACCCTCACCAAGATCTTTGTAGTAGCCACTACCCTGAGGGTAGTATGACTCATCGTAGGGCACCTCGAAGGACGTGCCATCAGTCTCTTCAAAACCTGTGGAATAGTCTAAAAAAACAAATGCACAAAAAGGAATGAGTTCAAAAGAACTCAAGTGAAGGGCGATTAATCCATAATACATAAACCATATGATACAAGTCATAACATGATGTGAAATGATATGAGACAGATGATGCAAATATGATTCTAACTCTACATATGCTAGTCTCTAGGGTAGACATGCTTTAATTCATAGCACCATACATCCTTGGGTAGGTCTCAAATCACTCTTCCCTCAACCATCTCGGTATCTTGGGTTCTCCAGTGGGAATTGGGTCCTGCATCCCTCGGGACAATCCATGCCTGGGGTTTAGGTCACCACTCTCTCACATCACCATTGGTATAAGTATTGGCGCATGTCACGGTAAAGCCTAGCCCAATGCAAGTCATATACTCAGTCATATCATGTCAGATCCAGATACATCCATTCCTCGTCCCGGGTGATCCTTTCCGGTATCCTTCACACTAGAGTCACGAATATTACTCACCGGACTCATCAACCCCATTGGTCATCCACAATAGTAGACGGGAAGCTCTCACGTCCTCACGGATATGACTCATCGGTCTCGAGCGCCTGTTGCTTGTATATCAAGATATCACGCAAGTATACGTATCGCAATCAAGTAATAAATGATAAGTAAAGTATCGATCCCACGGAGAATTATATCCTTAACTTTCAATGTAAAAATAAAATTGATTTAAATGAAATTAACAAGGTTGATTGGTGTTTGTCTAACTAGTTAACCAAATGACAGGTAAAGAAAACTAAGGAACTAAAATGTAGATTTGAGCAATGGAAGAAACTTAATGAGTGACAAGTGTGTTAGGAATCAAGTTTCCCTTCCCTGAATTTTAAAACACAAATACTAAAGCAATACTACAACCCCAAGATAAATCAAGAACTTGGAATGAATGGCAATATGGTATTTTCCAATACACATAAGCTAGCATCCTAAATCAACATCAGCATATTCCTATGAAGAATTGAATTAAGAATGCAATTTAAACCCAATCCAATCAATGGTAATGTGAGGTAATTGGGTATTTCTACTCAACCTATTAATTAACACAACCTAATTAAAGATGATGCTAACTCACACAATTCAACAAACACTTAGACTTCATTAATTTTCCAATTAATGAAATCATAACATTCATTCAAGAAAGATGGTTCAAGAACTGAAATTAGTCAATATAACATGCTGAATTCATTAACAATAAAGTGGATTGCAATAAAACTAAAGAACACATGATTAGTTACATATCAAAATTCAGGTTTAGGTACTACTATCATCCCAACACAGCTAAGATTTAGCCCATAACAGAATTCAAATGCATAAAACCAAGTATAGTTGACATGAGACTAGAAAATAAGAAGATAGAGTTATAAAAACAAGAATAAACTAAGGCTTCAATGCTTCCACATGAGCTCCAGCTTTCTTCTTCAGCAAATCAGCAACTCCAGCAGCTCCTTGCTTCCACAAGAGCTCCAGCATTCGTTCTCTACCTCCTTCCTCTCAGCCCAGTCTCTATTCTCCCTTGGTCGAATGTCTCCTCTTCTCCTCCTTGCCTCTCTTCTCTTTCTTCCATAAATGTCTTCAATCATTAGGTTAGATTCTGGCCATAGGATTAGAACCTTCCTCCTGAGATCAAGGGCTGAAAACCATCATGTATTTACAAGAATTTAGTCCACTTAAGTTAGCCCTTTTTGGTCAATTCCATTTGAATTGGATTTGAGAATATTCTGCTCCGTTGTTGTAGCAATGCAGCAACAACTCTACAACAAAGTTAGAGGACATGTTCTTCTATTATGAATCTTCACCTACATGTTCAAGAGAAAGAGAAACAGTCAAATTCATCCATAAAAAGAAGGGAAATTCATGCAATGTGACAAAAATGAACTAAACAAAATGCAACATGTTGAGACTAAATAAAACAACACCTAATGAATACTATCACTAAAACAAAGACAAAATACTCCTAAATCAAGCCATCTCAAGTATAAAAGTTATAAATCTTAACTCTATTTCATAGAGTTATCACACCCCCAAACTTAAGACATTGCTTGACCTCGAGCAATAAAGACAAATGAAAACAACAACTAACTACTAATGAAAGCATGAGGAAATCAAAAGAAAAGAAAAGAAAATAACCTGGCTTAAGCATGCAATAGGATGAGTGTTAGACAGAAGTTGCCTCTCAATCTTTTTCTAAATTTTCAGATCCAACACATCCGGCCAATAACACTTAGATGTCATACTTTACTCATCGGGATGCTCTCAAGTGTGTGTGTGAAAGTTAAGGATCTTGCCCCAGATCACCCTAGTATAGCTGAATCATGGTCATCAAGTTTAGTTCATTGATCTAATATGTTGACCAAATGATTACCTCTCCACTAATTAGGAATCCATATCTTTTTACAACCCCAAGAACTTGTTTCATACACTTTTGAGCATTTGACCCCCAAACTTATTATTTATGAACTTTTTATTTTTTTTTATTTTTTTTTTATGTTGTCATCTTGCCTTTTTACGCGAATATCGCTCATTTGTGATGAAGATACCCGGTTACTCAACAAGATCACAAACAAGAGTGCCTTGCATGCTCATATTCCGGGCCACGGCCTCGTTGACGTAAAAATACACATGGGTTACATGCATATTCCCTGGTTACTAGGTAACCCAAATCAGCGGAGCATTATTCTTTTAGGGAAGGGAAGGGGTCAAACCTCAATCAATATTCACAATGCACAAAGTTCTTGGAAACAACCAAATGGGGATCCCTAATGTGTAAGTCTTGAGGTTCTCATTTAATCAATTCTAAAATCCTAAAAACTCTCACATTGATCCAGCTTTCCCCAGGTTCTCTAGAGCTTGAAACATCACTTGGTGCATCAATAGTATGGCATCACAAACATGAGTAAATGCAGACATCAGATCATTATAGCAAAATTGTGCTAAGATTTCCAACAAAACCAGAGTAAAAGGCACTGACATTCACATTACTTAACAATCATCCAAATTTCATGAAAAACCAGATTAATTACACAAAACATCTACCCAAAACAGCTACTCTAAAACTGGACAGCAACTTTAAACTATACAGTCACAAAAAAAAAAAAACTAAAGAAAATTAACTGTTAACTGGGGACATCCATATCATGAAGATAACATATGCAATTATTGGAACATTGCAAAACTTACCCCCAAACTAAAGATGAGCAGTGTCCTCACAGCGAAAGAAAGGAAAAAAAAAGTAAGGTAATAAAAGGAAAACACAGTAAAAGAAGAGAGAGAACAGAACTTCCCTAAACAAGCTAGGCCTCATCATCATCATCGAATGAATGGAACTCATCATCAGCAGCAGCTGCAGCAGCTTCAGCTTCATCCTCCTCATCTATATTAGGAATGTAGTTCCCATCTTGGCCCCAAGGATTAGCGAAGAGGTAGTTGGGAAAAGCTGGAAAAGATTGGAACCGGTTGCTATTCATCCTTAAGTTAGACTAAAGGGCGCGATCACGGGCAGCCACATAACGCATATAACCAAGGAAGAGGTCACGAGAGATTTGATGTTCCAACATCATTTGAAATTGGGTGGCTTCTACTTGACCGAGGCGCTGTTCCAATTGAGTGTAACTAGAGGATGGAGCACCAGAGGTAGAAGAAGTGCGAGGAATGGCTGATCTTTGCGCAGCAGGAGGTGGTGCACTTGGAAGGGGGAGCTGAACTAGGTGTAAGCATGCGAGTGATACTGAAGTGTGTAATGGCACCTTTGTTGAGTGTATGGACATCGAAGCCCGCACATTAACATGGTTAGCCAAACATAAAGCGAGTAATTAAACAAGGAAAAGCTAAACTACCACCCCGCCTAGCAAGACAAGCACAAATGGCCTCATGAATGCGATGACCCACATTAACCCGACGCCCTTCCAAAATAGAGTGGAGGAGCAAAGCTCTATCCACCGAAACAATCGACTATGCGTGGAGGGCATCAAGTGGGTCTGTAAAAAATGGTACCAAATTTTGGCTGCCGGTTGCAAGGTGTGGCGGGCAATAGTTAATGCACCTTGGGTGGAGGAGGACCACTCCGTGCCATGAGAACATAAAGTCCGGATAATGTTATGCATGGCGGTTGGATCTGCTGAAGCAAGATAGGCATTGTGCTCATCCTCCACATTGTCCAATGCATAATAGGCATTAATGGATGGTCCATCTATAGGTATGTGCATCCCCCTAACATAGACTTGATCCCGAGATGGGGCAAGTGAGATTGGCATAAAATTCGTAGACTAGGGAAGGGATGTAGGCACCAGGATGGGTGCAAAATTGTTCCCAATGATGCCTAGCTATAATGGATGGGATGAATGGAAAGGCTTGTGCTTCATTGGGTTTTAATTTGAACCCCTTCTCCGGAAGAAAGTTCTTGGTGGAGATGGATGTGAAGCGGTTCTCAGCTATGGGAGAGGCAAAATAAGAGGGACTCATTGAAGCACTAGAACTAGGGTCTGTTCTGCTCTTCTTCTTAGGGGCCATTTCGAATGGAGTGCACAAGGTTGGCCCCTAACAACCACTATTGAAGTCAAACAAACACTAAAACAGACCTTAGCTAACAAAAACACTACAACAACTAATCAAACAAATTGTAGAAAATAAAAAAAATAAAAATAACTAATCAAACAAACACTAAAACATACCTTATCTAACAAAAACAGAGACACCATAAAAGTAGAAAACAAGAACAAACAATTAACAAACAATGAACTATAACTAAGCAAACAAAAACAAACACTAACAAACAAATTCTATGTTGTTTTAGGTGCAAATGGCAAGCACAAAAACAGAGGATATGAGCATAGGGTAACGATGACCCGTAAATGTTGGATTGGTGTGTGCAAGTGATTGTAGCTCCAAAATAACACCTAAACAAATAAGAAAAGTTGTATATACCCTAACGAAAACATACACTAAGACAACATAAGAACAAACACATAACCGACAAACCACAAATTGAACATTCAACAAAAACACAAAGCAAATCGAAAGTTCAAAAATATAGAATGAAAGAAAAGAAATGGGGAGAACACTTAGCTGATGTGGTGTAGGGAAGATGGAAGGTCGAAATACCACAAAAACATGCCCGAAAACCCAAGACGGCACCGGTAGTCCTCTCGAGAAGTGATTCGAGGATGGAATGGGGGAAAAAGTTAGGGTTTTTTGTGAAAGATGGGCTATCGGTGAAGAAGAAGATTGCTTTGGTGGGTGAATGTAGGTAAATGGAGGTGTGAAAGTCTTTGAAAAACAGAAAATGGAAGAGAAGAGGAGGATGAGTTGCAGTGGAGGAGACGATGGAGCCGTGAGAGTCGACGAAGTGAGCCGAGTGTTTCGTTGATTTTGGTTTGAAATGAGAGGTTTTATGGGTTTGGGTTGGTATTGGTTTAGAAGGGTTTTAAAAAAAATGAAATTTTTGGTTCGTTAATCAGTATGGGTTCAGCATGGTCTCGATAGAAGTTTGAAGTGTATTTTTGATGGGTTGGTTGGGTTTGAGATGAAACCGGTCGGGTGAGTGGTTTAATCGTTGTTGTAGCTTTGCTGCAGCTTTGCTATAGCAACAAACACGGAATGTAAGTTTCAACAGAGAATGTAATGTGTTAACAGAACATGCAAGACTCGTAGCTGAGGATCAAAACTTTGTAGTAGCATTGTGGCAACATCGCTACTACAAAGATAGTGAAATTTGTTGGATATTGAAACATGCTCTGTTTCAAGCAGTTTGATTTAATGATAAGTTTGGCAAAACACCCAATCATTCTCTTTTTGTTCCCCACACTCCCTGCACATCAAAATATACATGTTAGCAAATTATCTATCATTCATTTTTTTTTATTTTTTATTTTTTTATTTTTTTATATTTTTTATTCAACACTTAATGAACTAATAGCACACAATTAAACTAAAAATAATGAAATCTAAGTGACCTCCCTTCTTTTTAAGCCTCTTGAAGGTTGATTGAAGATTTGTCCCGCTCCAATGGTGCTCCCCAATAATGCTTGATTCTCTGCCCATTGACTAGAAATTTCCGTTAGAGATGCCCTCTTGCAACTCCACCGCTCCATGTGGAAATACTGTCATTATTGTAAAAGGACCCGACCATCTTGATTTCAGCTTTCCCGGAAATAATTTGAGTCCGGAGTTGAACAACAGAACTTGCCGACTCGGTTCAAATACCCTCTCGCAAGATTTTCTTGTCATGCCATTTCTTCACTTTCTCCTTGTAGAGTTTGGCATTCTCATATGCTTGGAGCCCGAATTCATCAAGTTGATGGAGTTGTAGCATTCTCTTCTCACCAGCCAAAGTAGAGTCAAAATTGAATTTCTTAATTGCCCAAGATGCCTTATGCTCTAGTTCCAATGGTAGATGGCAAGCCTTTCCAAACACAAGTTGATATGGTGACATTCCAAAAGGTGTTTTGTAGGCAGTCCGGTAGGCCCAAAGGGAGTCATCTAACCTTATGGACCAATCCTTCCTTGTTGGGCATACTGTTTTCTCCAAAATCAACTTGATTTGTCTATTAGAAACTTCAGCTTGTCCATTTGTTTGGGGGTGATAGCTTGAGGCAACTTTGTGACGAACTCCATATTTAGACAATAGAGCTCCAAGATATTTGTTGCAAAAATGTGAACCTTCATCACCGATTATGGCTCTTGGAGTACCAAATCTAGTGAAGATATTCTTTCTCATGAAGTCAATAACCACCTTTGCATCATTAGTTGAACAAGCAGCAGCCTCCACCCACTTGGATACATAGTCCACTCGCTACTAAAATGTAAAGATTTCCATATGAAGGAATAAAAGGCCCCATGAAATCAATTCCCCAAACATCAAACAATTCTACTTCCAAGATATTGGTTAAGGGCATTTCATTCCTTTTTGAGATGTTTCCCACTCTTTGACATCTATCACATTTTTGAATGAATTGATAGGCATCCTTGAACATACTTGGCCAATAAAACCCCGATTGCAAGACCTTTGCTGCTGTCCTATCTCCTTGATAATGTCCACCATATGGGGAGTCATGGCATTGCCTCAACACATCCTCTACTTCTACCTCAGGGATACAACGCCTCAATATTTGATCTCGCACATAGCTTGAATAAGAATGGTTCATCCCGGAAATACCTTTTAACCTCATGTAAAAATTTCTTCCTTTGTTGAGTGGGCATCATAGGGGGTAGAAGTCCCCTTGGCTAAATAATTAGCAAAATCAAAGATACCAAGATGTTGAGAGGGAAACAACAAAGAGTTGTTCATCGGGGAAGACTTCTTTAATTTCAAATTCAGCTGCTTGGTTTGGATTTTCCAACCTAGACAGATGGTCAGCCACTTGATTCTCAGTCCCCTTCCTATCTTTTATCTCCAAATTGAACTCTTAAAGCAATAAGATCCATCTAATCAGCCTTGGTTTAGCATCCTTCTTGTGTATCAAATATTTGATGGCTGAATGATCTCGTGAACACAATGACCTTTGCCCCCCACTAGATAAGCTCTAAATTTGTCAAATGCAAACACAACTGCCAAGAGCTCTTTTTCGGTGACAAGTGTAATTCAGTTGTGCTCCCGATAGGGTCCGACTAGCATAATAGATTGAATGGAATACTTTATTCTTACGCTGTCCCAAAACCGCTTCCTACAGCCCCAATCACTAGCATCACACATGACCTCAAAGGGAATAGACCAATCCGGTGCCACAATGATGGGTGTAGAGATTAGCTTCTTCTTCAACTCTAAAAATGCTGTCATACATGCTTCACTAAAGCTGAACTGGCTTTCTTTTTCAAGCAGGCTACACAATGGTTTAGATATTTGTGAAAAATCTTTTATGAACCTTCTATAAAACCCAAGCATGTCCAAGAAAGCTTCTAATCCCTTTCACACTTGATGGTGGTGGTAATTTTTCTATAATGGCAACCTTGGCTTTATCCACTTCTAGACCCCGTTTGGAAACCTTGTGTCCAAGAACAATCCCTTCTCTAACCATAAAATGGCATTTTTCCCAGCTTGAGGACTAAATTGGTTTCTTCACATCTCCGTAGAACTTTTGCCAAGTGAGTGAGACATTCATCATAAGTTTCTCCAAAAACTGAAAAATCATCCATAAACACCTCTACAAATTGTTCCACCATATCAGTGAAAATGGCCATCATACATCTTTGGAAAGTGGCTGGGGCATTACAAAGACCAAAAGGCATTCTTCTAAAGGCAAAGGTACCATATGGGCAAGTGAAAGTGGTCTTATGTTGATCTTCAGGAGCAATGGCTATTTGATTGTACCCTGAGTATCCATCTAAGAAGCAATAATACTCTTTTCCAGCCAATCTATCAAGCATTTGATCAATGAAGGGTAGAGGGAAATGATCTTTCCTTGTAGCCTTGTTGAGCTTCCTATAGTCCATACATATTCTCCACCCACTCACTATCCTTGTAGGTATCAACTCCTTATTATCATTCTCCACAACTGTCATTCCTCCTTTCTTGGGGACACATTGTACTGGACTCACCCACTTGCTGTCTGAAATTGGATACACCACCCCAAAGATCTAACCATTTAATGATTTCCTTTTTGACCACTTCCTTCATAATTGGATTCAGCCTCCTTTGATGCTCCACAGAATTATTACAGCAGTCTTCCAAAGAGAATTTTGTGCATGCAAATTGATGGGCTGATTCCCTTGATATCCGATATGGTCCATCCTAATGCTTTGCTGTATTTCTTCAAAGCACTTTAATTAACATATCTTCTTGCTCGTTGTTAGCACCGCTGAAATGATAACTCGGAAGTGTCTTTCCTTCACCCAAATAGGCATACCTAAGGTGTCCCGGAAGAGGCTTCAATTCTAACATAGGAGGCTCTTCAATTGATGGCTTAGGAGATTGAGTTGCATGCTCAGATAATACAAGAGGATCAAATCCACTCTTTCTTAATGTCTCACTGGTCTTGCATCTAACCATTTAATGTAGCTACCGCTTCATCACCCACTTGTGAAATTTCAGATGTTAATGAAAGTTCTAATGGATCTTTACTACCCTTTGTCTCAACTTCTTCTAAAAACCAGCTCCTCTATGATATCTACCATTGAGCATTGCTCTATCTCATCTGGAGATTTCATTGCCTGGAGAACATTGAAAGTGACTTGCTCTCCATTTACCCTCATAGTTAATTCTCCTTTATGCACATCAATCAAAGTCTTTCCAAAGGGCCAAGAAGGGTCTTCCAAGAATGATGGGCACATCTCTATCAGCTTCAAAATCAAGAACAATGAAATCAGCAGGGAAGATGAACTTATCAACTCTTACCAAGACATCTTCAATTTTTCCTTCAGATGAGCTAAGGATCTATCACCACCTGAAGTGTTACCGTAGTTGGCCTTGCTTCTCCCACACCAAGCTTCTTGAAGATTGACATTGGCATAAGGTTAATGCTAGCTCCAAGGTCACAAAGGGCTCTCCCAATATAATTTTCTCCAATAGCACAAGGAATGGTGAAACTCCCAGGATCCTTTAATTTTTGAGGAAGCTTGTTCAGCAAGAAGGCACTACTCTCTTGTGTCATGGCTACTGTTTCAAACTCTCCAAATCTTTTTTTTTTAGAAAGGATGTCTTTCATGAATTTCACATAATTTGGCATTTGTTCAAGTGCTTCTACCAATGGTATATTGATGTGGAGCTCCTTCAAAACATCCAAGAATTTCTTGAACCGATGGTTTTGTTGCTGCCTTTGAAATCTTTGAGGAAAGGGGGGTGGTTTATAAGGCACTTTTTCTCGGAGAACCCTGTTGCAATGGAGCCGTAGCTGGTGGTTCAACACTTTGGTTTTCAAAATCAGATTGGTCCTTTTGAACAGCCACCGGATCTTCCTTTTCCCTTTCTTCTTGGACAGATTAGTTTCCTTCGGTTGACTGGACTTAACATGAGGTGGCTCTATATATTTCCCACTCCGTAATGAAATAACCTTGCAATGCTCTTTGCCTTCCCGCCTAGGATTTTCAAGTATCACTTGGCAAGTGATCCTTGAGGTCTGTTGCTTAAAGCATTAGCTAGCTGCCCAACTTGATTCTCCAAATTTCTCAATGAAGTCTGCTTGGCTCGAATAATTGCATCATTCTTTGCCATGTATTCTTTCAATAGGAGCTCAATTGATGAAGAAGGTTCTATAGGCTGAATCTTCACTTGTCTGTTGAGCACTTGGAAGCCGATAAGGTCTAGTTGGGGTAGATGATGGGCCTACATTCTGTCATTGACCATTCCAAGAGAAGTTAGGGTGCTGCCTCCAACCAGGATTATAAGTGTTGGAATATGGGTTATTAGCTTTGCTGAAATTACCAACATAGTAGGCTGATTCTGGGTTAGATGGACAACTATCAAAGACATGCTCCCCACCACAATATGTACAAGAGACTGCTAGATTTTGTTGTGGTTGTACAAAGTTGCAGCCAAGTTTACAGATTTTAACACACTAGTGAGAGATGAAACTTGTGCGTTAAGGCCGCCACCGCATCCAACTCATAAATTCCAGCCACCCTCTTACTTGCAAAGCAGCCTCTTTCAGCTGGCCATTGGTAGTTGTTGTTGGCCATCCTTTCCAAAATTTCATAAGCCTCATTGTAAGACTTTGCCAATATAGCCCCATTGGCTGATGCATCCATTATGGATCAAGTTTGTCCACTTAAACCATTGTAGAAAGTCTCCATCTGAATCCAATGAGGAATGCCATGATGAGGACATTTACGCAAGAGCTCCTTAAACCTCTCACATGCCTCATATAAAGACTCACTATCCAACCGTTGAAAACCAGTTATGTCATTTTCGAGCTTGGCATTCTTTGTTGGAGGGAAGTACTTCATCAAGAACTTCTCTACCAAGTCATTCTATGTAGCTACCGATTGGGGAGGTAAGGAGTTCAACCACGCTCTTGCTCTATCCCGCAATGAATAAGGGAATAGCTTCAATCTCAAAGCCTCTTCAGCTTGCTCCGGGTATCTTGAAAGAGTCACTTACTTCCATGAAGAGTCTAAGATGGAGATGAGGATCTTCTCGTTGGAAGCCCACCGAATTGTCCCACAGTTTGAAGCATTTGGAACATCACCGGCTTAAGTTCAAAATGTAAGGCTTGAATATCTGGCCGTACTATGCTTGGATTCAGCTCATGCAACATGGGGACAAGCATATGCTCGATGGCTCTATCTCTATCATCACCCTCACCTGCCATATTATTCTCATTATTATTCAATCCATTTCTCATCGCTTCAGCCATTGTTGGAACTGCTGCTAGGCCTCGTTGCTCCCTTCTTCTAGCTCAAAATGTCCTTTCTATTTCGATGTCAAAGGGTGCCAACTCTTGATCAGCAAAAGCGTGTTCATACAAGGGTAAAAGCACCCGAGAATAAAAGGAAACTAATATCAAAGTAAAGAAATTTCAGTAGATAAAACAAAAACTTACTTCTACACTAATTATCAAAGACAAAATTCCCCAGGCAACGGCGCCAAAAACTTGTTGCTTGTATCTCAAGATATCACGCAAGTATAATGATCGCAATCAAGTAATAAATGATAAGTAAAGTATCGATCCCACGGAGAATTATATCCTTAACTTTCAATGTAAAAATAAAATTGATTTAAATGAAATTAACAAGGTTGATTGGTGTTTGTCTAACTAGTTAACCAAATGACAGGTAAAGAAAACTAAGGAACTAAAATGTAGATTTGAGCAATGGAAGAAACTTAATGAGTGACAAGTGTGTTAGGAATCAAGTTTCCCTTCCCCCTGAATTTTAAAACACAAATACTAAAGCAATACTACAACCCCAAGATAAATCAAGACTTGGAATGAATGGCAATATGGTATTTTCCAATACACATAAGCTAGCATCCTAAATCAACATCAGCATATTCCTATGAAGAATTGAATTAAGAATGCAATTTAAACCCAATCCAATCAATGGTAATGTGAGGTAATTGGGTATTTCTACTCAACCTATTAATTAACACAACCTAATTAAAGATGATGCTAACTCACACAATTCAACAAACACTTAGACTTCATTAATTTTCCAATTAATGAAATCATAACATTCATTCAAGAAAGATGGTTCAAGAACTGAAATTAGTCAATATAACATGCTGAATTCATTAACAATAAAGTGGATTGCAATAAAACTAAAGAACACATGATTAGTTACATATTGTTGTTCCATTGGCCTAAAATGAAGGTGTTGTCATTGTTGGCAACTTAAGTGGGTTTTGATATGGTACAGCAACACACAAAAAGGTTCCAAGAGAAAGAATCCAATTCAAATAAAGAAAACTCAAGAATCCCGTTTTTGAGGGTCTCTGTCCAGTTTTGATCAACCTCTTCATCGGATGGTCATCCAGTGTCCGATTGAGCCGATTTTGGAGGATGGAGGGGAGCTTCACGACTTCTTGATCTTCAAATCCAACGGTGGGATTATTCATTGGAGATCTAGAAGTTAGTCCGATTTGTACGTTAAAACACTCCTTGTTTAAGTCGGATAGGAACCTCGGAGTTTGATTCAAACTCCGAGTTAAATTAATCTATAAAGGGAGAGCAAACTCCAGCAAAAGAGAGAACGTTTTGAGGAGCTTGGGAATAGCGTGGAGGTCGAACCAGAAGACGTTGGTTGGCTATGGAGATCTGAAGCATGGGAATAAGAAGTCTTTTGTTTTCTTGAACAAGAAAGAAAGTGAAAGAGAAGAAAAGAGAAGCGGCAAAGAAGAAAAGAAGGGAACATGGTTGTATGGCTTTTTTAAAGAGAGAAAACTGAAAAAGATTGAAAAGAGAAAGAAAAAAAAAAGAGTTGGAGAAAAAGAGAAACAAGTATTGTTACCATGCATCTTACACAAGTTGAGGTAACCCGTATTCACAAGTGATTGTCTATTATTTTTGAGGTTATGTTTAGTGATGAAGAATCTAGCTCATGAATGTAATTTGGGGAACTTGAATTATTGGTTTACATTGTGACCTAGCAAGTTGGAGCTTGTCTAGGGGGTTGGGGTTGGGGTTGGTGCCCTTGTCTCAATTGCATTTTAGACTATAGCAGGGATTGGTGTTCCCTGGGCTGTAGCGTTGTATCAAAATAATGTGACCTAGCAAGTTGGAGCTTGTCTAGGGGGTTGGGGTTGGTGCCCTTGTCCGAATTGCATTTTAGACTATAACAGGGATTGGTGTTCCTGGACTGTTGTAGCAGTCAAAATATCTAAGAGTGTATTGAGTAATATACGAAACCCTATGTTTGGTATTATTCCGTGGATGTAGGCAATTTGGTGAACCACGTAAACTCGGTGCATTGCGTTTTTGTTTATTTTTCTTTGTTGCACATATTGGAGTGCCTTGATTGCAGAGTGGTGGTACACATGTCCGGTAGACCCAAGCCACATTGTGATGAATTTTTGAAGACACTGATCTCACCCCCCCCCGGTGTCAACTGGGAATAACACATATCAAAATTCAGGTTTAGGTACTACTATCATCCCAACACAGCTAAGATTTAGCCCATAACAGAATTCAAATGCATAAAACCAAGTATAGTTGACATGAGACTAGAAAATAAGAAGATAGAGTTATAAAAACAAGAATAAACTAAGGCTTCAATGCTTCCACATGAGCTCCAGACTTTCTTCTTCAAAGCAAATCAGCAACTCCAAGAGCTCCTTGCTTCCACAAGAGCTCCAAGCATTCGTTCTCTACCTCCTTCCTCTCAGCCAGTCTCTATTCTCCCTTGGTCGAATGTCTCCTCTTCTCCTCCTTGCCTCTCTTCTCTTTCTTCCATAAATGTCTTCAATCATTAGGTTAGATTCTGGCCATAGGATTAGAACCTTCCTCCGAGATCAAGGGCTGAAAACCATCATGTATTTACAAGAATTTAGTCCACTTAAGTTAGCCCTTTTTGGTCAATTCCATTTGAATTGGATTTGAGAATATTCTGCTCCGTTGTTGTAGCAATGCAGCAACAACTCTACAACAAAGTTAGAGGACATGTTCTTCTATTATGAATCTTCACCTACATGTTCAAGAGAAAGAGAAACAGTCAAATTCATCCATAAAAAGAAGGGAAATTCATGCAATGTGACAAAAATGAACTAAACAAAATGCAACATGTTGAGACTAAATAAAACAACACCTAATGAATACTATCACTAAAACAAAGACAAAATACTCCTAAATCAAGCCATCTCAAGTATAAAAGTTATAAATCTTAACTCTATTTCATAGAGTTATCAGCGCCCGTGAGCCCAAGTCTAGCTATTTGCAACCCTACCAATAATGGCCCCTTTCAGGTATCCGTAATATGATTTATGTCCTCTCACAGGTTGGTTACCGGTCTTAAGCGCCCATCAAAACATACCACTACCACGGGTCATTCGGTCTCAATACTTTTCCGATTCGGTCCGGTACGACAGTGGACATTCTAGCCATACATCTTGACAAGTCCTATGTATGTCATCCAATAATTCGGGAAAGCGTTGATGGACACCTTCGGAGAACATCCCATACTATTCCCTTCGATGTCCAAGGACAGAAATGTCAATAAGACATTCCTCAATCCCCAATCATACTTAAGCAATCACATACTCAATTTCATCACATCATACATGATTGACATATCATCATATAAAAAGAGATCCAATGTAACACGATTGATCACATATGTCATTATCAAAATAAGTAAGCATGGTAACTCAAAATGATATATAGCATGGTACTACTGTTACTAAAGGTATACAACAGTCATATGATGTCTGACATATTACTAGGAAAGTAAATCTACCACATTTCAAACATAGCGGCAAGATTCACATAATTCATGTAATTATGACCATAATTGTCCTTACCTTAATTGGATCGAAAATAATAGCAAGTATCACTTAGAATAGTCCACAACTTAGTGCTTGAACCCTAGACAACATATATGCAACATTAGAGAAGGAAACAATCAAGTCGGAGATCAAACGGAGCAAAAACGAGCAAATATAGAGTTGTTGTCCTCATCTGGTCGACTGGCTGGTTGACTGACTCAGTTGACCAAGCAATCGACCAAGATAAACAGTAATGGGCTGAATAGTGAATTTGGCCCAGAAACCGATCTTCCGGAGCTCGAATCGATCTGAAACTTGGAGGGAATGATGGTAACAGTAAAAGGACACTATACAAAAAGTATTAACATGATCTAATGGTCCAATTAGGAATACCCAAATTAAAACCCTATGCTCTATATGCTAAACATCAAGAATTGAATTGGAAATTGTTGCAATGGCAAGGATGATGGGGAATTAGCTAAGGAAGTGATAAGAACTAGATTAAAATCATAAACCAATAGTAATTCAGACCTAGCATACATCTACGCATCAGTTTAGATCAAAGAATAAGTTGAAATGAAAGGAATCAAGGAAATGCAATGCTAGTCATTGTAATGGAAGCATAGCATTGCAAGAATGGGAGGAAAACAATGGAAATGAAAGGGGAAACACATGACCAAGTGTTTGCAAGGTTACAACACTTTAGCCATGGTCTCAATAGCAAGAAAGAGTAGAGAAATGAGTAGAATAGAGGATGAGAGAGAGAAATCATACATTGAGGAAGCAATGGAGATGGACTACAATGATTGAGACCAAGAATCTTCACCAACTTCAAGGAAGGGCTTTGGGAAGGTCACTCCTCGTTCTCTAGAGCCCCAATGATTAGAATAGGGTTCTATTCACGAGGTCCCAATAAGTAGGCTTAAAATAATCAAGAATTTTGTGATTTTCGCATTTATTAATCTGCTGGTCGAGTGGCTAGTCGACTGGTCAGACCAAGCCTGAACAATAACTTCAGACAGGGAATTGGAAGGTCAGACAGATCTCAAGAAAAGTGTTTAGAAATTCGTCCTCCTGCATGGTCAAGCAACAAATTTAGCTAATTCATTTTGTTTAGAATATAAGAGTCTTTTAACTAAGATATTTCATATCTCTTATTAGACATTATGGCTTGGTTATCAATTCTCCAAAGTCTTCTGGGATAACATCTATGGGTTCATCAGGACCTATTTCAACAAATTTTCTTCTTAAATAATCTAATTCATCCTCCCTTTGTTTTATTTTATTTTCTAGTCTATCTATGTATCTTAACTATCTTAATCTATCCTGTGCACTCATTTTGTGTCCTTTAAAATTTGGTTCTTTCTAGATAACAAATCAATTGTTTTATTGTCATTTCCTTTTATGTGTTCAATTTTAATCTGATATCCCTTGTTATAAAAATGTGTTCTAAGTATGACTCATCTTCTATGTTAGATTTTTCTTTCATTATAATTTTTATATGCTTTTATTATAGGTTCACAATTTGTTTTATTGTAAATGGTCTATTTGTAAGAAATATTTCCATTGATTCTAGTCATTTGATTAGAACTTCAATTTCATATTCTACAGATGTTAGGATTTTAACAGAAAATTTTCCTGAATTATATCTATATATTTGTTCTGTGGATTTTGGGTGATATTCATATGGTTTTATTTTGAGGACAACTCCCCATCCTTCCTCACATCCATTGGTTTCTAAAATCCTATAGTCTTTGTTAGTGGGTAATCTTAATGGTGGTATGTTTTTAAATAATTTTTAATTTTTTGGATAATTTTTATATCTTGGTTATTCCATCTATGTTCTCCATTGGGGGAAGTCTTTTGGTATAATAGTTCTAGTATTTTTTCGAGGTTAGGAATAAAAGGTCTAGGCTGATTTGCTAATCCTAAAAATGATCTTATTTGGGCGATACTTGTTAACTTGTCTGGAAATTCTAAAATTTTAGTAGCAATATAGGGTTGTAATTTTATTGTTCCTTATCCTAATTCCATTCCTAAGAATTTTATATTTGTTTTTCCTATTTCCATTTTCTTTTTGGAAATAACTATTCCATGATTCATAAATTCTGAAAATGTTATTTGTAAATGGCTAATCTGTTATTGGGGTGTTTTACTGTAGACTAATATGTCATCAATATAGACTATAGCAAAATTTCTATGTTTAACAAATATTTCATCCATACGTTTCTGGAAGATAGAATGAGCATTCTTAAGTCCAAAAGGCATTACCAATCATTCATAATGTCATTCAGTTGTGGTGAATACAGTCCATTCAATAGATTCTAGATGCATTTTAATTTGATGGAATCCAGATTTACAATCAAATTTACTAAATATTTTACAATCTTGTATATAACTAAGAAGATAATCTTTATCAGGAATTTTATAAGCATTTTTATATGTGTTGTCATTTAATCTCTTATAATTTATAACCATTCTAGTTCTTCTTCTAATTTGTTCAGAATGTTTGTTGACTATAAATGATGCACTAGAATGTTTAGAATTGGATTTTCTTATTAATTTGTATTTTATGAGTTCAGCCATATGCATTTTAAATTCATCACTATCTTTAGCAGTGTATTTAGCTTGTCCCGTGTCTATTCTATGTCCAGGGTTTATTATTTCTAACTTACACAAGGGCTTGTCTATCTCCCAACGTTTTAATGGATTTTCATTACTTATTATATCTATTTTCTCTAAATTTCTTATGACTTGCTGAATATCTTTATTATTCTCTATGCTATAATATAAAGTTTCTCCTGTTATGATGTTCTCGAAACCTTGTGGGTTTATTTGACAGAAATCTTTGGGGTATGTTTCCAGTTGATATTTAAGAGAAGTTTCTGGAGAAGTTTCTAAGAGTTGTGAAGGTGGTAACCCACATTGATTCTTTGTACATGAACAAATTTTTTGTTGAAGCTGATGTTTCAAATTTGTTGTATTTTTTGTTGGATTTATTTTCTTGATACCAGGATTGGGGAGGTGAATGAAGAATCACATAAGAAGTGAAACCCCACTCACATGGCTAGTTTTTTGAGCAACTGGTGGTGTGCGTGAAAATTTTTACAAAAATTTACAAAAAAGTAATTAAAGAAAGAAAGATAAAGAATACACAAATGCTAATTTACGTGTGAAACTATATGCGTGCGATGCAAAAAGGTATAGAGGGACATAAGAGATGGTAGAGGCACGACTGTAGGCATGCCATCTCAAATCCTTCCTTTATGAAATTAAGGTAAAAAATAAAACAGGCCATTGATCTCACATTCTTACCGCGCGTGAAGACTCGTGCCCATGTTCGGATTGCTCCTACGTAGCTGAGTGCTATTGAAGCCACAGAGATCATTTATGATATAGTAATTGCCCTTGTGATCATGTGTTATATTCTTCTCATCAAATTGATAGATGAGGGTGCTACTTAGTATTTTGAGCCTCTTGAGAACATAGACTTTTGCTGATATACAATCTTTTCTTAAACTCTGATAATTGATTTGACTGGACTAATTTGTGATAATGATTACAATTTCAAATTATGGATAACTGTAATAATATTTTAATACTTGATTAATACTTGTCACTTTAATTTTTTCTTGCTCTTTGATTAAACTATTTCGTGTTGTGTTATGGATTTGGCCGTGAACCTAGATCTTGTAGTATATCACTCCCATGAGTATTCGGGTATGATCGGCTCCAACTGGGTGGGGTGTTACAGGATGAGAGATTTCAAAATTTGAATTTGAAATGTGATTATCGACGGTAACTATGGTGAGATTGGATTGAGAGGGGGAAGGGTGGTTGTGTCACACCCCACCCTACAGGTATCGGAGTTCATGGCCAATTCATAATCATTCAATACACAATAGCGTATTTAAAGGAGCAAACAATTAAAAATAATAAATATAAGTTATTATAGTCATCCAAAGTTAATCTCAAAGTATTATTAGAGTTAAATATATAAATTCATTGTTAAAACAAGTCTTAAAGTTATCAAAAGGCTTGGAAAGGTAAGCCCTCAACCTCTCTAATCATCATGATGCAATCCTAGTCAAACTATACTATAACACAATTGAACACCGTTTAAATGGTCCAAGCATGGACACGTGACGCCATGGGTCTCAATCTCCTCACTCGCTGGTGGATCATAAAACTCTGGTAGCACCAACTACTCCGAGAAGACGGTGTCCTCATAACCTGTGTAAGAGTAACAAAATAATATTTCTATACGGGATGAGTTCCAATGAACTCAGTGAAGGCAACAATATCGTATACCAAGCATTTAACTCATGTATGTATTATAAAAAATGCAAATGAAATTGAAAGATGTATCATAAGCATGAATATGCTCTTATGTGTCTAACTATGCTAGTCTCTATAGGTGGACAGGCTTTAAGACATAGCACCAATCTCCTTTCAGAAATCTCACACAGACCCCAACAACTCCTACCAAACTGGGCATCACAAATGTTGCTCTTAGACTCTATGTCTAGTATGACAAATGTTGAGTCTTAGTATCTACCTAGTCCTTTTGTTTTCTCCAAGAAATTCAGAGAAAAAAAAATTCTTTATAGTTGCCTTGTATTACTAAGCCTCCATGCATGTTTCATGTGGAGGAAGACTAACACAAGGCCATTTTAGTAACCAAATCCAGCTACCTTTTTTTTTTTTTGAAAAAAATAAAAATAAAAGTCTCATTTACCTACTCTGAAATTTCATATATATTTTCTTCTTCATCCACTGTAGTATCTCAATTTTACCATTTACCTACTGTGAAAATTCTACACATTTGTTTACCAATAAAAAAAAAAAAAATTCTACACATTTAACTTCTTTATCCCTTACCCAAAAAAATAAAAATAAAAAACTTCTTTATCCACTCTAGGTTCTCAATTTTAATTTTTTGATTCTTTATAAGTTCATTCTTTAACCGAAAAACATTCCTAAGATCCAAAACCATAGTGGTATGGTCCTAACCCACCTCCTTTTACATTTCACACAAATTGAAAATCAAGAAAAGCCAAAACCCCACCCACCTATGTGGCGGCGGTGTCCCCCGCCGCCAGGGCTCTCCATTGCAACACATAATATTGAACCTTCTTTGCCCACAGTGTTCACAACTGCCTAACGGCAAATAACTGTATACAAGTAAGGTGTGACTTGGACGAGAGAGAGAGAGAAGAGAGACAAGAGAGAATGAGGAGAACTCACTAACTTCCAAATCCCAATATGTTGGAAAAGAGCAAAGCTGAGGCTTCTCACGCTTTGAACGCTCCTTTTTTTCTGCGTTTTGGTCTTCGACAGCTCCAAGCGCCAAATCGCTTTTCGTCACCAAAATCCCTAATAATCTTATTCATTAATCAGAACTCTGAACTCTGAATTACCGTTTTTCCTGTATCATAAAATAATAATAAAACATATCTCTGAAGATGAACAAATCTTCTCCGCAATTGGTTGAAAGGACTGAAAACCCACAATCCAAGTTCCAACAACAACTCATGGTATGAGAAAAAACACCCAAGATCCGGGCAGCGCTGATGACCGACTTCCAGAACCTCTCTCGGAAGATATTTAAAATTTTGATTTAGGTTTTATTTTATTATACCTGACCGCTGACCCACCGTTGATCACGATTGATCTATACGATTCGCTGATACGAGGGTAAACCCGGTAAAGAACGGAAGAGAAGGGAAAATTAATAAAGGAAGCGAAGAGGGAAAAAAAAGTGTAAAAAAAGGGGAAAACAGAACCACGAAAGCATTTGTTTTTCAGAGAAAAGAAAGAGACGAAGGAGAATAGACAGAGGAGAGCGAGATAACATAGAGGACGAGCTTCATCTTCTTCTTTTTGTTCTGCTTCTTCTTTTCTAGCTGTTCTGTGGCGTATTCAGATCTATTCACACGCGAGTCAGTAGCTGTTCTTCGTTCACGTCGAAGCTCCTAAATTCTCTTATTGGATCCGTTGCTTTAGTTGTTTTAGTTTCTTTGTAAGTCTTCTCGCTTGTATTCGATTTTGATTGTTTGTCATATTGGATTCGAAGCTCGCAGGTGTGAATTTGGTTCTCTCTATTTTCCTCTTCCTCGTGATTTGCGGATTACGGCTTCTCTTATTTTCTTTTTCTTCTTTCTAAACCCTACATTGCATTCAGGATTAGATTTTAAGTGCTTATTTGGTTGCTGGATTGTTTTTGGTGAAAATTAGGTTTTTCGAGTTAGTTGCCCGGATTGATCCAGCTGAAGAAACCGCAGTATGAGCATCGATAGCCCCAGGGGACAGGAGAATTAGGGTTCTTTTCTGTAGTTCTTGGATTTCCATGGGTGATGGCGGAGTTGCTTGCGTGTCTTCGCAGCATATTATGGAAAGATTTCCAATTTCAGATACGTTTTGCGGAGGCAGTGGTGGTTTCAATTCTAAGTCTCTTCAACTTGCAGAATCTCATCTTCAGCGAAAACATGAAAAGAAAATGGAATTAGAGAAGGAGGCATTCAGTTCAGGGAAGGGGCGGAAGTTCGAGTCGGGTGAAGAAGAACTAAGTTCAGAGATAGCGAAGAACGAAGAAGTTGAGAAGGGCGAGTTTGTTTTAGAAAATCTGCCAAAGGAAGATGTGGAGGAGGGAGAGGTTGCTTCTTTCCAGGGGCTGAGAGTTGACGTTGAGAATGGTGAATTTGTTCCCGAGAAGTCTCATAGAAGTAAAATTGAAAATGGGGAGTCTGTCCCTGATAAGTGGAGAAAAGGTGGTGAGATGGACAAGGGAGAGTCTGTTCCAGAGAAGTGGCCAAAAGGAGAAGTTGTAAGGGAAGAATTTGTTACCGGAAGGGCATGTACAGAATTAGAGAAGGGGGAGTTCATTCCTGAAAGGTGGAGGAGAGGTGACGTGCACAAGTCAGACTTGGGGAGAGGACGAAAAGGAGAAGTTGAGAATGGAGAATTTATCGTTGAAAAATGGCGGAAAAGTGAAGTGGTGAAAGAATATGGTTCAGGGAAAGGGAGAAAATCGGAAGTGGAGAAGGAAGACGCGGCCAAAGACAGGGGATGGAAATACGACCGAGATCGAACACCACCTTCTGTGAAGTTCTCTGATGAGGATGCTTATCAAAAAAGAGAACTTACTAGGAGTGGGAGTGAACGTAGAAAAAGGTTTTCTAGTTCCATGTGGGAGAGTGATCATGAAAGGGACACAAAAAACAGTTCGAGGACTGCAGGGGAGGAACTGGGTTCAGGTAGGCATGAATACAGTGGTGACAAGAGTCATGGAAGAGAGCACCCATCTGGAACATATCTGAAACGTCAGTGTACAGAATCAGAGGGTAGCAGCCGCAAACACCATGGGGAAGAATATCCAGGTTCTAAAAGCAGAAAAACCACTGATGATAGTAACCGAGCTGGCTATGATAAGCATTCTTCACGAAGCTTCCAGGGGAGCTCTTACAGAAACTCTTCATCATCAAGGGTGATATCCTCCAGCAGGTTCTCTTCTAGACAAAATGATTCTTCTTTGTCATCTAAACGAGTGCATGACAGGCACTGGCGCAGTCCAGCCCGCATTGAGCGGTCCCCACATAACCGGGCCCGGCACCATCACTGTGATCGGAGTCCAACCCGCTCTGAGCGATCCCCACATGATCGGAACCGTCACCATGATCACAGGAAACGAAGCCCTATTCAAGTAGAGAGGTCCCCGCATGACCGATCACGACACCATGATCGGAGGGATGATCGCCGAGATCGGACACCGGATTACCAGGAGAGGTCACCATCTGATAGGAGTAGGGCCTGTGATTACCGGGAGTCAAGTCGGAAGAGTGGGGGAAGTGAAAGACATGGTAGGTATGCAAACCAGAGGAATGAAGAGAAAATTGGCCAGAGGAAGTCAGCTGAAAGGGATCCTCACAAACATTCATCAACCTCTCAACCCCCTACTGGCAGCACTTTAAATTGTAGTAGTAGCGTTTCTGCTGTTAAAGATATCAATCATCACTGTCACAAAGAAGAAGAGACTCAAAATCAGAGCTTGAAGTCTGAAGAACCTTCTCAGGTTAATGAAGTTCCTAAACCTGAAGAGCTGCTCTCTATGGAAGAGGATATGGATATCAGTGACACACCACCTCATGTTCCCATTATGTCAGATTCAAATATGGGAAAATGGTTTTATCTCGATCATTTTGGCATTGAGCAAGGCCCTTCAAAATTATGTGACATTAAGAAGCTTGTGGAGGAAGGGTTTATGCTCTCAGATCATCTGATAAAGCATTCAGACAGTGACCGGTGGGTAGCTGTTGAAAATGCTGTTTCCCCATTGGTGCCTGTGAACTTTCCATCAGTTGTTTCTGATGCCATTACTCAGTTGGCAAGTCCGCCTGAGGCCTCTGGGAATCTATTGGCAGATATTACTGATGCTGGGCAGTTGGTTGATCAGGGAGGCCAGGAACTTTCTGCCTCTTTACTGCATCCATCATCCCACCTGCATGAAGTTTCAACTCCTTTGAAGCCTTTGGAGGATCTCCACATTGATGAAAGGGTTGGAGCCTTGTTAAGTGGTTACACTGTTACCCCTGGGAGAGAACTTGAGATTGTCGGGGGTATGTTTTTCCTTATTTCTTCATTTTATGTTTCTCTGGGTTTCCTTCATTTTCTTCATTTTGATATTTACTTTTTTGGGATACTTGAATTCTCATTCATCATCTTCATTTAAGATTGGTTGTTTGGTTTTTGCTGTTTACTGGAAATCTATGTTATTGCAGATGCTTTACAGATAACGTTTGAGCATGTGGACTGGGAAAACTGGTGTAGGTCTGAAGGTAATTTCCCATTTACACTGCAAACACTCATAGTGAAGTTGCTGTATCCTTCTTGGAATGGACATCCATTTCTTACCTACTCAATGAAGTATTATGAATCAGTATAAATCTAGATGTTGGTTATTTGTACTTGGGAGTAGGTATGATGCAAGGTTATATAGATCTTGTTTTTGCCTTCCATAAGTTTTTCATGTTTCTGAGGGCCAGAGACGGCGAAGGGGTGTTGGTTGTTTTAGTCAGTAACCTGCACTCTTGCATTTCTGGAATCTTCAATTGAATTAACTGAGAAGAAAGAGTATACCAGTGCAGCCTTACCTCGCTTCATGGAGAGGTTGTTTCAAGTTTTTAACCTGCTACCTGGTTGTTGCAATACCATGACTGACCAACGAAAACCATTTATTTGGTTGTTGGACCATGTGAACATATGGTTACAAAGAGCCTTGTGGATAATGTGGAAAGCCACTGAGAAAGGAAACATGAGTTTTCTATGCTCACATTATAACATTTTCCTGTAGCAAATTATTTTCCCCCCCAGTGTGAGAGTCGGTGAGGAAGGAAGCATGAGTTTTCCTTGGCCACATTTAACATTTTTTTTTGGGTAGAAAATGTTACTATTTCCAAGCCCTGTTTTTGGGTAAAGTCTCCAATTTCTATTTTGGTAATGTAATATAAATAGGATGTGGTAAAATGATGTTACAGCAATAGTACTGTATGTTTGTATGTGTCATCTTGTAAAGCTCATAAACCATCAAAGTTTAGCTCATTTTTGGGTCTGGGGTTTGGGTGGTGTTTCTTTCTCTAAGTCACTGGGTTTCCTATGCTGCTATGCATGCTGTGAGTGTTGCTTCCAATCTGCTTTGTGATGATTTACTTTGATTCAGCTAAGTTTACAGACTGGAGGACATAAATTGATATATGTCTCAGTTTTTTTTTTAGAATAATTTCATCCCTCCCCCCCCCCCCCCGGGTGGATTTTCTTCTAAATACTAATATATAAATGAAGGCAAAAGGTCATGAAGTATCTGGTGTGAGAAGCTTATCCATCATGCATGTGCCACTTCCTGACAATCTTGATCTTATGATGGTGAGGTTTGTTGCTTTACAGGATTTACAAGATATCAACCTTCAACAGTGTATTACATGCAACCAAGAGATGCCAATTTTGACAGTTCTCTTGATGCCATGTCAAAAGAAGAAACAGAATCTAGGTCAACTGATGCCTTGGCCAGTGCTGACCAGATTGACTGGTTTTCCAGCCGATGGTCTTGCAAAGGTGGTGACTGGATGAGGAATGATGAAGCTTCTTTTGATAGGTTATGCTTTAAGAAATCTATCCTTAATGATGGTTATCCACTATGCCAGATGTCAAAGTCCCACTATGAGGATCCTCGCTGGCAGAGGAAAGATGAGTTGTACTATCCTTCCAGGAGCAGAAGGCTTGACCTACCACCTTGGGCTTTTTCCTTGACAGAAGAAGAGAAGAATGAGTACAACGTTACCAGTAGAACAGGCCAAATCAAGCCACTTGTGGGAAGGGTAGTGAAGGGAACCATGTTATCAGTTGTCAGGATAAATGCTTGTGTGGTAAAAAACCATGGTTCATTTATTTCTGAGCCTCGTGTGAGAATTAGAAGAGGCGAGCATCATTCGTCAAGGTCCCATCAGTTTGTATCTGGAAGCAGTGATGGCAAGAACAACTCAACAGAAGGCCCTTCTCGATTCAGAAAACACAGGGAGCGAGATTTAGAGGGTTTGCATAAAAGTTTAACACCCATCAACACCCCAAAAGATCATGTCTGCACGGTAGATGAATTGCAGTTGCATTTGGGTGGTTGGTACTATCTTGATGGTGCTGGCCATGAACGTGGTCCATTCTCATTTTCTAAGCTACGAGATTTGGTTGACAAAGGTACTATTCCCAAGTACACTAGTGCCTTCAGGAAGGATGATAACGTATGGGTTCCAGTTGTCACTGCTGCACAGGCTTCTGAAGCTGCTCCAGTAACCGATTCTTCTGCTGCTCAGTTGCAGGTTGCTGCACAGGGTGGGGATCACATAGCTTCCAGTTCATTTCACAGGTTGCATCCTCAATTCATTGGTTATACATGTGGGAAACTGCATGAGCTGGTGATGAAATTGTACAAGAGCCGGGAATTTGCTGCAGCTATAAATGAAGTCTTGGATCCATGGATCAATGCTAAGCAACCAAAGAAGGAACTAGACAAACAATCTTTTACTTCAGCTGTCATGAAAAGTTCTTTCCCACAGAACTTAATGATGCACAGGTTCCAAAAATCAGGTAGGAGGAACCTTCTTGAGTTCTGTTTTTTGAATTTTTTTCAACTTATTTTATTTTGTTATAAGAATGCTGATTTTAGATAGAAGATGAGTCGTTCCTTCTTCCTGGGTTGTCTTTGGCTCACATGCTTTTCATGTGACTTGGATCCTCCACTTGAAAACCCCACCTTGCGTGTAACCTATGCAAAATGCAATATAATCGGTTGAACATATGGTTGGGGGGTTGGACTGGGAACAAGTGAGTTTTCATCACAGAATTGAGAATGTTACATGGCAAGTACATATAGCTTTAGTGGTTTGTCCACCATACGGGCTACTCTTTGACCTTAAGCTTTCTTCTTTGGAACATAATTTTTACCACGGGTAGTAGTTCAGGACAGGGGACAGGAGCCTTATTATTCAGGTGCTTTCTTTAGTATTATTTTTATTAATATTATTATTATTCTTTTTACTATCACTACATCTACTACTGTTATTATTGTTATTATTTTTTGGGTGCTGGGTCTCGTGATGTCATCTACCTTCAGTACGGTCAATCATGTTGTTGATCTGTTTTGCTGGGTATTTTATCTCCTTGTTTTTTATCCATAACAGAAGATGAAGCATCATTGCGTGCTGGCAAAAGAGCTCGGATGGTGGTGGTCAATGAAAGTGAAGAAGATGACGAAGTGGATGAAGGTCTGGTCAAATGGAAGGATGGCTGCTCCTTTGAGGATTTATGTGGTGATGCTGTTTACGATGAAGGAAATGATTCAGGTCCTAAAGTCGAAAATGAGAACTGGGGACTGCTTGATCGTAGTATACTGGCTCGAGTTTTCCATTTTCTGGGAGCTGACTTGAAGTCTTTAGCGTTCTCTGCGGTTACTTGTAAGCGCTGGAATGCTGCAGCCAGGTTTTACAGGGATATTACTAGACAAGTCGACTTCTCCTCTTCTGGCTCCAAGTGCACTGACTCAATGTTCTTGAACATTATGGTAAGCTCTCTTCCTGTTTGCTAATTCCGGTCATCAAGATTCATGCTTTTCTCTGTGTTAATGTACATCTTGATTTGACATCCAGGATGCTTATAAGAAAGAAAAGATAACATCAATCATCCTGGTTGGCTGCATCAATATAACTGCTGGTGCCCTTGAGGAAATTCTGCATTTGTTCCCTTGTATATCTTCTATAGATATCAGGGGCTGCAGCCAGTTCAAGGAATTGACCAAGAAATTTCAGAATGTGAACTGGATAAAAAGCCCTCTTTCTGGCGACACTAAGAATTTTGAAGAGACTGGTTCAAAGATAAGGAGCCTCAGACAGATAACTGGGAAAAATTTCCCAGTTTCTAAAGGTTTCAAGGGCTCTAGTAGTCATATGGATGATTCCACTGAACCTGGAAATTCTCTTGATCATGATATCTCTGTAAATAGGAAAGAGTCAGTTGGTCCATCATGCCGGCAAAGCTCTTACGGACGTAGAAAACTGCGTGATGTCACAAAACCTTCATCACTCCTATCAAGGGATGCCCAGATAAGGTGGTTGCTTCGCAAGAAATCTGAAAATGGCTATAAGAGAATGGAAGAATTCCTTGCTTTGAGTCTTAGGGACATAATGAAGGAGAACACATTTGAGTTCTTTGTACCTAAGGTATTGTCACTTGATTTGGTATCTTTAGAAACTTTAGTGTTATTACATCATTTGAATTTTCTTGGTTCGTATAATCACCACTTTCTTTTCAATCTCATTGATCAGGTTGCTGAAATTGAAAATAGGATGAAGAATGGCTATTACATTGGTCATGGTTTGAACTCTGTCAAGGAAGATATCAGTCGAATGTGTCGTGATGCAATAAAGTAAGCTTTCTTGCTTGACTTTTGCTTCCTAAATCTAGAAAACATGCAGTAATATCTCTTTTCATTATGCACCCCTATGAGATTGGAAATTTTTTAGAAAGATGTCAATCAGTATATTTATGAAAAATGAGTCCTTCAGTATCTCTCGATATGTGGCACAGTATTTTTCTTTTTCATTTTCCCACACATCCAGGAATATGAGTCAGTAAATATGATTTTATTGCCTCCTGTATTCTATTATTTAACCATATTTCTGTTGATTCTATTAGTTATTTTTGTCTTTGATTTGGCTATTATCTATGGGTGCAGTAAACCTTTTCTTAATGTCATATAATATTCTGCATCAATGCAGAGCCCAAAATCGAGATGGTGATGGTGATATGAATGAACTTTCTTGCTACATTTTTGCTTCTTATGTCTACAAAACATGCAGTGACACCTCTTTCCATGATGCAGTGATGCACCACTATGAAACCGCACAAAATTTTGAGAAAGACGTCTGTTGACATATTTATGAAAAATAAGTCCTTCAGCATCTTTTAATATGGCATGGTGAATTTTTTTGGTTTTCCCATACTTCTAGGAGCATGAGTTGGTAAAGATGATTTTATTGCCTCCTGTTAACTATGGTTAACCATGTTGCTGATGATTCTATTGGTTATTGCTGACTTTAGTTCAGCTATTATTTATGGGTGCAGTAAATCTTTTGTTTAAGTAATATAATATTTTGCATTGATGCAGAGCCCGAAGTCGAGGTGATGCTGGTGATATGAATCATATTATTATGTTATTCATCCGACTTGCCACAAGTTTGGATGAGAATTCTAAGTCCCTTCATGAAAGAGATGAAATAATGAAGAAAATAAAGGATAATTCACCTGTAGGGTTTTGCTCAGCAACCACCAAGTATGGAAAGAAACTCAATAAAATGGTGAATGAAAGGAAGCTTATGCGTAATGGTGCATCCTATGTCAATGGTGGTATAGGTAATGGAGAGTCTGCATCTGATCGGGAAATAAGACGACGGTTATCCAAGTTGAATAAGAGAGACTTAGATTCAGGAAGTGAGACTTCTGATGACCTTGATCAGTCTTCTGAAGATTCAAGCGGTGATGTCAATGGTTCTTCCTCGGGTACAGAAAGTGATCTAGGTTTCCAATCTGAAGGAGGAACTGGTGATTTAACTGTAGACAGATACTTAGGGGCAGATGAGGCTTTATATTCTATGACTGATGACCGTGAATGGGGTGCTAGGATGACAAAAGCAAGCCTTGTTCCTCCGGTTACTAGGAAGTATGAAGTCATTGATCGATATGTCATTGTGGCAGATGAGGAGGAAGTACAACGGAAGATGCGAGTTTCTCTACCTGAGGACTATCCTGAGAAGCTTGAGGCACAAAAAAATAGCACTGAATCAGATATGGAAATCCCTGAAGTAAAAGACTACAAACCCAGAAAACAACTTGGAAACGAGGTCCTAGAACAGGAAGTCTATGGCATAGATCCTTATACTCATAATCTTATCCTAGACTCCGTGCCTGAAGATGTGGATTGGTCACTTCTGGAAAAGTGTATGTTTGTTGAAGATGTGCTTCTGCGAGTTCTGAATAAGCAAGTCAGAGCCTTCACTGGTACTGCAAATACCCCGATGAAATATCCCTTGCAGCCTGTTGTTGAAGAGATCCTAAAGACTACTGCTCGGGAAGGTGGTGATAAACGCATTATGAAAGTGTGTCAATGCATCTTAAAGTCCATGGAAAAGCGTCCTGAAGACAATTATGTTGCTTACAGAAAGGTATATCTTTACTCCGATTCCAGTATGAGCACCTGTACCATGATTTGTCTTGGTTCAAGTAATTCTGATTATTTTTTGTTTTACTAAATGTCTGTTTGCATGCGACTATCAGGGGCTTGGAGTAGTTTGCAATAAAGAAGAAGGTTTTAGTGATGATGATTTTGTTGTGGAGTTTCTAGGAGAGGTAAGATATTACAGCTGCTGGCAAGCTATGCTAAACAAATAAAGCTCTTTACATATTTGACTTCATTTTTCTTCAGTAAGGAAAATCTCTAAACACTTCAAATGCACACACAACACCCCCTCCCAAAAAAAAAAAAAAAAAAAGGGAAAAAGAAAAAAAAGAAGAAGAAAGAAATAGATAATTCTTGAACTTCTTTTTTTCTTCCCTACTCATCCATTTGTTTTAATAAGTGTCCCGACCTCAGCTTATGATTTTTAAATGCATTTTCAATCAATTAGCCAGCATAATGCCCAATTAGGTTTCCTTTTTTCATTTTCTAAAGAACTGACATGGTTGATGTTAGTTACTTCCATGATCTTATATTGTGGTAGATTCAAATTGTTGCTGTCTGTGTCCACATATTTCATGTATTATCCATTGCTGAATGGGTTTTATTCTCCAAACCTTCTCCTTTCCCCCAGAGTGATAAAATCTTTTGTTCTTTGAAAGTTTAAGTGTGTCTGATATGTAGTATTGTAGTGATTGTCGTGTTTCAATTTCCATTCTAGAGGACTTCATGTTCCATTTATTCTTGGTGGGTTTTACTTATTATTTTGAATTCCAGATTTTCAGAGCTATCATTCTTTAATCTTCGTCATATCTCGTGATTTCCTTGCTTCCTATGTCATCATTTGGGTTGGAGTAAGAAATTTTTTGTTAAATTACCTAGTAAATCATATGTTCTTAAACTCAAACTTTCTGTCGTGTCTTAGGTTTATCCTGCTTGGAAATGGTTTGAGAAGCAAGATGGGATTCGATCCCTTCAAAAGAACAGTAAAGATCCAGCTCCAGAGTTCTATAACATATATCTAGAGAGGCCAAAGGTTCTACTTATCTGTAAAATTTTCTCCATATGCTGTATATGACCTGATCTTTTTTTATTTTTATTTTATTTTATTTCGTTCTTATTTGATACTCAACTCAATGGGTTCATTTGGCAGGGAGACTCTGATGGTTATGATTTAGTTGTTGTTGATGCCATGCACAAGGCCAATTATGCAAGCCGTATCTGTCACTCGTGCAGACCTAATTGTGAAGCGAAGTAAGTTCTGCTTGTTTCATTTTTTGGATTTCCCTGGTTGTATCTCGAGTTGCGACTGGTTTTCCAGAAGGAAACTCGATCAAAATTTCATTCCCATTCTGATCAGCCTATTGAGTGATGGAGTGAACTCTTATTTCGCCATTTCTTCCTAAAGGCTTAATCTCTGACTTGATTCAATTTCTGAGTTGATCTAACAGGTTAATTTCACATATGAAATCAGTAATCCTTCATCATTTCTTAATTCTAATTCCATTTGTAATTTACCTTTTTTTTTTTTTACCATCAGTCCTATCGCTACTAGGACTTTGCACTATTTGCTGATCTGGCCATCTGATTATGTTCAGACTTTCAGCAGCCTTCTGTATGCTGTTTTTCAAATTCTATCTCAGTTTCAACCCAACTCCACCATGAGGATTTTGAGGGAGTGGTGATTAGTGTGAGATCTGTGGGAGGTCAAGGCGTGGAATTCCCAACTATGATGGGCTGCATTATGGATCCTAGGCCCTTATTATTTGCATTTTTCATGGAGAATCTAACCAAGAACATCCATGATGAGGGTTCCTGGCATATGCTCTTTGCCGATGATAATTTTTTGGTGGGTGAGACAGAAGCAGGGATTAATGTAAAGTTGGATATATGGAGATCAGCCTTTGGAAAAATATTTACGGTTAGTGGAAGGAAGATGGAGTATATGAAGTCTAATTTAAGTCACATTATGATGGATACTGACATAGTGCAAATTGAGGAACGAGGGATACTGCAAAGTGACTCTTTTAGATCTCGGAGGTCAGTCTTATATAAAGAAGGTGACATAGAAGAGGATATGTCATAGAGAATGAAGTGGAATGCTTAAAGAGGAGAGGGGTGTGATGTAGATTTATCATCAAATTGGGCTTATTTCCTTTAGAACAAGTCTAAGGTTAGGAAGTCTTGGGGTTTTTATCTCGTGGAGTTGTGGGTTACTTTGTAGCAGGCCATTCTTACAGGCACAACCCCAAAATATGGGTAATTAGGTTGAGCACAAAAATAACTTTTATTTACTTTTTTTTTGAAGCCTTCTAGTTGCATTGACTGAACCAGTGCTTCAATCTAAGTCATGATTTAATTGATTCAAATAAAGGAAGGATAGAGCTGGCCCTCCAAGTATTCCTCCGTCCCCTCTCCCTAGCCCTTGCTGTTGACTCCTGCCTTGGCCTTGGGTCAATCGCAAACCCAAACTCCATTCCATCTCTACTCCATTCACTTCTCCTCCCAAGGCTTGGTGAGGGCTTCATTGATCAATAGCTCATGAACTCTTTATGCTGCCCACTCCAATCCCAGGAATGATTAGATAAAATTATCTCCTGCAAGAAAATGCAAATTGTGCAGTCAAACAGTATGTGAGCCATAAGCCCTTCCTCCTGCTTCAACTTGACAGGGGTCATTACTAAGATTCCGTATATCAAGGCTAGGTAGAGAACTCAGGATAAATGAAATACTTGAAAAGGATCACTACCCTTTCTCTAGGAATTGATGCTAAAAAGTAGAATGTAATTAGGACTTTTGTAATAGGTTAAGGCACAGTTGTCAAGGCGACAAGGTGAGGCTAGGAGATAGAGGGCAATGGAAGCCAAGGTGACAAGGCAAGACCAGGTTGCCTTGACCCAAAATGGACCTAGGCAGCCCCCTAGGCAGATGCTTTGACAACCATGGGTTAAGGACTAGGTTAAGCCTTCTGTTTTTAGTACAGAAGTCTATCCTTGAGCTTTCTTAAAAGGTTTTAGTAGGGTCTAATTGGACGTGAATTACTGGAATTGTTGAGCGAGCTGCTGCTTTCTTCTCCATTGCGTGAGACCTATAGTTTCGTAAGATCTGAACTGAAGTGGGATTGGTTGTACCAAACGAGTCCTTGATGGCACGAGGCATGGTTATGTTTGAATTAAAACTTCCCCTCCTGCTAAGTTGAAGAACACCTTGCAGATTCAAGGTTCAGATTGGAGTCCTCATCAGTTTCTGCCATTAACAAACTGCCGCCAAACTAATTCAGCGCAATAACGATTAATTGCATCACCCTGACGCCAAATTCTGTTCCTAACCTTCTAATTTCTCATACTCTAGCTTCCTTCATTGTTTTTTTTTGTCTTTTTTGGTTTTTGGAAATTCTAGCTTAATAAAACATACCCACTGTCCATATTCAACATTGGAATCTGATAAGAACCCAAATTGAATACGGAAATTAATAGCAAAACAAATAAATTAACAAGTTAAACTGGTTCGTCACCTCCTACACCAAATGGTGCCCTCAGCCATAGGCTGCCTTAACAGTCACATATGCATTCAATCCCCTTTCCTCACACCTATTCCATATTTAGAACCTGAAAACCGACAGTAATCCTCTCTATCTCTCTCTCTTCCATGTGGTACGATCCTAGGGCCCTACACTGCCGGCCCCTCGAAATTCACCTTGTCCTCAAGGTGAAGGAAAATCAGAAGTTTGGTCTTCACATGTTTACTGCCCAACCATGTCAATTCATTGTCATGGATCTTTTCAACACTGTTCCCAATTGACATAGTACACTGACCATCAATTAATTGGTGAACTTGGGCATGTTGACCATTTGTTCCTGAACCCTTGGAACATCTTCAATGCTTGAAGAACAAACGCAGGCCTTACGGGTATGCCAGGAATCTTTGACTAAGCATTTGAGGAAAAATCAACACTCCTATTCATAAGAGAAGGAACTAGCAAACCCACAATCATATCAGATGTCATAGCTCCATCTTGCATTTTTCTATAGTAAACCACTCCAAATCCCCCTAAACCAAGTATTTTCCAAAATTTCCTGGTGACATATTTGATTTCAAAATGGAGCTTCCGTGGCTTCCCCAAGTTATTTATGCTGGAACTAATTGTTGGAGTAAAGATTCGACAACCACACCCGATGGACCGTAGAACAGTTGGAACCTTAACCCCTCAACCTTGAAGAATTCGAATTGGTAAATCTTGCTCCCAATTGCAATTGATTTCAGTTTTGGTTCAATTTGTTCAACTACGAGTTTGTCTAAACCTCGAACTCAAGCCAAGATGTGTGACCCAATGTCTGCAAGTTGTTGTTCACAGCCACTCCATCGACATGATAGTTGCACCCAGAATAAAAGAAATCTTCAGACCCTCGGATTCGTCTTCGACCTCTAGTTGTAGCTTTGATGACGTTACATTCGATGCAACTGTCCTTGCCACCTTGAGCAGCTTCCAGTTGCTCTGGATGTTTGTTGTCGGTGATCGATGGAAGGTTTTCCAGCTTCTGATCTTCACCTCCTCCTGTGCAGTTTGGGGTGTTGGCTTAGCTATTGACATGAAGCAAGAAGAGAGGGAGGTAGTGTTCTCCCATAAATGCCCCTGGCCAATACCTCTTTATAACAACACTTTCTCTTTCTGGACCCTGCCTATTTGTTTTCCTAGCCTAAAAGTTGGGATGGGTCTTTTAACCCTCTCTAGAGCTCAATGACGGTGCCCTTTTTCATGGGCCAGATCCAGCTTCGTAAGGTGTCTTTCAGTTGGGCCTCTTAAGGCTAGTACTCCTGTTTTAAGTTGCTGGGCCAAATACTTTAAGCAGTTTAGTACTGGCCAGGCACACATGCTTGGCTTTGTTTGCCGGGACAATTGTGTGAGAAGAACTGGGGGTCCAATAGCCACCCGGTCCATCCCTCCCCGTCGCTTCCTTCTCTTCTCCTGTGAGGCTTCCTGCTGCAACCCAAACCCTAAAACTTCTCCCCATTCTTGCTGTTGCCATTCCTACAACTACCATTGCGCCTCAGTTGAGGGTGAACTGCCTACCATTGTCCCACTCCATCATTATTGCCCTCATCCACGTTGGCTTTGCCGAAGCTTGTGCCACCCGACCTATCTCTCCCCTATACTAGCATTGCTCCACCATCTCTCCAATTCCATCTACTTTGTCCTCTTTCTTCTTCCAATATTACCACCCTGAGACTCAAAACCATCTCTCTTCCTCTCTCTCATAACTGATAAAAAATCACAGGAAACGGCTTCAAGCTTAACCTCCTTTGTCACCTTTGGCACTGGCAAATCCATCTTGTTGGCCTCTCTATCACTGATATCCATTTTCAGTGCTTCCTCAAAGTTTGCCTAGTTAAACACTGGCCATTTCTTCCGGTAAAGCCACTCCAGAGCTTCTCCTTCCAGGTGTTGGAGAGCCACTCCCAATCTTTGCTCCTCAGTTTGGTGTTCCTAACAGAAGAGCATAACTTCTAGGAGCCATCGTTGCACTTCCCCTTTGCCAGAAAACATGGATAATTTGGTCTCCATCTCTTCCCGTGGATTGAAACATGCTCTGATACCAAGTTGATAAGAACCTGCGAATCCAGTCTGAAAACTACTAGTTTTTAATTATTGGAATGAGAAACAAGAACAATAAACAATGATAAACTGGTTACAATGGCACTAGCCCCCTCCCCCCTCCCCACACACACACCAAATGGTGCCCTCAGCCATAGGCTGCCATAACAGTTGCAAGTACATTCCATCCCCTTCCCTTACACCTATCCCATATTTATAGCCCTATAGTCGATAGTAATCCTCTTGTCTCTCTCCCCTCCATGTGACATGATCGTAGGGCCCTTACATAATCCATCCTAACTCGACCCAAATCCTTCATATATCATTCCCACACTCGACTTCCTTTGCTGCTCGAGAATTCAATTAAAACCCTGACATCCATTGATATTCAAGTTTCAAGTTCACAGTAGCTGCTGCTTTGAAAATCTGCAGCTGCCTTCTAGAATACCACAAACAAAGTGTTTTTTGTGAGAACTATGCCTTGGCAAATCTTACTGTTTAAATCTGCTGAAATTTCTTGCATCTTCTCCTAATCCCAAGTGAGGGTTGATCCAAGTTTCGTACCTATCTGCCCAGCTGATCACCTGAAACTACCTTTTTACCCCTCAGTCCTTTTTCTACTAGGAATCCTCCATATTTAACAACGTGATTTAGTTGTATTGTCCAACATATATTGTCCTCCACATCAACTTGACACAACCCCCACCATTAACCCTAATACCAACCTTTGGTGTGCCCTCACTAAAGCACAACTAAAGGTTTGTTTATTGGCTACTGCTTGATCTTTTTCAATCTAGGGCTAAATCATTGTCTGCCTGTTTGGAATGTTGTCTGACTGACATTCCTGTAAAATTTTAGAAGGAAAGTTCTGTAAGATTTTTGTAGGGCCGGCTATGATGTCTGGGGTAGAATATTTGGCGCTCAGAAATGCCATATTGAGAATGTATTTGTCGCATAAATGAGGATGTGGATGGATGTGCAGCAAAGTAACGAACAAAAGTATTAGAGCTGACCTCAGAATTGCCTTGCTTAGTGACTGGCTGTGTGAGCATTGTTTGAGGTGGTTTGGTCATGTTCAACGAAGTCCTGAGAATGCCCCAGTAAGTAGTGATGTTGTCCCTATAGGAGCTAGAAGATTTTGGGTAGGCCTAAAATAATTAAAGGGATGTTGTAAGGAATACATGCATAATCTTGGTCTTGTTCCAGGAATGACCTTGAATAAGGCTTATGGGGTGTAAGGTTGATGTGGCAGATCCCATTTAGCTGAGATTCTCCCGACTTGCTTGGCGTTGCCGCTTTTCTCTTATATTTATTCATTTGCCCCTTCTTTTTTCCCTCCTCATTTAGTCCCTACCTCTCTTTCTCCATCTCTTCATTTCCCCCTTTCTATCGGGCATAATCGGCATTCCCTTTTGTTAGACCTCTTTTCTCCCTTCATTTTTTTCAAATCGGATTTATGTAGCTAACCCCCTAGGTTGAGATATGGTTGATCCCATTTTGTTCTGTTAATCTCCCCAAATCTGGAATTATTTCTGTGAAAAGATTTTGTTCTGCTAATGTTTGATTATTTCAAATTCAGTATGCTTATTACATCCTCAAGTAGATGCGCTTACACAAATTTTCCCCCTCTTTTGTTATATATAGATATTAAGTTCTTTATTTGTGAATATTATGCTTAACAAACCTTTTTCTGGAACAGAGTTACTGCTGTAGATGGTCGGTACCAAATTGGAATCTACACTCTGCGACCAATTGGTTATGGGGAGGAGATTACATTTGATTATAATTCTGTAACAGAGGTTTGTATCTTGTCATTTGGTGTCCTGTGTATTAAAAAGTTTGGTATCACTTACTGATTGATTTCGCTTAATCCTGCATTAGAGTAAGGAAGAGTACGAAGCATCTGTTTGTTTGTGTGGGAGCCAAGTCTGCAGGGGAAGCTATTTAAATTTGACTGGTGAAGGCGCTTTTCAAAAGGTGTGAATTATAATGGAAACCTCTTTATTATTTTTCATTAGATATATATTCTTATCACGAACTGAGCAAGTGTTGTCAGTTCCTTTTCACATGATACTTTTTGGGTTAACTGGAGTTCCATGCACATCAGATACTGAAAGAGCGCCATGGAATTCTAGAACGCCATCAGTTGATGTTAGAGGCTTGTGAGTTGAATTTTGTTTCTGAAGATGATTATGTTGACTTGAGAAGAGCTGGTTTGGGCAATTGTTTGCTTGATGGGTTGCCTGATTGGCTTATTGCATATTCAGCACGCCTGGTAGGTGTCTTTACTGCCTCCTTTGCTCTATTTGAAGCAATCTTTTCACTTTTGGTTTCTGAAATAATTGTATGTATGGATGAAGGTGAGGTTTATAAATTTTGAGAGAACAAAACTTCCGGAAGAGATTTTTAGGCATACTTTGGAAGAGAAGAGAAAATTTTTTTTAGATATTTGCCGAGATACTGAGTGGAGTGACGCTGAGGTTCAGGTAAGTGCTCCTTCTCTCTCAGTCTGTGGGTATATGTGCGGTTACTAACATGTTAGGCTATAGCTTTTTGTGTATGGTTAGCTTATGAATGATAAATGTAACTGCAGGCAGAGGGTGTCTACAACCAAAGGCTTCAAAATTTGGCGATTACCCTTGATAAGGTTGTTGCCTCTCTTTTACCCTTTGTTTAGTATTTCTGTTCCAGTTAGTGTCATGAAACTGAAGTTCTCTGGTTTTATATTTTCATTGTACTTATCTAAGATATGGATCTATATTTTGTTTCTGATGAGATTGATATTTCAGGTTAGGTACGTAATGAGGAGTGTGTTTGGTGACCCAAAGAAAGCTCCACCACCACTTGAGAAGCTAGATCCTGAGGAAGTAGTTTCTTTCCTCTGGAAAGGGAAGGGATCACTTGTTGGGGAATTACTTCAATGTATGGCTCCTCATGTAGAAAAGGATTTGCTGAATGACCTCAAGTCCAAGATTGATGCACATGATCCATCTGATTCTGATGATATCTTGTTTGCACTTAAAAAATCTTTATTATGGTAAGCTGAGTGAGCTGTTATGACTTGCTTCTTCTGTTGTATAACCTTTCTGGATACTT